>NC_081182.1:137181248-137499661 GCF_029867415.1 Vicia villosa
CGAAGCGAGTAAAACTCACTTTCTGATTTTAACAATGAAAAACCTATAACACCTTTTTTAAAAAAAAAATTGTTTTGAGGGTATTTTTATCATTTGCACTTTCACGTGTATTATCCAATCTTCCTCTCTTCCATGCGGTTCGATTTCTCTCATGTTTGCTTCCTCTTCTATGCTTCAGCGTTCACCCTCTCTCTCTCTCTCTCTCTCTCTCTCTCTCTCTCTCTCTCTCTCTCTCTCTCTCTCTCTCTCTCTCTCTCTCTCTCTCTCTCTCTCTCTCTCTCTCTCTCTCTCTCTCTCTCTCTCGTTTTGCCTCTTCTACACTTCATCTTTCTATTGTGTATGTTTCATCTTTCTCTAGTTGTGCCGTCGCCTTAGAGGTTTGTTGAGAGTGATACCTTTAAGTTCATTTTTTCTTCTTCCTCCATTCTTCTTCTTCTATTCTCTGTTCTTTCATTTTTCTTCCTCCATTCTTCTTCTTCTATTCTCTGTTTCTTTCATTTTTCCTCCATTATTCTTTTTCTATCCTCTGTTTCTTTTTATTATTCTTTTGTTTTGCTTTAAACTTAATACAATATTCCTCTGTTTTCTCTTCTTTTTCTTAATTCAATATTTCACTCTGATATATTTTTTATTAAAACTTGTTGATTCCTCTTTTTAGTAGTTTTGTATTTGATAATTTGATTATGAATTTTGTATGGGTATTGAGTTATTGGTTTAATTTTAGCATAAATATGTGTTTATAGTTATAAATATTATTAATGTGATATGTCTTGAAAAAATAATCAAATAGCGGTCATTCTGTTGTACGCTATACCACTATAAGTTGTTCTGCTATCCCACTTTTAAGGTCGGCTGCTCCATTCTGCTATCCGAAATTAATAACCCTAGTTCCAAGGAAATGGCTGAGTTAGACACAACCTTAGTCAAATACCGTTCAAAGGGGTCAATCAAGTTAGACACAACCCTAGTCAAATATGTTTAAACTTGATTCGTTCTAAAATATTAGATACAACCTCCATTCTCTTTTATAAGCAACTTTTACTTTTTAAATTCATTAAATAATTGATGTACCTAGTCTACATATAATCCAAATACATCATTTATTCAATAAACTTAAAAATAAAAATTTGATTATAAAAGAGAATGAAGGGAGTAAAATATATCTATGATTGAACTCAATGAAGAAACTGATTTCTCTTACTCATCATCTGTTTGTGTTTAACTAATACTAGTACTTAGACCCGTGCGAGGCACGGGTTAAATATTTTTTAAGTAAAAAAATATTTATAATTTACAAATTTTATTTATAGTAAGATCATCATTGTATAGATAAAATATTATTGTTAATGATAGTATATATAAAAAGTTTATTTAACTAATTTTTTTTGTAAATCATAAAATAATTTGGACATTTCTTATTTATTAATCAAAAGACCAAAAGGGGAAAGGGGCGCTAAGGTTCTAAAAAGTTTGATTATTATAGCAGAGGATGGGGAAGATGAAAGAAAGGAAATTGGAAATTGGAAATTGTTTGAATTCATTATAGCAGAGGATGGGGAAGATGAAAGAAAGGAAATAGAATGAGACCACACATGAGTGCTTCCGCTGTTTGCTTTAAAAATTGAATGAATAGCATTCCAATGTTGTTTTCCCTTCCTTTGAGAAAATACGATGCATTTAAAATAAGTTATTTGAAATTGTTTAATGAGTGTAGAGAAATGGCAAGGGTTGTAATTCTTTTCAATAAAAATATCAAATTTCAAGGGTTTAGAGATCACGTATATAGTAACCAATATGTGAATATTTGGAATTTGGAATATAATAAATAGGAAGCAGTAAAATAGGATTTTATTATTGAGTGTATCAAGAATCCCTCCATATACTTTAATTAATAAATAAAATAAAAAAACTTAATATAAATAATTAAAAAAAAAATTTAAATAAAAGATTTCTTTTTTAGAAAGTTTGTAAAACATGAGAATTGATGTGAGCATGACACTTGTCAAAATTGCCCAAGAACTCATTTTGCTTTATTATTATGTATGATTTTAAATTTATGTTTATCATCATCTATAGTTTGTGTCTAACTAATATTTTAAATTTATGATTATCATCATCTATAGTTTGTGTCTAACTAATATTTTAAATTTATGTTTATAACTCGAGAATAATTAGTTAAACTAATTGTAGAAATTTAATTTAAACTGAAAATTTACTTTCCTGGAAAATACTTAAGTAAACAATTCAACTGTACAATAATTTATCCCCTCCACCCTAAAATTTATGTTTTTTTTCTCTTTATATATATAAAAAAATAAACTTATTATGATTAGTCCAGCTCATAATTAAGCTAGCCTTGCTGCTTATTATAACAAGTAGAATTCAATGTTAAACTGAACAGCATACTTAAAGCCTAGTATCCAATCAAATCCAAAAGAAAACTATGAAATTCAAACAAATTTGTTCACCAAAAGTTTTATAACATCAAAATGAAGAAAGAAATCCTCAACAATAAATTACAAGGCAAACTTGTTTGGTAAGTTTGAAATACCAATTGCTCATTTACACTTAATCAATCTAGCTGATTTTACACTAAATAAAACAAATTAACTAATGGTACATATGCTAACCAATGCTGCTGGCGAAAAATAGCAAAACAAAAAACAACTAACTGACTTATTGCAAACATTCTCATGTTCAAAGAGTGGAAAGTTCAAGCCAACTCAATTTGCATTCGGTAACTCTTGCCTGGAATGTCAAAACCATGTCATTCTTCTAGTTATCATAGTCATGAAACTGATGAAATAACTTATGGATCGCCGAGAGGTGGAATGATCGCTTATTCAACGCTGTCAGCTACAATTGGCGGAACAAATCTGCCATTATCAAGGGTTTTGCTCAAAGATATGTCCCACTCTCAGCAGCTCTCCCTGCAAATAAATTCCAAACCAATGGATGATTCTATTGGTCAATGACAACAAAAAGAACTCTTTTAAGACAATGCGGATCAAGTGCACTTTTTTATGACAAAAAAGAAGCCAGGCCACAATTTTATAAGCAGGAATCACGTATAGTTATTCGTTTTTGAAGAAAAATTTCATTAACAAATTCTTTTTACTGTTTTCTTTTTGAGTTTTCCTAATCATTCGGTTTAATATCTGTCATTGCGGAGCACCAGTTTTTAGGCCTTATTTGGTTAAACAACTTAATTAGACGCTTATTATGTAAGTGTGTATGTATAAACTATTTCTATAACAAAAGATAAAATAAAGTAAAACTATTTTCGTGTAATGTTTTCATAAGCTATCCTGGAAAGCGTATAGAAGTAATATGAAAGTAGCTTACGAACAATAAGTTGTTTCCATGAGCGCTCTCAAACAATTCCGCAAGTGTTTATGTCAGTAAATAAGCTCAAATAAGTCAATCCAAACACACCTTTAAAAGTGAGTAATATCACAAACATGAGGAATTTCAATCAAAATGATAGGAGTTGAACTGAGATAATTAGAAGAAATACGCCATGTTGCCTATAAATAAGAAGAGAAATAGAGAGGGAGAGGAATCCAGTCATTTGAGGGGGGGGGGGGGGGGGGGGGGGGGCTTTGTTTAGGACTTAGGAGGAACAAACCCTTGAAGTTCTCTAACATCTTTATGAAATTGAAGGAGGTTTAAACTGTTTTTAAGATAGTAAATATGAGACGAAGGGGGGTACCAATTCTTTAGATCATAACAACATGAAAAGAAAGACTAGAAAAGAAGACTAGAAAAGAAAACAAAACTAGAGGATACATAGCTAGGAAAACTCAATACCTCATCAAATGCTGCACCAATCATTTGCAGACCAACAGGAAGCCTGCAGGTTCCATTCTCAATAAATCCTCAAGGTAAAACCAAGGCAGGTAGTCCAGCTAGGTTGACATTTACCTATAAATAGTGAAGCGAAAACTTTATACTTAGCATGTTCATGTAGATATCGTAGCTAGAAATGAAATTACAAACAATGCACAGAATATCAAACTCTAAACCACCAGGTAATTAACAAGTTTTCCAACTTAATAAAAATATATTAGGAACTTTATACTTATTGTAAAGGGTTATTGTATAGGCATATCTATCATATCGCATCTTGTAACCAGAAAAAATATCTTATACTTTAATGTTGTATTTATTGCTTTGAACCTTATATAAAACCGACTCTGCTGTGTAGTTGAGACACAGATTCACAACATCATGGCTGTATTTTTTCTAATTCAATTCAACACAACATATGCTCAATAATGACATGATTTGACAGGGATATTCCTTTACAAAGTAACTAGATCTCACAATACTATATACTTGACACCTGTCAGACATTAGTAGAATACAACAACCCTGCAGATACTATTAATGAAGATAATTCTTGGATTGTTTAGATCAATATAGTTAAATAGCCGCTATATTGGCTTTCGCTACAGTGTAGCGAAATTTGGACAAACCGCTATTGTTCTGCAATATGCTATGAAGTACAAAATGTTGTTAAATAGCCGCTATAGCGGCGCAATAGCACTTGATAGAGTTTGGTAAAATAGAGAAAATTGAAGTAAGGGAAGAAACTCTCATTGTATTGAATGAATAACAATGATACAAGGGGCGGCTATATATAGCAAAGCAAGCCTAACAAACTAGCTGATTCTGTTGTAACAAACTGACAGCTCAGCATAGCATAACAGAATAGAAATATATATATAATGAACTACTCTATTAGCACTAATGCATACCGGAACTTTAACAATCCATAATTGGCAACACTGGTTTGGATTGAATATCTATTATGTAAGGCATAAACAAGCAGTGCTGCGGCCAGCTCAACGACTCAAACTCTATAAGCTTTAGTAACTAATGTATGAATCAAGCTTAAGTTCCATGGAGTTGAAGTTCAATAGCATAAATCCAAACCTCAACAAAACACTCTGTCTAGTTCACATACAATTAGAAGTATAAGACAGAAATTTAGCCAATAAGAAGAATGAAATACTCACAGTCATGATGTCACCAGCATACATAGCCAAAGGATCATTTTTCTTTTCACCTGCAAATGTCAAAGACAATGAAACAGTTACTACTGCAGGCACTAACTTGCAATTATGCCAACGGAGAGATATGCAGATGCCTACCAATTTTATAAGCAGCTGAAGGAGATGCAGGGGAGATCAAGATATCATATTGATCCAGTGCCTCTTTAAAGCTATTCCTTATAATGGTTCTCACCTGCAACATATAACCCACATAAAACATCTTGAAGATCCCAAACCTCTAAGCAAAAATGAAACTTAGAATATCGATTAGACAACCTAGGAAATGAAGCAGTAGCTTAACTATCATAACAATATCTATATTTAGTAACATAATATTCTAAAAGACACAAGCAACAAGAGTGGACATATATTGTGTATGTGTGAAATCTTGAAACGTTAAATTTCTTTAAGCTACATGTATTTATTTGAGTCCTTGGGTGAATACTTGAGAGGTACATCAGTCCTACCAATAAAAACATAAAATAAAATTAGCAGTACCTGCTGTGCTCGCTTGTAATATGCATCATAGTAACCAGCTGAAAGGGCATACGTCCCCATCAAAATTCTCATTTTCACCTGAAATGTATAAAAAATAAAAAGCCAACTCAAAATAGGAATAAATACAAAAATGGACTATTTCTTTTAAATAGTTATATGTAACGCTATCAAAAATCTTGCAGCCAAATTTGAAATTAAGAAGGGTTGAAGGCTGCTCACCTCAGAACCTAACCCTTTGGCTCGGGAATCTCCATAAAGAGAGTCTAGCTCATCAGCATAAACTTGGTTTCCATATCTATATATAGAGAATATAGATCCAAGCCAAGCAAAATGGTTTATCAATGAAAATAAAGCCCACAAAATAAAACACTGTTGTATTGTGTATATTTGTATAAAGAGAGAGGGTACACGAGGAGTCGGCCACTGACCTGATACCATCATAGCGAGACAAGTTGGAAGATGATTCGGACAAAGCGAGGATATAGTAAGCTGGCAATCCAAGCGAAAAGGATGGCAGCGACACCTGTAAGTTAATGGGCGAATGAAAAGGATGAATTAATAGACAAATAAATTGTAATTATATGAGCCTGTAGAGAAACTACAGAAACTATCATTCAGATTAGACTTTTAGAAAAAAAAATGAAGTGAAGGACCTCGTTAACAGAGCATCCTAATTCCTCAAAATGTGAAGCAGCAGCACGAATTGTAGAAACTACTCCAGCGTCAACACCATCTTCAATAGTTTCACGGATCAAACCAACTCTCAGCCCTTTCAAGGGCTTACTTTCCAAAGAACTTGCAGAGTCAAAATGAGATAGAAAGTTGGGCACCTCCTGAAAAATTAGAGAACTATTAGTTATTCATTGTTGAAAAGAAAATGGCTTATTAACAAAGAAAAAAACACATAAACACTAACAATAAATTCAGCAAACACCTATCATATTGAACAGAGATTATACCAAACATTGTCAATAATCATCACTAATAATGAGATTTTAGAAAGCTTACAACATTTATACTAAACATGGTGAAGAACTTATACCTGTTTACTTGAGGTGGCATCAAATCTATCATGACCAGCAATTGCATGAAGGAGAAACCCGGTATCAGCGACTGATGAACCAAAGCAGCCAATGGTGTCAAGTGATGATGCATATGCCATAAGTCCAAATCTTGAGACGCGCCCATATGTTGGCTTCAAACCTACGACGCCGCAAAAAGATGCCGGCTGCCTCACGCTTCCACCAGTATCACTTCCCAACGATACAACACACTGCCTGGCAGAAACTGCAGCTGCAGATCCTCCGGATGATCCTCCTGGTACCCTAGAAACATCCCACGGGTTGGCAGTCACCTATTGAATGAACATACGCATCACCTGAGTAAACATATTCCAGTTACAAATGGGCAATACAAGTAATAAACTAGAAACCAAATTATAAAAGCTAGCCTACCCACGCACAGACGGAGAACATAGAATACAATCCCACTTTTTGTATATTTTGCAATAACAAAAATACAAATTTAGCACTGTATCACTTTATGGATCCATATGCACCACTTTATGCATCCATCAGGCCATTCATTTTCTCTCCTAAACAAATATTGAATGCCTGCTCACAAACTTAATTCAATTGCTAAACACAAGATATCTGAAAAGTCATCACTCACAGCTTCTCGCATTCATTACCAATACTACAAACTGAGCATTTGAAATTTGAGAGGAGACATTCTTAGATGCACCTAGACACTGTTCTTTTATCACACCATACAATGCGTGCGACATCAACCAAGTGGATCATAAAACATCATGATTCCTCCCCAACACTAAACCCACACTAATGTATCTAAGAATCTCCCATATAGAGAACATCAACAACAATAAAATATATATCTTAACAACCAAAAACATAAGGTCAGTATATAGACTTAATTCAAATTCAGCACGAACAGCCCCTCAAACTGGAAAAGAAAAACACTTTGATCTTCAAAATCAACACAAAAAAAAAAAACAACTACCAGGCAAAAAGAAAACATACAGAAATGCACTACAATACAAAGCCAAAAAAAATGAAATGGATTTTCTTTTGTACCTTCAAATATTGTAAGAGTTCTCGAACCCCCAAGAACTATGAGTTCCAAGGAACTAAAAACTCAATCATTTATATAAGCATTGACAAGGGAATCCACTTAACCCATATGTATTGAGACAGGGGAAGAAAAGCATGCAATGCTAAAACAAAATGTACAGGGCTCAGAGATCCAAAAAAAACATCACCTAGGAATGATGATTCTATCAAAAAATCACCACCATCATTCCTTTGTAAACAAATACAACAACAACCAAACCTTAAGCCTTATCTCATTAAGTGGGATCGGCAACATGGATTAACTTTCACCATCTCATTAAGTGGGGTCGGCTACATGGATAAACTTTCGCCATAATATCCTATCTAGGACCAAGGAAGTGCTTCTATCCAAATCGTTAATCTCGAGATCTTTCTTGGTAACTTTTCTTTAGTCTTTTTAGGTCTTTTCCTCTAATTGCTTGACTTCTCTCCGTCTGATCCATTCCCCTTACCATATAATCTAAAAATCTTTTTTCTACATGCCCAAACCACCTAAGTCTATTTTCCACTATTTTCTCTACTATAGGTACTACCCTAACCCTCTCTCTAATATTTTCATTTCTAATCTTATCCATCTAGTTTTACCACATATCCAACACAACATTTCAGCCGCCCAGCTTGAATTCAATGGTTTAAATCCCCTTATATTTCTCCATCATTTTGTATTACGGATTCAAGCAATTTAAACCGTGTGACTTAAGAGATGATATAGTCTCCAACTTTCACCTCTAGGTTAGGTTGGAAACGCTTCTTCTTTTGTTAAACTTACATTCCATATACTCCGCTTAGACAAAAACCATGTGTTTCTAAAACTCGTCTCCATCCCCTCATTTAAATCCTCCTTCAACTCTAATCTTCCAAAATGGATTGAATTAAAATTAGCTAGGAATAAAGATTCATACTATGGTACAGAGGAAGAAGAAAAAAAAACTAACTTCAGATTAAGCACGCGTACAGAGAGAACCTGATATTAAAATCACTAAAGAAATTAAAAAAACTAACTTCAATTTGAACAAATATATAGAAAGAGAACCTGAAATGCAGAGGCTTCAGTAGTACTACCCATACCAAACTCATCCATATTAGTTTTCCCAACAACAATACCACCCAATTCCCTCACTCTCTTCACGGCAGTAGCATCAAACGGCGGCCGATAATTCTCAAGTATGCGCGAACCGCCAGTGGACGGCATGTCAGCGGTACAAATATTATCCTTGACAGCAACAAGTACGCCGGCGAGAGGACCAACTTCTTCGCCGTTAGCGATTCTGCGGTCGAGGTCATTGGCCTGGGCGATGAGGGTATTATCGTCCGGGAGATGGAGGAAGGAGCGGAGGTGAGGCTCGGTGATACGGAGGCGCGTGAGGTGGGAGCGGACTAGGTCGACGGCGGAGAGGTTGCGGGAGAGGAGGGAGTGGCGGGTGGAGAGGATTTGGGAGTGGGGTGAGGAGGTGGTTGGGGATTGGGTGGTGAGAGAAGCTTGGGGGAGGGTTTGGGAGTGGGAAGTGAAGGTGGTGATGGTGGATGGGATGGTGAAGCGAGAGAGGGTGGAGCGAGGGGTTTGAAGTGTGGATAGCATTTTCATTTTGCTACTGCCGTGACTCCGTGGGTGTGGATGTGAGAGAAAAGAAAACATATATAACCAACAAGACTTTAGAAATAGAAATTTGGCAAACTCAATTTTGTGAATTTTTTTTTGAATAACCAGATTTTTTTTTTTAAAAAATTAAAAATAACAAATTTTTCAAAAAAATTACACAAATGTCTTTTTTTTTTTAAATTAACACGTTGTCGACAGGGGTGGCGACAACATTTATCCCATAACATTGTCGCCAATGGGCCTGGCGGAGGCATGCAGAAAACGGGTGTTGTCGCCACCCCCGGCGATAACTCCCCCCCTTTATTTTTTTTTCTATTTTTTTATATTATTTTTTTTTTCAATTTTATATATTATTTTTTTTGGCTGCTTCCAGCTGTTTGGGTCGCCTCCTTGAGTGGCGACAACACTTAATATTTTTGTCTATATATAGCAGCTTATCATGCAATCAATCTTCATTATTTTCTCCTTCAATTTTTTCATCCTCACTTCACATTATTGATCATGTCTCGCATAAGGCCGCAGTCATGGCAACGAACATCATCCAGCCGTCCTGTGTCGGCGCTGGAATACAAGAGATGTTATGGGCATGTAATTTTTCCCCGGTCAAACCCCCTATGGCGGTGACGTTCTGGAACATCCGCGACTTCAACAACCTGAAGCGGACTCTGATGGTACAGTTAGAAGGGGAGTACAGTCCCGGGAAAGAAATAAAAAGGATTCAGAGGCTTAGAATAAGGGTGTCGCTTTGGACCGGAGAGACGATTCGTTGGTGGGTTGATGTGAAAACCGACCTTGATACTGAACAAGTAATGGACGGAACAGACGACATTGTTTTAACCGCTATAATTTCCTAGATTTTAATTGTTTGTTGTGTTGTCGTGTTATTAGGTAAAAATTTATTTCTAGTCCTAGTGTTGGTTGTGTTGTTTGTTGTGTTGTTTGTTGTGTTGTTGTAACCCATCTAATTAATGAAAAAAAATTCATTTCATTGAAAAAGTAAATTACAAATATCATTGCAACTAAAAACTATGTTATGGAGCTAGATCCACGATTGGGGCATTTGTTCCTATTATGTCTTACCTCACGACATATATTACACTTCCTCTACATTTTTTCAGTGGCGTCCATCTCGGTTCTAATACGCCTGCTGTTTGGTCGACCGCTTTTATTCCGACGCATTAAATCGTTATGCCAAACTGTTTCCCCCTCGTACACAGGCCAATATGCCTCCATCGCTACCACCGGAAAGTAATTGTCGTATACGTTGAGCAACGTTGATAACTTGTAAATTTCTGATACCAAAGATAATGCATCAAAGTGAGTATGTGAACATGCTGCAATGACATGGGAGCAAGGCATGCGATATGTTTGAAATTGGCCACAGTCGCACTAACGATCTGGGATTGAGACGCGATAATGTTGTCGTGGCAGCCCCTGGTTGTGGTCAATTGTTTCTTTTACACTGAAGATGTGGCAGTGACGGTCGAACTCTGTCACTCGATGAGTGTTACCCTTGGCAGATTCTTGTTGTATATATTTCATGCAGACATCGTTGTATACCTGTTGTGTTTGTAACACTGAATTCCACCGCTTACCTCTTGTGGCGAACAAAGTTGCCATCCGAAAATACGTAGCACTAACCAAAGCAGTTACAAGTAGGTTTCATATGCCTTTGAAAACCCTGTTCATTGATTCCACAAGATTTGTAGTCATGTGGCCCCACCTAGCCCCATCGTCACATGACCTAGTCCATCTTACTCTGTCAATGCTGTCAATCCGCCTCCCTGCATCTGGATTTGTCAATGCTATTTCTCGGCGGTAGTATTGAAATCTAGGTTGGTTTAAGGCATACCCCGCGTTCACCAAGTGGTTCTTCAAAAATTTATCTTTGATCTCTCTCATAAAATTTTGTGATATATGCCTAATACATAGACATGCTTAGACGGGGGGTTGTGCCAACCATTTGCCGGATTGTTGTATGCGCTGTCAATAGAAGTGTACATGTCCGAAATCAAACAAAGATTAGATTGTGGAGCAACTCTAGCTCGGAGATTCTTCAGAAAGAAACTCCAAGCAGAGACTGTTTCTCCTTCTACCAGAGAAAAGGCTATTGGAAAAATGTTGTTGTTTCCATCTTGTGCGACCGCCATCAGCAATGTTCCCTGGTATTTCCCATACAACCAGGTTCCATCAATTTGAATAATCGGCATGCAAAAACCAAAACCGATGATGCATGGTCGAAACGCCCAGAATAGTCTATGGAAGATTCCATTACCTTCGAGAGGGGTTCCGTCTTGGGATTGTGCCGGCAGTGTCTCTAATATAGTAACAGTCCTAGGTGAATACAATTGCAGTGCAACCAGGTAGCGAGGAAGTTGTTGGTATGATTCCTCCTAGTTGCCGTAGACTTTTTCAATTGCTTTCTACTTCGCTAACCAAGCCTTTTTGTACGAAGGTCTGTATTTGAACACAGAAAAGCAATGGGAAATAATCGTCTTCACCTTCAGTGATGGGTCAGTTTCGACGAGAGGAATGATGGTATGACATATCATGTCATGACTTAGTTTCCGATGATCTTGCGCCATATTTGTATTGACGCAAGTGTGGCCTTGAGAAATCGAACGTATCACCCACGCATTAAATTTCTTCCTGAATGATGCCTTCAGCATGTATCCACGCTCCGGGTTTCTGCACAAAATAGTGACTCTCTCTGGATTTGAGCGATCAGCTTTAAAATCAACACAATTTGCTAAGTGCCCGTTTTTTATAGCTAACATACAATCCTCCTTCGAACGAAACGTGTCACCCTCTTTTAACTCCTCGCCTGACCTCATATATGGATCGTAGAACATATCAGACGATGGCTCGTCCTCTCCCAAATTAAGTGTTGTGAAATGCGCTGGAGGTGAATATGCATGTGTATTCGGTACTGGAACTTGTTCGTCATCTTCGGAATCACGGTTCACCAACTCATCAACGACATCTTCTATTTCAGTTTCTTCAGCAATGACATCTTCGGGCTGTTGTTCGTCATCAACAACAGGATCAATAACCTGTGACTGGGTATTTTGCGAAGGAACAATTTGTTCAACCACTATGTACAGCTCCAAATAATCATAACCAAAATACTCATGGGTAAGGAACATGTTTTGAACCTCTATGTCAGTTGTTATTTGTGATTGATAAAACTTGACCGAGTTGTTAGGTTCGACTAAGGGTTGTTGGTAAAATATTTGAGAGACTGATTCTCTAATTTTGGATTCGATTTTCTTTTTTAGATAAAAGAAGTCCGCTTTTCTATTTAGAGCAACACGTGTTGAGTTAGTGTTTCTAAATAGAAAACCGTTTGTGTCGCAGTGGTAAGTCTCATCGTTCATGTGAACACGGACTTTGTATTGTGAGGTGGATGCCATAATTTTGTTAGGTATTTGTGAGAAGTATTTGGGAGAAATGTTTGTGAAGTTTATCTGTGAACGAAGAAATGTTTGGGAGAAATGTGTTGTAAAAATTTGTGAAGTAGTTCATATATTTGTAATACATGCAAGAATACATGCAATAATACATGCAAGAATCAAACATGACAAGACTAATGCATGCCACAATGAAATCTCGTGCCCACCTCTTACACAAGCATGCATGCAAGCAGGGCCGGTTCCGAATTTTTGGAGGCCCTGGACAAATAATGAAAATGGCCCCTGATAGATAATATAATTTTCTTTTAAAAAAATAATATTATAAAAAAAAGTTCTATTTCAATAGCACCACAAATTTTAAAAAAATAATATAATTTTATTAATATCAATAGCACCACAAAAAAAAGTTCATATTTTAATCAATATTATCAAAATACATTCTAATTACTTAAAAAAAGTCTTCCTTCTAACATTTTTAGAAACAAATTCTTCAATCAAGTCTTCATATTGTATATTCTCCAACAAATCATTTTCAATCGCTAATAATGCTAACACATTAAGTCTTTCTTGTAACATGGTAGACCGTAAGTAAGACTTCAACAATTTCAATTTTGAAAAACTTCTTTCTGCAGAGGCAACTGTCACAGGAATAGTCAATAAAATTCTATATGCAATAATTGTATTAGGATAAAAATCCATGCCTTTCAAAAAATTTAATATATCAATAGGTCCAATATTTCCTCCAGGCAACATATCTCTTAGCAACTTTAACTCCAGACATAATTCTTTCCCATCAATATCACATTACTCATTATGTTTCAATGTTACTTCAAAATGACTACAACAAGACTCTAAAGTTGTGTCGTTCAATGATTTTAAATTTTGAGAAGTAAACAAGAACCCAAAAACACTTTCATATTGTTGGTATTACTCAAATCTCTTATTAAGAGATACAACAGCTTGATCAACAAGGTAAAGAAAATAATTAACTCTAAAAGATTCCTCTTCAGATAGCTCAATTGGTAGGGCATTCAAATTCTCATCAAATTGTCTTTTTCTTCGAATTACACGCCTTTGAGGAAATACTAGATCAATATTCAATTCAAAGGCAATTTTCGTAGCATAATTCAAGGCATTTTTAAAACCAATTTCTCTATATTCCTTAAAAAATGAAATCAATCCCGTTATTTTTTTCATAGCAACATCAATAACCATATCCCTTGATTGTAAGAGCTTGCTAACCACATTAATTGTAGATAATATTTCAAACCAAATAATTATCGCCATTAAAAATTCAAAATCACCAAGCTCATTTGTTGCTAAGGATTTAGCTTCACTTCTTATTTTAGAATCAAGATCCTTTTCTGACACTTCAAGTAAAGCTTCTCTAAAATCCGACATTTGAGTTTTAATAGCTTTGACACTATCTACATGACTCTCCCAACGAGTGGATGACAATGATTTTGGCGTTAACCATTTTACATTATCTTTCAAAATTTTCCATCTCTTAGTAGAATTAGCAAAAATAGTATAAATGCGTTGAACAACTCCAAAAAAATATTTAGCTTTACCACAAGAGTTAGCCATATCACACAATGTCAAATTAAGACTATGACAAACACAAGGAGTATAAAAGGCTCTTGGATTTAAGTCTAAAAATTTCTTTTGTTCACCTTGATGTTTTCCTTTCATATTTGACCCATTATCATAACCTTGTCCCCGCACATCAAATATGTTACTATCAAGATTTTTCAATTCATCTTGTAAAACATCAAAAAGCCCTTGACCGGTAGTATCATTCACATTCAAAAATCCTAAAAAATATTCTTCAACACTAACAGTATTTAAAGAAACATCCACATATCGTATTATCAAAGACATGTGCTCTTGGTGACTAACATCAGGAGTACAATCAAGTATCACTGAGAAATACTTTGCTTGTTTGATTTTTCTAATGATTTCATTTTTAATTGCAGAAGAAAGCAAAATTATTAACTCGTTTTGAATTTTATGTCCAAGAAAGTGAACATGAATATTATCATCCGTAATAAGTCTAACATGTTCTTGGACAATAGGGTCAAATTCAGCAAACATTTCAATTATGCCTAAAAAAATTCCCATTGCTATTTTGGTACAATCTCTCATTAGAACCACGAAAGGCCAAATTATGTTTAGCAAGAAATTTCACTATTGAAATAATTCTTTTTAAAACATTTTTCCAGTGTTCCTTTTCTTTCTCAATCAACCTTTGAGTTGTTTTATCAATAGTTTGAAAATTTTGCATTCTTTTACGCAATTCATACCAAATAGTCATATTGTGAACATGTTTGATGCCTGTCTCATGCTCTCTAAGTCTTTCACCAACATGTTTCCAAGTACAAAAACCCTCATTTGCTAATTGACCTCTACCAATTCCTTTTTTGAAAATTTTACAACAAAAACAAAACACTTTATCAAGCTTTTTTGAATAAACAAGCCAATCTCTATCACATTTCTCCCCATTTGGTAAAACTCTAGTATACAAATTAGCCGTAAAACGTCTAAATGATTTGTCTTTAGGACCCTTCGTAATAGACAAATCTCTTTTAGGACCTTTTGTTACCAATAAATCAATCATTCTAGACTCAAGAGAATCTCATATTGCTGGATCAAATATATCTCTATCTTCACCATTGTCATTAGCATTATCAAGATTTTCAGCATCAATATTTTCAACATCTAAATCATCATTTTCAGTAGCATTAACATTAGCATTTTCCTCCATATTTTCAACATCTAAATTATCATTTTCGGTAGCATTAACATTAGCATTTTCCTCCATATTTTCAACATCTAAATCATCATTTTCGGTAGCATTAACATTAACATTTTCCTCCATATTTTCAGTAGAAACCATGTTTTCAATAATTCCAACATCAACATTTTGATTTTCATTAGGAATTTGTGGTTCTTCTATAATAAATTTATCAAGAGCTCCTGATTGAGATTGAGTTAACTCATCAAGTCTTTTCTTTTTCTTACGCTTCTCATATCCATAATCAAACTTTCTAATATTAGGAGGCAATTTAGGAGGCATAGAGGAATAATGAAAAAAATTTAGAACCTGAAATTAAAATTGATCAATTCCGAAGAGTTGAAGTTGAACCAAGAAATTTCACAACGTTGACGTTGAACCGATAAATTTCGCAACGTTGAAGTTGAACCGATAAATAAATAAAAAATAATTAGTAAATAAAATTAACATTTACTTGAAATTTAATTTGTATGAAAAATTTATACCAATTGAAAAAAAAATAATAAATAAGAAGAAGAAATTACCAATTAAAAAAGAAAAAAATTGAACAACTAACCTTGAATTTTGATTTTTGAATTTTATATTTTTCTTTTGTTTCAAAGAAGAAGAGAGGAGAAAGTCACTATTTTTCCTTTTGTTAGAGAGAAAGAGGTTAATATTTATTAGGTTAATATTTATCTATATATTAATATTAAGATTTATTAGTTATTGAAAAAGAAAAAAAAACAAAAAAAAAACAAATTTAATGGCAATAAAGAAGGAGAATTGTTGCAAATTTAGTGTGGTATTACTCATCGAGCAGCGCTTTAAGTTCATTCAAAAAGCAGGAAAAAAAAGAACCAAAAAAACTTAATTGTGCACTCACCGGGATTCGATTTCGCGTCCCTCCAATTATAGGAATCAATACGCTTCCGCTAGGCTACAGACACATGTTTGTTTATATCACAACCCAACTTCTATATATACAATTTAATGTTTTATTTATAAGGCCCATAATAAAAAATTTGAGGCCTTATTTTTTTTGAGGCCCTGGGCTGTGGGCCTGGTTGCCCTGGCCCAGGGTTGGCCCTGCAGGCTACATGCAAGAATCAAACATGACAAGACTAATGCATGTCACAATGGAATCTCGTGCCCACCTCTTACACAAGCATGCATGCAAGAATACATGCAATAATAGATGCAAGAATCAAACATGACAAGACTAATGCATGCCACAATGGAATATCGTGCCCACCTCTCACACAAGCATGCATGCAAGAATACATGCAATAATACATGCAAGAATCAAACATGACAAGACTAATGCATGCCACAATGGAATCTCGTGCCCACCTCTCACACAAGCATGCATGCAGGCTAGGGAATCTCTTACACACCTATGCATTTATGGAAGTCGTCAATAGGGGTGGCGACTTGCTTCGAGGCAAATGTTCAACCGTTGCATGCACTTGTCTTGTCACACTTATTCATGTGTTTTAATTCTGTTTCTTTTGGCTATAAATAGGACCCCAAACTTGTTCATTTTCATCATCACCAAACAACTTTCATCAAAGCAACTAGTTTTCATCATCACCAAACATGTCTCTCCTAACTATTGGTCAAGAGCATCAAGGAACCATTGCAAACATCGCTGATTATGTAATTTTGAGTAAATTCAATTTATTTATGGTCTAAACACTTAATTTTTTAATTAAATTTACTAATTTCAAACATTCAAATACTTATGGTTCATCATTTTTATAGGATTTCACGAGATTTAGGACCCGTACGAAACCGATGAATGCTCCCGACCCTTGGATTGTGTCTTATGTTGAACATGCGGGATTTGGGAAGGTAATGAATTTAATATTGTCGCACCCCAATTTTTGACCCACATATTTCGTTCATTTGATGATATCGCATTCGCATTTAGTGTGCATTCCTTCATCGCATTATTTTTCACATAACTTGAAAATTGACTTTTTTATTAAAGTCAACAAAAATAGCTTAGATAGTTTAGATTAAATTTAATTTTTATTTAATTTTATTATTTTTTAGTTTAGGTTTAATTTAGATATTTTTCTTTTTTAGCTTTAATATTTTTTTATTTTTTATTAACTTAAATTATTTTTCATTTCATTTTATTTATTGTTATTATTAACATTAATATTATTATTATTATTATTATTATTATTATTATTATTATTATTATTATTGTTATTATTATTATTATTATTATTCCTTTTTTATTACAAGTTAAACAAACAAAATAAACAAAAAAAAAAGAAAAGAAAAGAGTCGTCCTCTTTCATCTTTCTCTTTCCCACGCATCATACATCACCATCATCTTTCCTCATCTTTCCTGCTATTCCAATACAAACACAACACTCCAAAATCTGCCACCACCCTGCTACTGCCTGCACAAGACAACAGAGCTTGCTGCTCCAATCTTTCACTAAGATGTTCATACCAACACCTGCAGAAGAAAGCCCATGAATCAGTTAACAAATATGTTTGAAATTGATTCCAACTTTCCCCCAAAAACCCCACAATCCCATCTATAAAAAGATCACTCACAGCACGAGCAAAGGGAGGAGAAAAAAAATCAGCGACAAAACTCTGCAGAAATTGCAAGCTTCCTCCACCCTCAAAAGCGCTGCAATAATTCACTCCTAAAACCTCTCCTTCAAACCAAACCACACCTCATCTCAAACTCTCAAATCTTCAACTCACCATCACAAACCAACTATACACATCTATTCACTACAATAATCACAGAGATAAGCCAAGCTTCCACACAAACCTGCGGATTTAGCTTCTAACTTTTAACTTCAACTGATTCGCATTTTTCAGACCAAACCAACGAACCTTCATCATCCTTACAACAACAAGTCGCATCAACTTGGATTTGATCTATATTAGCAAACGCAGTAGCAAGCAACATCACGATTTCCACTTACCGGTTTCAACATCGGATTTATTCAGCAACAACTCAGGGAGTTTAGCACCAAACGCAAACCGCGTCCGAATTTCGCAGCGTAGAGGAAGATTTGAGCTCACTTTGGTATCGTTACCTCCGAGAAACTTCGGAGTCGGTAATCTTTTGAATCGTCTCTCATAAATGCTGGAATGTTTAATCTGTTAACTTATTGTGTTTAAATCATTGAGTATATCTTGCTTGATTTTTTTGGCCTTGAACTTTAATGAAAATCCATGAGTGTGTGATAACCGAGAGAGAGAGAGAGAGAGTCGAAGCGTGATTTTGATGGAGAGATGCCGAGAACTTTGTTTCGTTGTTTGTTGTTCATCTTGACAGAGAGATTGTGTTAGATGTAGCTGGGTTAAATTAAGATCTAAATGACATAAAAAGAAATTGACATTAAACAAACTTCATACTTTCTTCATAACTCTTTCAAAGCTGAAAATACAATATAAATAGCTAGGGTTTAGACTACTAATGGGCCTAAAGACTATGGGCCAGAATTACAATAAAAAACTCTTAATAAAATTACTAACAGCACCTATTTAATGATAGTAATCCTTAAGTAAAACAGATATTTTTTTATTTCTCTTGGGCCGATCCAACTTCATATCAATACTCATGGCCCCATTAAGAACCTTGTCCTCAAGGTTCAAATTGGGAGGTGCAAGTTGAGTGGGCCTTTGTTTGTTGCTGCAAGGACTTGGGTCGAGTACAGAAGTGAAGACATTAGGGTTTGTGGAAACACGCGTGGGACACGTGTCTGTCCCAGGAGGCGCCGCAGATTTGTGAGTTGGGAACAACTGTTTGTGTGTTGGAAAAGCAACGTTGATAACAACTGTGGACTCACGTGAAAGGGTACCTCGAGCCTTGTGTTGAATTGAAATCTCACTCAAAGTGGGGCCATTTTGTACTTTAACTCTGGGCAAAGTAACGTTAACATCACAGTTATTGGAGGGCATAAGTTGCTTCAAAGACTTAGCATTCTTATTTTTCTCTTGACTTCCATTTCTCTCCGCTAACTCTTTCTGCTTCCACTCTTCTTTGTCCAAAAAATTTTCTGAGTTTTCCTGAAAGTACACATCATCCCTTGAAGCTTGAAGCTGGTCACGTGAAGGATGTTGGTGAGTGTTTAACGTATTGTCTTTTGTTTGTGAATTTGTTGTCTTGTCTGAGTCTAACATGTTGCCTTGCGCTTGCAGATTCGGATGAATCGGAAAGAGATGTGACGGTGGAAGGTGGCGAAAATCTTGCAAGGAGTCATGACCATAGTAAGGACGGAGCAGGGACACGTGAAAAACAGGATGAACACGAGAGGTGGATGGGAGATCCAACATGTAGGCAACCTGTCCGATCTGTTTGACGATGGTAAAAGGCCCAAAATATCGTGAAGTCAGCTTCTGAGAGGAACGTTTATGGACGGTTTGTTGGCGGTACGGTTGTAACTTGAGCAAGACACGGTCTCCGACCTGAAAAGTAAGTTCCTTTATCTTTGTGTTTGCTTGTTTCTCCATATGGATCTGGCTTTTTTGTAGATTGTGGTTTAGAGTTTTAAAATCTCATGTCTTTGTTGCAGGAGTTCTTCTAGCGCCGGTTCTGAGACAGATCCCTCAACATAATCAACCAAAGAGGGTGGGTCGCGACCATAGAGTGCCCGGAACGGAGTCATTTGAATGGACGAATGATGTGAAGTATTGTACCAATATTCTGCAAGGTGAAGAAACTTGTACCACTTCCGTGGCTGGGAGCTGACAAAACAGCAGAGGTACGTTCCAATCGATCTATTTATAACTTCCGTTTGCCCATCAGTTTCGGGATGATATGCCGTGCTGTATCTTAACATTGTACCTTGTTCTTTAAAAAATGCTTTCCAAAAGGTACTGAGAAATAATGGGTCCCTGTCGGAGACAATCGACTTCGGTTGACCGTGGAGACGAGCAACGTCGACTATAAAGCGTTTAGCAAGATCCTGGGCTGTGAAATGAGAAGGCATGGCGATAAAGTGAGCAGATTTTGTAAGACGATCGCAAATAACCCATATAGTTGTGTGACCGAAGGAGTTTGGCAGATGTGTGATAAAGTCCATCGAGATATCTTCCCACACTTGTTTAGGGACAGGTAATGGTTGAAGTAGTCCATGTTTTTTCTGTGTTAGATACTTGTTATGTTGACATTCGCTGCATTTCTGAATCATGTTCTTTGTCTCTTTGTATAAACCTGGCCAGCAAAAGGAAGCAGAAATGCGTGAAAGGGTTGCTTTTAGACCTGAGTGACCTGCTGTTGGTGTTGCGTGAAATTCAGCAAGGAGCTTTGGACGGATATGTTGGAAATCAGGTATAAAAATCTTGGCTTTGTAGAATAACAATCTGTTTGAGAATGTATAATCAGTCTGAGTATCATTTTGAATAAGTCTTCTGATCAAACTCTTTCCTGACTCATTTGTGGCATAATATTCACGCAAACTGGAGAGGATATCAGGAATGGGGGAGGACAAGGCAAGTAACATGGGCTCTTCCGCAGTGTATTTCCGGCTCAAAGCGTCTGCAACCACGTTAGACTTACCAGGTTTGTAAAATATCTGAAAATTAAATCCTTGCAGCTTAGCTGCCCATTTCTGTTGCTCTGGGGTCTGAATTTTCTGTAGCAATAAATTGCGCAAGCTCTTTTGATCTGTGTAGATATTGAACTCTTGACCGATTAAATACTGACGCCACTTTTTAATCGCTTCTGTTACAGCGAACATCTCCCTCACATACACTGAAGCAGCTTGCATACGCGGGCATAACTTCTTGCTGAAGAAGGCGATCAGATGACCATCTTGGGATAACACAGCACCGACGGCAACCCCTGAAGCGTCTGTTTCAACCACAAATTTCTTTGTAAAATCTGGTAGTGATAAGATCGGCATGTCGGTCATTCGTTTCTGTAATTCTGTAAAGGCTGCGGCCGCTGATGTACTCCAAACAAATTTAGTGGATCGTAGCAAATCGGTGAGGGGAGCGGCGAGAAAGGCGTATTGTTTTACAAATCTGCGATAAAAACCGGTAAGGCCCAAAAAACCTCTGAGTGTCGTGAGAGAACGCGGTTGAGGCCAATCCAAAATTGCCTTAATCTTTTCTGCATCTGGTGCTACTGTCCCTTGAGATATAACATGTCCTAGGTAATGAACCTTAGAAACTGCGAACACACATTTAGACAACTTCACCACATAAAAATTGGACATTAGTAACTCAAAAATAATCTGTAAATGAGCAAGGTGGTCAGTAAAGTTAGAACTATAGATTAGGATATCATCAAAAAAAACTAAAACGAATTTTCTTAAGTAAGGTCTCAAAAGATCATTCATTGCTGATTGGAAAGTAGAGGGTGCGTTTGTCAAGCCAAAGGGCATGACCAAGAATTCATAGTGTCCGTCGAAAGTACGAAAAGCCGTTTTATGTGTATCTTGAGATGCCATTCGGATCTGGTGATAACCTGAGCGTAGATCTAATTTGGTGAAACACTTAGCAGAACCAAGTTCATCTAGCAATTCATCTATTGTGGGAATGGGGAATCTGTCTTTAACTGTTACCGCATTAAGAGCTCGGTAGTCAACACAAAATCGCCAAGTGCCATCCTTTTTTTTGACTAACAAAACTGGAGAAGAGAAAGGGCTGTGACTGGGAGTGATCAAACCTTCTTTAAGCATGTCATTAATGATGGTAGTCATAGCAGTCTTTTGGGAGTGAGGGTATCTATAGGGCTTAACGTTGACTGGGGCGGTGTTAGGAAGTAAATTTATGTGGTGATCATGTGGTCTAGGTGGTGGAAAACTTGTATGATTTTGAAAGATTTTGGAAAATTTGTGAAGTAGGTTGGTAATTTGAGGTGCAGTATCTGTGGGTAGTTGTTCTAGAAGGGAAGGTTGGGTGTTTGAAAGAGAGGGTGGGCAGGGTTGAAAAATCATGAGATGTAGTGAAGCAATCGAGTCTTGGTTGACAAGGTGTTTAAATTGGTGAAAAGTGGTGTGTTTGGGAAGTGAGGCAGAATCTCCTTGTAAAGTCATGGGTGAGTCATTGTGGTTGAAGGTGATTGATGGAATAGAGAAGTCTGCTTGAATGGTTCCAAGTGGCCTTAACCAAGCCATGCCTAGGACTACATCAGCTCCCTCAATAGGTAGGAGGTAGAAAGGCAATTGAAACTGTTGTTCTTTTAAAATCAATTTGACATTGTTGCAAATTCCTTCACATTGAAGGTGAGAGCCATTTCCCACCATAACAGAAAACTGTGGAATTGGAGTAGTTTTTAGATTAAGGTGCTGGGCAATGCGAGGTTGTAGTATATTGTGGGTGCTGCCTGTGTCCACTAAAATCATAACTGGTAATCCACCAATAGTTCCTCGAAATTTGAGAGTTTGAGGAGAGAATTGACCGGTTAATGCTTAAGTAGATAATTGAAAATAAGTATCTTTTGGCTCTGTCTCTTTAACAAGTTCTAGTTGTTCTTCCACCAATTGATTATGTTCTATGGCCTCATCATCACATAGTAGAATTAAGAATCTGCCCGTAGCACACTTATGTCCTGGAATGAACTTTTCATCACAATTAAAACACAAACCTTGGGCTCGACGTTCCTGAATTTAGGCCTGGGATAATTTTTTAATGGGCAGGTGGGACGGTTGGAATGTGGGTGAGCTTTTGGGCCGAAAAGTTGATTGGGCTAGGGAATGGTAAATGCCTTTTTGTTGTGGGGTAGTAGAGGTAAGCTGGTTGGGTTTGGGATAAGGGTTAACATAGGTTTTTGGGAATTTGGGTTTAGATTCCTTGAGCTTTGTTTCAATCAATTTAGCTAACCCAATAGCTTGTGAGATATTTGTGGGTCGTTGAATTGCCATTTCATTTATATCAGCATTAAGACCAGAAATAAAGCAATTTAATATAGCATCTTGTGGCAGACCCACCACTTGATTGCCCAATTGTTCAAATTTTGTTTGATACTCAACCACAGATCCTTCTTGTTTTAATTTAAACAATTCTGCCTGATGGTTATCATAAGTTGATGGGCCGAAACGCAGCTCTAAAGCTCTTGTAAAAGAAACCCAATCAGATAATAATTGACTATTATGCATCCATTTAAACCAACTACGGGCATCACCCTTCATGTAAAAGGATATTAAGGATAAGCGGTTCTCATGTGGCATATTATAAAAATTAAAAAATTGCTCTGCTTGAAATAACCAATCAAGAGGGCTAGACCCATCAAACATAGGTAGTTCGAGTTTTGGTGTGTGTGCTGTTGGTAAGGGTGGTATATGAGAGAGATTTGGATATGAGTGTTGGGAAGGAAATTGTGAAAAAGGGGGCTGTTGGGAAAAAGGAATATTGAAAGGTTGAGAAGATGATAAGATAGTGGGAATAGGAGGGTAGGGTATGAAGGTTGTAGGGATGTGAGGAGTATGGAATCTGGTGGGTGTAGGCTGGGCATGTGTGTTTGAGAAAGTAGCCGAATTTCTCAAAGGGGTGTTTGTAGGTGACAGATTGTGAAAATTGGGTGTAGGAACCCTAGAATTAGATATTGGGTTGTGTAGCATACCTGAAGCTGCTGCTGTCCCATGAACAGTAGCGGTGCTTGGTGGCGGTACTGTAGCGTGAACAGTAGCGGAGGCAGCATTGTTTCCAGATCCATGAATAGTGGCAGATTTGCTGGTGCTGCCAGATCCGTGAATAGTAACAGAACTAGGAGTAAGTGCTTGTTGCAGTTCCTTTTGAGTAGCTATTTTGTTGATGGCAGACATGAGGGAGTCAAATCTAGAGTCCTCCACAGATTTGTCATTATCTAACCTTGTTTGAAGGTTGGATAAATCGGTGGAGAGTTGGTGGAATCTTACATCCATTTGCTCTTGAGTCTCTTGCATTGCATTGTTTAGATTTAGGGTAGTGATTTGAAGGGCCTCCTCCAAAATTTCTTTAGAAGAAGGGTTGGGGGGTTTAGGGGGAGCCATGGGAGGAAAGAGATGGAAGAGATGAAAGCACCAATGTTAGATGTAGCTAGGTTAAATTAAGATCTAAATGGCATAAAAAGAAATTGACATTAAAAAAACTTCATACTTTCTTCATAACTCTTTCAAAGCTGAAAATACAATATAAATAGCTAGGGTTTAGACTACTAATGGGCCTAAAGACTATGGGCCAGAATTACAATAAAAAACTCTTAATAAAATTACTAACAACACCTATTTAATGATAGTAATCCTTAAGTAAAACAGATATTTTTTTATTTCTCTTGGGCCGGTCCAACTTCATATCAGATTGTGAGTACCTGATTGTTGTTGCTTGTACCGAAGCTAAAAACTGAGAGATAAGAGAGTAGATCGCGAGAGATTGAGAGAAGGGCCGTGAGAGGAGAGACGCGATCAAGAAAGATGAAGAATTTCGTTGTGTTTTTTTTGTTTTCGTTCACTGAATAGCATATAAGAGAAGTGTGACGATTCAAAGAGAGAGATTTTTATTTATTTATTTAGTATTAATGGATTTGGTATTAAGTGTCTTATTGGATATTAAGGGTAACTAGACGTACACCCGTGCGATGCACGGTTAATTCTATATACATATTAATGATAATTATTATAATTTAAAAAGTATTAGTATATGTAATTTTTATATTGGTTGTATCTCTAATTTATTATATAACATTATTTTTCTTGATGTTATAATTTATAGTATTGTTTAACTACATAACATAAAATTTAATAAATTAATAACTAAAAAAAATAGACCATATTTCAGACATGAAATTAATAATTGAAATAAAAAATAAATAAGGTTGTAAAGTTTAAATGAAAAAAATACAAATTTCATATATGGTAGAAGAAGAAAAAAAATGTATCTCAGTGACATAATTATCACAATTTATTTGAGCATTTGCATTTAATCCTAGAGTTAAATTTTTATGAGTCTTCAAATTATCAACTATCTACCCATTACTATAGAATTGCCCAAACTGACGTTTATGCCCTTCTACAAATTAACTATTCCATAACTAAAAGGTTATTCAGGTAATTAACAAAATAAAAAATAATCTATGACAATTGTTCTCTTCTCATTGGTCCTTCAATTAACTTTTGTACTTTCTTCTTACTTTTACAAGGCCCATTGGTTTCCTCCAATACAAAACATTACTTTTGTTCTCTTCTCTATTGTTTTCACCCACACGCCTGTTCCTTCTAACACTTCCTGGACGCAAGCTCAGGTTTGAAACTTCCACCTTGCTCTTCGCCGGTTCCTTACGTTGTCTTCGTTTTACCGTGTTTCTTGCTTCTCTTTGTTAACCGATATCTCTGTATCTCTGTTTCTCTTGCAGGCCATTAACCGATATCTCTGTACTCCATTTTCTCTACACAACCTTTTCATCTTCATCTTTAACCATGGTGACTTTCATCTTCATCTCTCTTTACATAAAGTTTCATCATTTTTCTTTGCATCTAACTTTTTCTTCATCTAACTTTTTCTTCATAAAAATCTTACTTTTGCAACTTTTTTTTGCACATTTCTATGCTTCAATGCTTTGTTTTACCTATTGTTTTCGGTGTAAATCTTTTGATTACTCGATTTCATTTTGTTTTTTCCCAGGTTTGTTGTTGTTTGTAGTGTTCCGCCAAATAAGTTGCGATTCGCTTCTTTTTTTGGTTTTTCTGCTTATTGTATTTGTTCCAGCATTTTATAAGAAAAAGTTTTGATTTTTCTGATTTTTGTTTCAATGAAAAAGTTTTGATTTTTCTGATTTTTGTTTCAATGCTTTTAAGTTTTCATTTTTTTCAAAATTTTTCGCTTAATCTGGTTTTGTTTATATGAAAATAACTTTTGATTTCTGTTTTACCGCAACAATTGTTTTCATCTTCTGGTTTTCTTAGTTGCAGCTCCAACATCCACATGGAGTTTTGTCACCAAAGACACTTAAGGTTTTCTCTTTGCGGTACATAAGATTTTGGTAGAGTGATTATGGCATAGTGAAGGTGTGAAACAAAGTGGAGGGATAATAATTACACAAATATGAGATGATGATTATGAACTATTGTTGAGATATTATGTGTTGAATGGTTGCTTACACACCATGTTGTGGGAAAAATCAACTAAGCTCATTTGTATGTTGTTTTCTGAAAATAATAGAAGACGAAATTGATAAAGTAGAAGTATGTTTAAGAGAAAGAATTGATTTCAATTTGACTATATCTAAACAAAATTTTTGTGTGATAATATGCAGAAATCATTTGTGTGTTGATAATATGCATTCTTTTAAGGAAAATTAATTTAGTAAAATATATAGTCATTTTCAAAGCAAAGACATTAATTACTCTGTCAAAGTTAAGAGAATTAATTATTGTATACAATCAATCTGACTCAAGCAGAAAATTTTGTGAGTCTCGAGGCCTTTTCGTTTAAGATTACTATTGAATTTGAAAATAAATTCTAATGAGTTGTCAAAAAAATAGTAAAAGCACTCTCAATTTTGGTTATGTATCGGATTTAAATTCAAAGTCCGAATCCTACGATAATAAACCACTATAAATCGAAAAATGTAAATCGTAGTTATACCGGTTCCATTTTTATCAGTCGTTCCATTTTTTTTATTCTCGATTCAACCGGTTTGGGTTGCATTCAACTTTTTTTCCCACCCCTAACTATTTGTATCATACAAGCTATTGTTTAAAACTACCCTATTTAGTTTCATTAGGGTGGGTTGATTCCGATTAGGTGAATTCTTATTTACCCAACTCAAAAAGTTGGGTAAGGTTACCTTTAGTGTAAAATGCATTGAAAACATCAAACCATTGTTCTATATAATAAATAATTAAATACACAAAAATTAAATGGTGTCATCTGATTGGTGGAAGGTACACTACCCATCTTTTTGTGATGGGTAGAGAAGTTGTCCCCTTCATATTATAGATTCAATTTCACATCCGGGACCCACTACAATACATTGCTTAAATTATAATATAATTTTAATGTTGGTTTAATTTAAAATTTAAGTTTTATAAATTAGATATGAAAATAAAATTTTGTATTATTAAATTTTGAAGAAAAATATAATTATATGTTATGGCAGTGGTTTTCTCTTTTACTTTTCTAATTTTGTCGGTATAAAAAAATACCGCAAGTGGAAAGTGCTTCAAGATACATCACTTTTTCGACTAATGCATCTAAAACTAACTATAATATATATTGCTAAAGATAATTTCATCACCAATCCAACAAATAATTTTAAAATTTTCTCCAAAATTGGTTCCATCTAAAATGGATTTCGAACTCATCTCTACGAGTCAAATATATGATACATTAAAAAAATTTATTGTTATTAAATTTTAGTGGCTCACTTTATAAATATTTTTATTATTTTCACGGGTCATAAGATTAATAAACTAACTACATTACTTATGAGTACTATATTGTTTTCTCTTTTGACCCAAAAAACACTTCTCTAACAAAAACCAACCAAAAAAAATCTCTAGACACATTCTTACTTTTCTATATAATTATTAAGTTAAAATATTAAATTAATAATTTATATATTAATTCAAAACGATTAAATTAATTTTAAAAAAAATAAATTTAAATTAAATTAAACCATTCAAGTAGACTATATTTTGATAATTTTATTTAATTATACTTAAATCCATATGATTATTGTTCAATTTATAAATAAGTAAATTATTTTATATTTTGCATTTATATTTAAAATTTTACATTTGCATTTGCTAAAATTTTATTTTTTTCTCCAACTCACATGTCCTTTTTTTATATGGTACTTCAATACATTGAATGTTTATGATTATTTACTATCAAGCAATTATTATTTAATTGACCATACCTATTACACACAAAAATAGCACATGAATATGTTTAAACTTACGGGTCACTTTCAATACAATGTCTATTTTATTTTAATCAACAGTGACTTTTATTTGAAAACTAAAATCTTTATTTTCAAATTTCAAAACGATTCCTATGGATATTCAGTTTTCAAAGAATTGAGAGTATAACAGAGCAATCGATGAAAATCCTAACGTCTATTTGAGTAAAACAATTTCTTTTGATTATGTCCATGGATCATAGTTCTTTTTATTTATATTATTCGTATCATTCAAAAAATAATTCACCAGAAAAAAATTTACCCGTGCGGGAGCACGGGTCTCTAACTAGTTATATATAAAAAAGGAGGACGTGCAATTAGAAAAAAAAATTATGAACAATTGTTATTTATTAACGATAGTGGATTATACTAAGAGGATAAGGAGTAATTATAAGAAGAAGAAAATTGTTTAACTATTTTTGTTTAATTAATTATTAGTGAATAAAAAATATTACTAATAATTAATAAGTGAAATAATTAATTAATGAATAAATTGATAAAAATATAATGATAAGTGATTAGTTGGAGATTTCTCTTTTATATATCCGTGGTTGGTTTTTTTTAACCGTTAGTTAGTAGTTGATGCAATACGTTAATAAGTACATGCTTTATTTTTTTGGATTTTTTATGTAATAAAAGTACATTAGTTAATAAGTTAATGTATTATTTTTTAAGTAAAGTGGAGTTCTATAGCACATATTATATTTTAATGATAATTTTTTTAATAAGAATTAATTTAATATTATTAATTATTAAAAAAAAAATTAAACAAAAAAAAAACGTATTTCTTTTCATTCATCCTCTTTCACAACAACTTTTGTCACAATTAATTATTAAAAAATAGTTTAAAAAATTAGCAAACAATAAAAAAAAACGCCAAATCTCTTTTAAATAAAAATGGTACAATTAAAGAAGAACTATAAAAGCCATCTATGAATATTTTATGTTATCCTACTTTGTTTTATTTTATGTTATAGTTGTTATCCTACTTTGTTTTATTTTATTTATATGTTTTTATGATACTTTTGTTTTTATTTTATAATCACTTTTTAAAATAAGTTTTTATCAACAAAATTATCCTTTTATTTATATAAATAAAAAGCTCTTTTTATTTAATAGTTATTTAAATTATTAATATTTTTCATTATTTTTATGTTTCAAATACAAATCATTTATTATTTAAATAAACCCGTGCATAGCACGGGTGTACCGACTAGTTCTCTTATATAAGTATGCATGAATATTAAAATTTATATTGTTTACCTAATTTATAATTTTAGCATAAATTTAACAGTATAAAAATAAAAGAAATTAAGAGGAAAATCTAATATAAATATTTCGCAATTTAAACTATGTCATTGCCAAACACATCAAAATTTCTTCATAGAAAATAGATAATTACGATTATTAATGAATAAAAAGAATAATTAAATTGTCAAAAAAAATAAAATTAAATACATTATTATTTTTTGTTTCCGTAATAACATTTTGAAATTTCGAATACAGAATGATTTTTATAAAGTGTTGCATAAAGTAATTAAGAACGATTGTAAAATGGTG
Source organism: Vicia villosa (assembly GCF_029867415.1). Taxonomy (NCBI): domain Eukaryota; kingdom Viridiplantae; phylum Streptophyta; class Magnoliopsida; order Fabales; family Fabaceae; genus Vicia; species Vicia villosa. Next base: position 137,211,147 of record NC_081182.1, read on the forward strand.
CAGTATCTGAAAAGTTGCAACACTTGGTAAAATAGTTGAAATGGTGTGTTTCATCAAGGATGACAACCTTGTGAAACAACACTACTTGTCCTATAAATTAATCATTCATGATTTGTAAAATAATAACAATCAATTTTTAAGAAATAATTCTCTAAACATGTCACAATTTTCTGGATTTGATAATAGCAAACAGTATATGGCGGGAGGCACAAGACCAAACCCACTCGACAGGGAGCACATGTTACGTGCATTGAAGGTTGCCAGCCACTTTTACTTTGCCAGACAACAAATCGTTTTTGTTCTTATTGATAATTGTTATCGCCCTCTTAGAAATACAAATGGATAGAATAATTTTATTCAAAAAATGATTTTTCTTCTTCTGCTTTTCTGTTCTCACTTCAGAAAATTGTTGTATTTGTGTATGAACTTGGATACAAAGTAGAAAAGAGCCTGTAGTGGAGAAGTTGGATTTTTCTTGCATGGAGAACTCAGAAGATTGCATATGAAAAAAAAGAAACAGAAGATGATTTAGTCAATGAATTAGGGTTTTAAAAGTAAAAACGTTAACGTTAGTTATTATAAATGGAACTAATTTTTTGAAAATATTAGGACAAACTAGAATCTTTATTATTATGATTTGTATTCATCATTATATTCATTAAAACGTTAGTTATTAGCATTGATTTTTTGACCGTAGTATAATATATTTGCTTACCATGTTCTATTTCCGCAAGTGAACTAACTTTGTAGTTGATTTCAGGAGCTGTCTCTGCCAACGTCAGAAGTTAATCTCCCAGATGGGCTATTGGCAGTTCCTCTTTTACGTCATCAGGTTACTTTACATATTTATTCGTTCTTTTCAATAAATGATATTATAATAGGTGTATTTACATCATCCAACTGATATAAATTGTTGTGTCAGAGAATCGCTTTATCGTGGATGGTTCAAAAGGAAACATCAACTTTAAGCTCTTCCGGAGGAATTCTTGCAGATGATCAGGGTCTTGGAAAAACTGTGTCAACTATTGCTTTAATACTAAAGGAAAGGCCTACGTTGCTCGAGGCGTGCAACACTGCACAAAATAGTGTATTAGAAATCGTGGATTTGGATGATGATCCACTTCCTGAGAATGGTGTAATGAAGAAGGAATTTGACGCGCGTCAAGATACATCTAGAAATGGAAAAGCGATCACAAGTGTGAATTCTTCGGTTCATGCAAAAGGCAGGCCATCTGCAGGAAACATACAATTTAACTAAAAAGAAAAAAGAAAAAGAAAAAGAGAGTACAACATAGAAAAATGGAGAAGCAAGTGTACAAATTAACTAAAAAGTAAAAAGAAAGAGAGGTTAAAGAAGTCTAATACACCAAAGCTTCTACTTGTGAACTCATGTATCCCATTGAGTTATACATAACTTGTTTTTCATTTGACGAATGAATGAATGTAAGTATTTTTCTATTCAGTCTCATAAACAAAATATGTCCATTTCCTATTATTTATATACTTAAGTAACTGCCCGATAATATACAAAGTCACGGTGTGTTGTCAAACTGTTTTATAAATAAATATGGCCACGAAATATGATAGAACCCACGTTCTTTTAAACTTAATTAATTAGTTAAATTAATTTAGTGGGTGTTATGTCCCACTACTTAAATTAATTTAGTGGGATGACATATTATATTAATTTTATTATAAAATAATTATTAGATTAATTTGTTAAAAGAAAATTTGATTTCATTTTAATTATTAATCATTAATTATTAGCAAATAAATTAATGGAAAAATTTGGCGGGAAAATTTGGTGGGAAGAACTTCTAAGATTATAATAATATATGACATATATGTGCATTTGCACGAAATTTTAATTTTATGTTATAGTTGCTATCCTACTCTATTTTATTTTATGTTATAGTTGTTATCCTACTTTGTTTTATTTTATTTATATGTTTTTATGATACTTTTGTTTTTATTTTATAATCACTTTTTAAAATAAGTTTTTATCAACAAAATTATCCTTTTATTTATATAAATAAAAAGATCTTTTATTTAATAGTTATTTAAATTATTAATATTTTTCATTATTTTTATGTTTCAAATACAAATCATTTATTATTTAAATAAACCCGTGCATAGCACGGGTGTACCGACTAGTTCTCTTATATAAGTATGCATGAATATTAAAATTTATATTGTTTACCTAATTTATAATTTTAGCATAAATTTAACAGTATAAAAATAAAAGAAATTAAGAGGAAAATCTAATATAAATATTTCGCAATTTAAACTATGTCATTGCCAAACACATCAAAATTTCATCATAGAAAATAGATAATTACGATTATTAATGAATAAAAAGAATAATTAAATTGTCAAAAAAATAAATTAAATACATTATTATTTTTTGTTTCCGTAATAACATTTTGAAATTTCGAATACAGAATGATTTTTATAAAGTGTTGCATAAAGTAATTAAGAACGATTGTAAAATGGTGCAGTATCTGAAAAGTTGCAACACTTGGTAAAATAGTTGAAATGGTGTGTTTCATCAAGGATGACAACCTTGTGAAACAACACTACTTGTCCTATAAATTAATCATTCATGATTTGTAAAATAATAACAATCAATTTTTAAGAAATAATTCTCTAAACATGTCACAATTTTCTAGATTTGATAATAGCAAACAGTATATGGCGGGAGGCACAAGACCAAACCCACTCGACAGGGAGCACATGTTACGTGCATTGAAGGTTGCCAGCCACTTTTACTTTGCCAGACAACAAATCGTTTTTGTTCTTATTGATAATTGTTATCGCCCTCTTAGAAATACAAATGGATAGAATAATTTTATTCAAAAAATGATTTTTCTTCTTCTGCTTTTCTGTTCTCACTTCAGAAAATTGTTGTATTTGTGTATGAACTTGGATACAAAGTAGAAGAGAGCCTGTAGTGGAGAAGTTGGATTTTTCTTGCATGGAGAACTCAGAAGATTGCATATGAAAAAAAAGAAACAGAAGATGATTTAGTCAATGAATTAGGGTTTTAAAAGTAAAAACGTTAACGTTAGTTATTATAACTGGAACTAATTTTTTGAAAATATTAGGACAAACTATAATCTTTATTATTATGATTTGTATTCATCATTATATTCATTAAAACGTTAGTTATTAGCATTGATTTTTTGACCGTAGTATAATATATTTGCTTACCATGTTCTATTTCCGCAAGTGAACTAACTTTGTAGTTGATTTCAGGAGCTGTCTCTGCCAACGTCAGAAGTTAATCTCCCAGATGGGCTATTGGCAGTTCCTCTTTTACGTCATCAGGTTACTTTACATATTCATTCGTTCTTTTCAATAAATGATATTATAATAGGTGTATTTACATCATCCAACTGATATAAATTGTTGTGTCAGAGAATCGCTTTATCGTGGATGGTTCAAAAGGAAACATCAACTTTAAGCTCTTCCGGAGGAATTCTTGCAGATGATCAGGGTCTTGGAAAAACTGTGTCAACTATTGCTTTAATACTAAAGGAAAGGCCTACGTTGCTCGAGGCGTGCAACACTGCACAAAATAGTGTATTAGAAATCGTGGATTTGGATGATGATCCACTTCCTGAGAATGGTGTAATGAAGAAGGAATTTGACGCGCGTCAAGATACATCTAGAAATGGAAAAGCGATCACAAGTGTGAATTCTTCGGTTCATGCAAAAGGCAGGCCATCTGCAGGAAACATACAATTTAACTAAAAAGAAAAAAGAAAAAGAAAAGGAGAGTACAACATAGAAAAATGGAGAAGCAAGTGTACAAATTAACTAAAAAGTAAAAAGATAGAGAGGTTAAAGAAGTCTAATACACCAAAGCTTCTACTTGTGAACTCATGTATCCCATTGAGTTATACATAACTTGTTTTTCATTTGACGAATGAATGAATGTAAGTATTTTTCTATTCAGTCTCATAAACAAAATATGTCCATTTCCTATTATTTATATACTTAAGTAACTGCCCGATAATATACAAAGTCACGGTGTGTTGTCAAACTGTTTTATAAATAAATATGGCCACGAAATATGATAGAACCCACGTTCTTTTAAACTTAATTAATTAGTTAAATTAATTTAGTGGGTGTTATGTCCCACTACTTAAATTAATTTAGTGGGATGACATATTATATTAATTTTATTATAAAATAATTATTAGATTAATTTGTTAAAAGAAAATTTGATTTCATTTTAATTATTAATCATTAATTATTAGCAAATAAATTAATGGAAAAATTTGGCGGGAAAATTTGGTGGGAAGAACTTCTAAGATTATAATAATATATATGACATATATGTGCATTTGCACGAAATTTTAATTTTATGTTATAGTTGCTATCCTACTCTTGTTTTATTTTATGTTATAGTTGTTATCCTACTTTGTTTTATTTTATTTATATGTTTTTATGATACTTTTGTTTTTATTTTATAATCACTTTTTAAAATAAGTTTTTATCAACAAAATTATCCTTTTATTTATATAAATAAAAAGCTCTTTTTATTTAATAGTTATTTAAATTATTAATATTTTTCATTATTTTTATGTTTCAAATACAAATCATTTATTATTTAAATAAACCCGTGCATAGCACGGGTGTACCGACTAGTTCTCTTATATAAGTATGCATGAATATTAAAATTTATATTGTTTACCTAATTTATAATTTTAGCATAAATTTAACAGTATAAAAATAAAAGAAATTAAGAGGAAAATCTAATATAAATATTTCGCAATTTAAACTATGTCATTGCCAAACACATCAAAATTTCATCATAGAAAATAGATAATTACGATTATTAATGAATAAAAAGAATAATTAAATTGTCAAAAAAAAAATTAAATACATTATTATTTTTTGTTTCCGTAATAACATTTTGAAATTTCGAATACAGAATGATTTTTATAAAGTGTTGCATAAAGTAATTAAGAACGATTGTAAAATGGTGCAGTATCTGAAAAGTTGCAACACTTGGTAAAATAGTTGAAATGGTGTGTTTCATCAAGGATGACAACCTTGTGAAACAACACTACTTGTCCTATAAATTAATCATTCATGATTTGTAAAATAATAACAATCAATTTTTAAGAAATAATTCTCTAAACATGTCACAATTTTCTAGATTTGATAATAGCAAACAGTATATGGCGGGAGGCACAAGACCAAACCCACTCGACAGGGAGCACATGTTACGTGCATTGAAGGTTGCCAGCCACTTTTACTTTGCCAGACAACAAATCGTTTTTGTTCTTATTGATAATTGTTATCGCCCTCTTAGAAATACAAATGGATAGAATAATTTTATTCAAAAAATGATTTTTCTTCTTCTGCTTTTCTGTTCTCACTTCAGAAAATTGTTGTATTTGTGTATGAACTTGGATACAAAGTAGAAGAGAGCCTGTAGTGGAGAAGTTGGATTTTTCTTGCATGGAGAACTCAGAAGATTGCATATGAAAAAAAAGAAACAGAAGATGATTTAGTCAATGAATTAGGGTTTTAAAAGTAAAAACGTTAACGTTAGTTATTATAATGGAACTAATTTTTTGAAAATATTAGGACAAACTATAATCTTTATTATTATGATTTGTATTCATCATTATATTCATTAAAACGTTAGTTATTAGCATTGATTTTTCGACCGTAGTATAATATATTTGCTTACCATGTTCTATTTCCGCAAGTGAACTAACTTTGTAGTTGATTTCAGGAGCTGTCTCTGCCAACGTCAGAAGTTAATCTCCCAGATGGGCTATTGGCAGTTCCTCTTTTACGTCATCAGGTTACTTTACATATTCATTCGTTCTTTTCAATAAATGATATTATAATAGGTGCATTTACATCATCCAACTGATATAAATTGTTGTGTCAGAGAATCGCTTTATCGTGGATGGTTCAAAAGGAAACATCAACTTTAAGCTCTTCCGGAGGAATTCTTGCAGATGATCAGGGTCTTGGAAAAACTGTGTCAACTATTGCTTTAATACTAAAGGAAAGGCCTACGTTGCTCGAGGCGTGCAACACTGCACAAAATAGTGTATTAGAAATCGTGGATTTGGATGATGATCCACTTCCTGAGAATGGTGTAATGAAGAAGGAATTTGACGCGCGTCAAGATACATCTAGAAATGGAAAAGCGATCACAAGTGTGAATTCTTCGGTTCATGCAAAAGGCAGGCCATCTGCAGGAAACATACAATTTAACTAAAAAGAAAAAAGAAAAAGAAAAAGAGAGTACAACATAGAAAAATGGAGAAGCAAGTGTACAAATTAACTAAAAAGTAAAAAGAAAGAGAGGTTAAAGAAGTCTAATACACCAAAGCTTCTACTTGTGAACTCATGTATCCCATTGAGTTATACATAACTTGTTTTTCATTTGACGAATGAATGAATGTAAGTATTTTTCTATTCAGTCTCATAAACAAAATATGTCCATTTCCTATTATTTATATACTTAAGTAACTGCCCGATAATATACAAAGTCACGGTGTGTTGTCAAACTGTTTTATAAATAAATATGGCCACGAAATATGATAGAACCCACGTTCTTTTAAACTTAATTAATTAGTTAAATTAATTTAGTGGGTGTTATGTCCCACTACTTAAATTAATTTAGTGGGATGACATATTATATTAATTTTATTATAAAATAATTATTAGATTAATTTGTTAAAAGAAAATTTGATTTCATTTTAATTATTAATAATTAATTATTAGCAAATAAATTAATGGAAAAATTTGGCGGGAAAATTTGGTGGGAAGAACTTCTAAGATTATAATAATATATATGACATATATGTGCATTTGCACGAAATTTTAATTTTATGTTATAGTTGCTATCCTACTCTATTTTATTTTATGTTATAGTTGTTATCCTACTTTGTTTTATTTTATTTATATGTTTTTATGATACTTTTGTTTTTATTTTATAATCACTTTTTAAAATAAGTTTTTATCAACAAAATTATCCTTTTATTTATATAAATAAAAAGATCTTTTATTTAATAGTTATTTAAATTATTAATATTTTTCATTATTTTTATGTTTCAAATACAAATCATTTATTATTTAAATAAACCCGTGCATAGCACGGGTGTACCGACTAGTTCTCTTATATAAGTATGCATGAATATTAAAATTTATATTGTTTACCTAATTTATAATTTTAGCATAAATTTAACAGTATAAAAATAAAAGAAATTAAGAGGAAAATCTAATATAAATATTTCGCAATTTAAACTATGTCATTGCCAAACACATCAAAATTTCATCATAGAAAATAGATAATTACGATTATTAATGAATAAAAAGAATAATTAAATTGTCAAAAAATAAATTAAATACATTATTATTTTTTGTTTCCGTAATAACATTTTGAAATTTCGAATACAGAATGATTTTTATAAAGTGTTGCATAAAGTAATTAAGAACGATTGTAAAATGGTGCAGTATCTGAAAAGTTGCAACACTTGGTAAAATAGTTGAAATGGTGTGTTTCATCAAGGATGACAACCTTGTGAAACAACACTACTTGTCCTATAAATTAATCATTCATGATTTGTAAAATAATAACAATCAATTTTTAAGAAATAATTCTCTAAACATGTCACAATTTTCTAGATTTGATAATAGCAAACAGTATATGGCGGGAGGCACAAGACCAAACCCACTCGACAGGGAGCACATGTTACGTGCATTGAAGGTTGCCAGCCACTTTTACTTTGCCAGACAACAAATCGTTTTTGTTCTTATTGATAATTGTTATCGCCCTCTTAGAAATACAAATGGATAGAATAATTTTATTCAAAAAAAGATTTTTCATCTTCTGCTTTTCTGTTCTCACTTCAGAAAATTGTTGTATTTGTGTATGAACTTGGATACAAAGTAGAAGAGAGCCTGTAGTGGAGAAGTTGGATTTTTCTTGCATGGAGAACTCAGAAGATTGCATATGAAAAAAAAGAAACAGAAGATGATTTAGTCAATGAATTAGGGTTTTAAAAGTAAAAACGTTAACGTTAGTTATTATAACTGGAACTAATTTTTTGAAAATATTAGGACAAACTATAATCTTTATTATTATGATTTGTATTCATCATTATATTCATTAAAACGTTAGTTATTAGCATTGATTTTTCGACCGTAGTATAATATATTTGCTTACCATGTTCTATTTCCGCAAGTGAACTAACTTTGTAGTTGATTTCAGGAGCTGTCTCTGCCAACGTCAGAAGTTAATCTCCCAGATGGGCTATTGGCAGTTCCTCTTTTACGTCATCAGGTTACTTTACATATTCATTCGTTCTTTTCAATAAATGATATTATAATAGGTGCATTTACATCATCCAACTGATATAAATTGTTGTGTCAGAGAATCGCTTTATCGTGGATGGTTCAAAAGGAAACATCAACTTTAAGCTCTTCCGGAGGAATTCTTGCAGATGATCAGGGTCTTGGAAAAACTGTGTCAACTATTGCTTTAATACTAAAGGAAAGGCCTACGTTGCTCGAGGCGTGCAACACTGCACAAAATAGTGTATTAGAAATCGTGGATTTGGATGATGATCCACTTCCTGAGAATGGTGTAATGAAGAAGGAATTTGACGCGCGTCAAGATACATCTAGAAATGGAAAAGCGATCACAAGTGTGAATTCTTCGGTTCATGCAAAAGGCAGGCCATCTGCAGGAAACATACAATTTAACTAAAAAGAAAAAAGAAAAAGAAAAAGAGAGTACAACATAGAAAAATGGAGAAGCAAGTGTACAAATTAACTAAAAAGTAAAAAGAAAGAGAGGTTAAAGAAGTCTAATACACCAAAGCTTCTACTTGTGAACTCATGTATCCCATTGAGTTATACATAACTTGTTTTTCATTTGACGAATGAATGAATGTAAGTATTTTTCTATTCAGTCTCATAAACAAAATATGTCCATTTCCTATTATTTATATACTTAAGTAACTGCCCGATAATATACAAAGTCACGGTGTGTTGTCAAACTGTTTTATAAATAAATATGGCCACGAAATATGATAGAACCCACGTTCTTTTAAACTTAATTAATTAGTTAAATTAATTTAGTGGGTGTTATGTCCCACTACTTAAATTAATTTAGTGGGATGACATATTATATTAATTTTATTATAAAATAATTATTAGATTAATTTGTTAAAAGAAAATTTGATTTCATTTTAATTATTAATAATTAATTATTAGCAAATAAATTAATGGAAAAATTTGGCGGGAAAATTTGGTGGGAAGAACTTCTAAGATTATAATAATATATATATATATATATATGACATATATGTGCATTTGCACGAAATTTTAATTTTATGTTATAGTTGCTATCCTACTCTATTTTATTTTATGTTATAGTTGTTATCCTACTTTGTTTTATTTTATTTATATGTTTTTATGATACTTTTGTTTTTATTTTATAATCACTTTTTAAAATAAGTTTTTATCAACAAAATTATCCTTTTATTTATATAAATAAAAAGATCTTTTATTTAATAGTTATTTAAATTATTAATATTTTTCATTATTTTTATGTTTCAAATACAAATCATTTATTATTTAAATATACCCGTGCATAGCACGGGTGTACCGACTAGTTCTCTTATATAAGTATGCATGAATATTAAAATTTATATTGTTTACCTAATTTATAATTTTAGCATAAATTTAACAGTATAAAAATAAAAGAAATTAAGAGGAAAATCTAATATAAATATTTCCCAATTTAAACTATGTCATTGCCAAACACATCAAAATTTCATCATAGAAAATAGATAATTACGATTATTAATGAATAAAAAGAATAATTAAATTGTCAAAAAAAAAATTAAATACATTATTATTTTTTGTTTCCGTAATAACATTTTGAAATTTCGAATACAGAATGATTTTTATAAAGTGTTGCATAAAGTAATTAAGAACGATTGTAAAATGGTGCAGTATCTGAAAAGTTGCAACACTTGGTAAAATAGTTGAAATGGTGTGTTTCATCAAGGATGACAACCTTGTGAAGCAACACTACTTGTCCTATAAATTAATCATTCATGATTTGTAAAATAATAACAATCAATTTTTAAGAAATAATTCTCTAAACATGTCACAATTTTCTAGATTTGATAATAGCAAACAGTATATGGCGGGAGGCACAAGACCAAACCCACTCGACAGGGAGCACATGTTACGTGCATTGAAGATTGCCAGCCACTTTTACTTTGCCAGACAACAAATCGTTTTTGTTCTTATTGATAATTGTTATCGCCCTCTTAGAAATACAAATGGATAGAATAATTTTATTCAAAAAATGATTTTTCTTCTTCTGCTTTTCTGTTCTCACTTCAGAAAATTGTTGTATTTGTGTATGAACTTGGATACAAAGTAGAAGAGAGCCTGTAGTGGAGAAGTTGGATTTTTCTTACATGGAGAACTCAGAAGATTGCATATGAAAAAAAAGAAACAGAAGATGATTTAGTCAATGAATTAGGGTTTTAAAATTAAAAACGTTAACGTTAGTTATTATAAATGGAACTAATTTTTTGAAAATATTAGGACAAACTAGAATCTTTATTATTATGATTTGTATTCATCATTATATTCATTACAACGTTAGTTATTAGCATTGATTTTTTGACCGTAGTATAATATATTTGCTTACCATGTTCTATTTCCGCAAGTGAACTAACTTTGTAGTTGATTTCAGGAGCTGTCTCTGCCAACGTCAGAAGTTAATCTCCCAGATGGGCTATTGGCAGTTCCTCTTTTACGTCATCAGGTTACTTTACATATTCATTCGTTCTTTTCAATAAATGATATTATAATAGGTGCATTTACATCATCCAACTGATATAAATTGTTGTGTCAGAGAATCGCTTTATCGTGGATGGTTCAAAAGGAAACATCAACTTTAAGCTCTTCCGGAGGAATTCTTGCAGATGATCAGGGTCTTGGAAAAACTGTGTTAACTATTGCTTTAATACTAAAGGAAAGGCCTACGTTGCTCGAGGCGTGCAACACTGCACAAAATAGTGTATTAGAAATCGTGGATTTGGATGATGATCCACTTCCTGAGAATGGTGTAATGAAGAAGGAATTTGACGCACGTCAAGATACATCTAGAAATGGAAAAGCGATCACAAGTGTGAATTCTTCGGTTCATGCAAAAGGCAGGCCATCTGCAGGAAACATACAATTTAACTAAAAAGAAAAAAGAAAAAGAAAAAGAGAGTACAACATAGAAAAATGGAGAAGCAAGTGTACAAATTAACTAAAAAGTAAAAAGAAAGAGAGGTTAAAGAAGTCTAATACACCAAAGCTTCTACTTGTGAACTCATGTATCCCATTGAGTTATACATAACTTGTTTTTCATTTGACGAATGAATATTAGAAATAGAGATTAGTTACATAATATTCCTAGTTAGATAATAGTATATATAGATGTAATCACCTCATTAGAAGGTAACTTTTTCATTCACTTTGTAATACTTTGTTATCATCAATACAAAGTGTTGAAGCTTTTCTCTCCCTATTTCCATGGATGCCATGTTTACTAACATGGTATCAGAGCAACAATGGTATCCACCTTGAAAATCTTTTCCGCTGCACTTTCTAGAAAATTTTCATTTTCATTTCAATCTTCCTTTATTCTTGTTGATTTTCGTTCATTTTTCTCTGATTCTCATCCTTTTTCCCCCAAATTATAGGGTTTGAGATTTCATCTTTGATTGATTTTCAGATTATTACCATTTCCGTTTCCAATAGCATATCATTTAAACTCTGTTTCTTGTACTAAGTAATCTTCGATGATGACTCAAGATGACGAAGAGGATAATTTTCAATTTCGATGATTCTCACAATTCCACTTTGCGATTACATCAAATCTGTTTGAGGTTCAAGATTGCAGATTTGTTTGACGTTTTCGATCTTGCCTTTATTTCCGATATTGAGCTTCGATACCGACATCGATTTTCTGGTGTTGCGATTTGACGGTGTAGGCATCAGCTTCTGTATGCGGTCCTCTGATATCTCAATTTCAGCTTGAGATTCTTGAAGTTCAGTTTTTAGTTTAACATGTTTTGAAGGATTTCGCTTAATTGGTTGAATCTTTTCTCTATTTGACGATGGTGGTTCAGTAGTTCGTCGAAGATAGCGGCAACTCTCATCTGCAAACACCGTAGGTATCCTTTGCACCGTTGCCACATAGTCGTAGCTTAAAGGTTTGTCTTTGAAGTTTATTGTATTCCATTGGAGATTGGATGATGATTCTTGAGGTTTTTTTGAATCTGTAGCTTGTAGAATCTGAGTTCGGTTCTGTTATGCTTCAACTGTGTGATTATACATTGGCATTTCACTACTCTTGCTTCAATTGTGTGTTGTTATTCTAATCTGATATGCTTACCTCTCAATTTCGACTTCGACTTTGAATGGTATCCTTCTGCTTACTGTTACTGTTACAGAAAATTTATCCTTGGAATTTGGGTGGTGTTTGAAGTTGAAAGACTGTACATAGCATGCTTCTTTTTGCCTTTGGAATCTCATCATGTTTGGTTGTTCTTGATTTACATACCTAATTTCCTTCTACATCTTTGGAACTACTACTTCTTCTCAATGAAAAGTTACTGGTTGATGTATTGTTTGTTAGACCACATATTGGTTCATGATTTGCCTTTCTTGGAGGAAATTTAAAGATTTTATTCCTTTATAGGGATCACTGATTATGAAATCTTTCAACAACAGTAAGATCACTCTAGCTACATCTGGTGTATTTTGGGTTTATTTTTGCGGTTGTTATGTATGCTAGTTAAAATTTGAAGACAAGGTTGAGTTTGATAGTTGTTACATTGTGCTATAACAACATGTCCATGATTTGTTTCAAGTCGCAAGTGTTGATGAAGATTTGCATTCCTTTATGAGAGACATAATACTTTGGGTTTGGAGAATTTTGGATAATTCTATTTTTCTTTAAGAGGTTAAGACTTGCAGAAAGTTTATTCTTAAGAGCGTAGGTGATGTACTTTGTTACTTGCTGCACTTTTATTATGCTTTGTTGTTAGGTTGGATTTGGTTTGATGGAGTTAGAAAAATTGTTTCTCCTAGAAATCAATATGTTGGTTGTGAGAAGCTGTTGTTGAAGTCAGGTTTCAAGCTCTACTGCAAGTTGAAGTCCTTTGATAACATTGCGTTGGATTTGTACTACAAATTGATCTTCCATCTATCTTCAATTTGAGATGCAAAGCCTCAAACATTTGCAACAAAAGCCTTTTGTTCTTGAAGGAGTTAAATTCAGTTTCTGTTACATATGCTCCACCTAGTGTTTGGTGTTTGGTTTATATACAATTGTGAAGATTGAAGACGGTTTTGGGTTGTTGGATCTACTCTTTGCTGCCCTGTTTCATGCACATGTTTTGCCTTATTTTGGCTTTGTTGTAGCTTCTATTCATGATGGTTAAGGGTGATGCATCCTTCATGAATGGTTAAGCATTGTTGTGTTGCTTTTGTCTTGAGTGATTGAGTACTCTTGATGATTAAGCTTTGTTCCTTAATTGGATTTCTTGCTTACTCCAAGTGTTTAAGCCTTCATCCGTGGCTTATGCTTGATGATTAAGCGTTTGATTGTTTCTTCCTCCGAGTGGTTAAACCTTGAGTTTGGTTTCTTGATGGTTAAGCATTCTTCAAATTCTCTTTCTCGCTTCTGCCCTGTGGTGGTTAAGCATTCTTCATATTCTCGTTCTCGCTTCTGCCTTATGGTGGTTAAGCTCGCCCTTTGTTGGCTTTATTGATCTTTGCTTCTGTTAAGTGGTTAAGCCATTAAGGGTTAAGCATTTGCCTTTTGGCTTTGATTAGTTTACTTCCTGAGTTCAAATATTGTTCGAATTCGGCTTGGTGAAGTATTGTTTACACATCTTTTATGTTGGAGGGATTTTGGTAGCACAAAGTTCTGTAATTGTTGTTGATTGAGTTTTCTTTCGGCTTTTAGATGTTTGGGAGACGCTGTAGGAAGCTTGAAGGGACCCAAAAGTTGGTCGAAGATTTCTAAGATTTATGCACGACAACAACTACAAATTTGTTCATTGGTTATGGCTTTGATGTAGCTGGTGTATTATGACATTTATAGTTGTATTTTCTTTGGTTTGCATTGTTCATCCCAAGCTGGAAGTGTTGTGTGTACTTTCCAGCTTGCGGGAGGGTATTAGAAATAGAGATTAGTTACATAATATTCCTAGTTAGATAGTAGTATATATAGATGTAATCACCTCATTAGAAGGTAACTTTTTCATTCACTTTGTAATACTTTGTTATCATCAATACAAAGTGTTGAAGCTTTTCTCTCCCTATTTCCATGGATGCCATGTTTACTAACAATGAATGAATGTAAGTATTTTTCTATTCAGTCTCATAAACAAAATATGTCCATTTCCTATTATTTATATACTTAAGTAACTGCCCGATAATATACAAAGTCACGGTGTGTTGTCAAACTGTTTTATAAATAAATATGGCCACAAAATATGATAGAACCCACGTTCTTTTAAACTTAATTAATTAGTTAAATTAATTTAGTGGGTGTTATGTCCCACTACTTAAATTAATTTAGTGGGATGACATATTATATTAATTTTATTATAAAATAATTATTAGATTAATTTGTTAAAAGAAAATTTGATTTCATTTTAATTATTAATAATTAATTATTAGCAAATAAATTAATGGAAAAATTTGGCGGGAAAATTTGGTGGGAAGAACTTCTAAGATTATAATATATACTAGACGTACACCCGTGCGATGCACGGATAAATTTTATAAAATAATTATTTATAAATTATGATTTTATCTAATAATTTAAAATATATTTTTATAATATTTGAGATTAAAATATTAATTGTGAATTTATAATATTAAAAAAATAAAATATGTAGAAAAAGAATTTGAAACCCTTCTAATAGGGTCCAATATGAAATATATAATTTAAATTTTTAATATTTTATATATTAGGTATGTATTATTTTTATATGTAATAACAAATATATATATGAAATTTGTAGAATTTATATAAGCTGCCATCATTTTGCATATAATTTTTTATTTATTTAAGAAATAGAAGAATTTAATAGATATTAAAAAATAATTAAAAAATTAAGAATAACAATAATCAGAATTTAACGAAAAATTTGTACCAAAAAAAGGAATTTAATTAAAAAAAATTAAAAATATATTTTAAATATAATCAAAAGATTTAATCGCGTAATAAACAATAATTAATATATTCATTTATATTTGAAAATTAATTTATCTTATATAAACATATATAAATTTCAAAATTAAAGATAAATAAGAATTAGACAAACCATGATAAACCAAAAAAATAGTAAATAATAGTAAACAAATGAAAAGAAAAATAAGTAAGAAATAAAAATAAAGAAGACATAAATGGAATGATATAATAAATTAAAATTAATAATTATCAATAAAATTAAACATAATTTATCAAGAATTTACAAACATCAATAAAATTATAATAAAAAATAAAAATAATACTCTAACAGTCATCTTCTAATTTTCAATTTTCCACAATCTAATTTCTTCAACCAAAATTTTATAAAATGTTATATTTCACAATAATTCAAAATTTGTACCTAAAAAAAAGATAATTAAGAATTAATAAACATCATTAATATTCATCCTGCACAATCCAAATTCTTCAACAAATTATTTATGAATACACATAATTAATAATGCTTCAAATTCGTACCTGCAAAAAATATTAAAAATTAACAAAGATTTATAAATTTAAAATAATTTTTAAATATAAAGAATTAATAAAGATTATTAAAATTTGAATAACTTAAAATGTATAAGTTGGTATATTTTAAAAGATAAATTAAGTATTTTATAT
This sequence comes from Vicia villosa, assembly GCF_029867415.1. Classification (NCBI taxonomy): domain Eukaryota; kingdom Viridiplantae; phylum Streptophyta; class Magnoliopsida; order Fabales; family Fabaceae; genus Vicia; species Vicia villosa. Next base: position 137,227,093 of record NC_081182.1, read on the forward strand.
TGAGTATATATTTTATAAAAAATATCATAAATGTAATAATTTGAATTAAATGAAAAAAATAAATATACATTTTGAAGATAATAAAAAAATGCAAAGTGTATGTATCTATACGAAAATTCATATGATCATACATTTTTAGAAATCACCTTACTATCTTATGTAAATAATAAAATTCCAAATTAAACTATAATAATTACATAAACCATGATAAAAAGTAAAAAAGTATTAGTAAATCAATGGAAAGAAAGCATAAGTAAGAGATAGACATAAAAAAAAGATAAAAAATAATGATAATAATAAATTTAAATTAAAAGAATTTTAAAATCAATAACTACCAAGAGTTAATAAAGATGAATAAAATTATAACAACATAACATATTATAATATAATATCGACTAATAAAAAGAAATTAAAAAAATAATTTCCTAATATTTATCTTTTAATTCTCCATCTTACATAATCCAACTTATTTAAATAAATAAATTACAAATAAAAAATTCAAATAACATATTAATATTCTATAAAATAAAAATATTTTTTATTTTTAAAACAATACTTGATAACATGTAATTTACACTTCAAAATAATATAAATCTAAATTAGAATAAATAATTGTCATCAATATAAAATGGTGGACGATGGACAATTATATCTTGAACATAAATAAATTACAAAATCACCTTCGCCAATTTTATTATTCTTGAGAGACTATTGTTGTAGTAGAAGTTATCGTCACTTCAAATACATGAAAGATTAAACCATCTGCATGCCTTTTAAATATGTCTACAAAATAGAAATGAAAGAGATGAGAAAATTAAAATGAATTGTAAAATAGATAAAAATGCACATTCATGTACATGTAAAAAATGAAGATACAAATGAAACTACATTCATACGAATAGAGAGTGAGCTTCAACTACTTTCATACAAATATATAGTGTGAACAGTTAAAAGAGAAGAAAGAAATATGTTAAATCCTTAATACTAATTAATATAAATAGAGGGTTATACCGTTAATTGAAGTAGTGGAATGTGAGTTAGTGGGAAGTTTTGAGTAATAGAATTAATAGTTGTTATAGAAATAACATAAATGTGAATTAAAGTAGTGGAATGTGGGTTAGTGGGAAGTTTTGAGTAATAGAATTAATAGTTGTTATAGAAATGACAAAAACGTGAATAATGGGGTGAGTGAGTTTTCTTTGTCAAGGGTGAGTGAGGTTTATTTATGGTTGGTTTTACATATAATAATCAATTAATTAATTATTGAATGAATTGATTTAGAATGAGTAGTAGGTATAAATTTTGAGCATTATAAAATATATTTTTGTATAAAATAAATTTTAATAATGTTTGTCTTAAATCGTGGAGTTAGTGGAGTTAGAAGTAGTTTACTTAATTATGAAGAATGTTAGTGAGTAATTGCAAATAAAATTATTTAAATAATAAAACAAAATAAATAATTAATAACTAAATGAATAAAAAGACAAAAGTAACCTTGAAGGTGGTTTTTTTAGGGTTTATTTTATTTAATATATTTAATAATCAATATCAGTAATAATTAGTAATGCAACGTGGTTATTTTTTATAATTTATATTTGTAATAGTTAGTGAGTTTAATTGGTTCCAATGAACTAAAATATAGGAGATAGTGAAAATATATTTTTTTAGGGTTTATTTTATTTAATATATTTAATAAAGAATAATTAGTGGTGAGTGATTTATGTTTTATTTTGTAATAATGTATAATTTATTTTTTATTAAATTAATTAATTATTTATGATAGATTTTGGCGGGAAAATTTTGGAGGGAAGAAGTTGTAGGATTATAATTTAGTATGATAGATTTTGGCGGGAAAATTTTGGAGGGAAGAAGTTGTAGGATTATAATTTAGTATGATATATATATATATATATATATATATATATATATATATATATATATATATATATATATATATATATATATATATATATATATATATATATATATATATATATATATATATATATATATATATATATATATGACATATATGTGCATTTGCACGAAATTTTAATTTTATGTTATAGTTGCTATCCTACTTTGTTTTATTTTATGTTATAGTTGTTATCCTACTTTGTTTTATTTTATTTATATGTTTTTATGATACTTTTGTTTTTATTTTATAATCACTTTTTAAAATAAGTTTTTATCAACAAAATTATCCTTTTATTTATATAAATAAAAAGCTCTTTTTATTTAATAGTTATTTAAATTATTAATATTTTTCATTATTTTTATGTTTCAAATACAAATCATTTATTATTTAAATAAACCCGTGCATAGCACGGGTGTACCGACTAGTTCTGTTATATAAGTATGCATGAATATTAAAATTTATATTGTTTACCTAATTTATAATTTTAGCATAAATTTAACAGTATAAAAATAAAAGAAATTAAGAGGAAAATCTAATATAAATATTTCGCAATTTAAACTATCTCATTGCCAAACACATCAAAATTTCATCATAGAAAATAGATAATTACGATTATTAATGAATAAAAAGAATAATTAAATTGTCAAAAAAAAATTAAATACATTATTATTTTTTGTTTCCGTAATAACATTTTGAAATTTCGAATACAGAATGATTTTTATAAAGTGTTGCATAAAGTAATTAAGAACGATTGTAAAATGGTGCAGTATCTGAAAAGTTGCAACACTTGGTAAAATAGTTGAAATGGTGTGTTTCATCAAGGATGACAACCTTGTGAAACAACACTACTTGTCCTATAAATTAATCATTCATGATTTGTAAAATAATAACAATCAATTTTTAAGAAATAATTCTCTAAACATGTCACAATTTTCTAGATTTGATAATAGCAAACAGTATATGACGGGAGGCACAAGACCAAACCCACTCGACAGGGAGCACATGTTACGTGCATTGAAGGTTGCCAGCGACTTTTACTTTGCCAGACAACAAATCGTTTTTGTTCTTATTGATAATTGTTATCGCCCTCTTAGAAATACAAATGGATAGAATAATTTTATTCAAAAAATGATTTTTCTTCTTCTGCTTTTCTGTTCTCACTTCAGAAAATTGTTGTATTTGTGTATGAACTTGGATACAAAGTAGAAGAGAGCCTGTAGTGGAGAAGTTGGATTTTTCTTGCATGGAGAACTCAGAAGATTGCATATGAAAAAAAAGAAACAGAAGATGATTTAGTCAATGAATTAGGGTTTTAAAAGTAAAAACGTTAACGTTAGTTATTATAACTGGAACTAATTTTTTGAAAATATTAGGACAAACTATAATCTTTATTATTATGATTTGTATTCATCATTATATTCATTAAAACGTTAGTTATTAGCATTGATTTTTCGACCGTAGTATAATATATTTGCTTACCATGTTCTATTTCCGCAAGTGAACTAACTTTGTAGTTGATTTCAGGAGCTGTCTCTGCCAAGGTCAGAAGTTAATCTCCCAGATGGGCTATTGGCAGTTCCTCTTTTACGTCATCAGGTTACTTTACATATTCATTCGTTCTTTTCAATAAATGATATTATAATAGGTGCATTTACATCATCCAACTGATATAAATTGTTGTGTCAGAGAATCGATTTATCGTGGATGGTTCAAAAGGAAACATCAACTTTAAGCTCTTCCGGAGGAAGTCTTGCAGATGATCAGGGTCTTGGAAAAACTGTGTCAACTATTGCTTTAATACTAAAGGAAAGGCCTACGTTGCTCGAGGCGTGCAACACTGCACAAAATAGTGTATTAGAAATCGTGGATTTGGATGATGATCCACTTCCTGAGAATGGTGTAATGAAGAAGGAATTTGACGCGCGTCAAGATACATCTAGAAATGGAAAAGCGATCACAAGTGTGAATTCTTCGGTTCATGCAAAAGGCAGGCCATCTGCAGGAAACATACAATTTAACTAAAAAGAAAAAAGAAAAAGAAAAAGAGAGTACAACATAGAAAAATGGAGAAGCAAGTGTACAAATTAACTAAAAAGTAAAAAGAAAGAGAGGTTAAAGAAGTCTAATACACCAAAGCTTCTACTTGTGAACTCATGTATCCCATTGAGTTATACATAACTTGTTTTTCATTTGACGAATGAATGAATGTAAGTATTTTTCTATTCAGTCTCATAAACAAAATATGTCCATTTCCTATTATTTATATACTTAAGTAACTACCCGATAATATACAAAGTCACGGTGTGTTGTCAAACTGTTTTATAAATAAATATGGCCACGAAATATGATAGAACCCACGTTCTTTTAAACTTAATTAATTAGTTAAATTAATTTAGTGGGTGTTATGTCCCACTACTTAAATTAATTTAGTGGGATGACATATTATATTAATTTTATTATAAAATAATTATTAGATTAATTTGTTAAAAGAAAATTTGATTTCATTTTAATTATTAATCATTAATTATTAGCAAATAAATTAATGGAAAAATTTGGCGGGAAAATTTGGTGGGAAGAACTTCTAAGATTATAATTTAGTATGATTAATTGGAATAGTTAGGTGAACCATGAGGTGGCGGCTGGTTTAGTTGTAGCTAGGGTTTTCATGAAAAAAATCTCCTTCACAAAGGATTAACACGAGTGGGCCTTTATGCTCCCAGGCCCAATCCGTTTTCTTATCTTCACACTCCTATTTTTCGGTTTACACCACTTTTAGTTTATTCAACTATTAGTTTTGGGCCTGCTTCCTTCTCTTTATCCCAACAGCAAATTTCTTTGTATGCACACCCTATTTGCTCTTTTGACCTCATTCATTTATTTGTTTCTTTTACTATTTTCTTTGTTTGTTTTAAATTTCCTTTTGATTATTGTTATGATATTAAAAATACAAAAACATGCTTACTTTTTATTTTAAATTTAGACTTTATTTTCATTATCCTGCGCTCTGATGCCAATTGAAGGATAAAAAAACACTTAGAAAGGGGGGTTTGAATAAGTGTAGTCTAACAACTTGAATGATAAAAACAATTGCACAGTTATTTTTATCCTGGTTCGTTGTTAACTAAACTACTCCAGTCCACCCCCACGGAGTGATTTACCTCACCTGAGGATTTAATCCACTAATCGCAACAGATTACAATGGTTTTCCACTTAGCCCACGACTAAGTCTTCTAGAGTATCCTGATCACAACCTGATCACTCTAGGAACAAATGCTTAGACACAAGCTAAGACTTTCTTAGAGTATCCTGACCACCACGTGATCACTCTAAATACAACTGCTTAGACACAAGCTAAGACTTCCTAGAGTATACTGATCAACACTTGATCACTCTAGTTACTTACAAATTAATGTAATCAGTTCTAAGAGTATTACAAATGCTTCTGAAAAGCTATAATCACAACAGTGATATTTCTCTTAATGTTTAAGCTTAATCTCACTAATATATTACAACAGCAATGTAGTGAGCTTTGATGAAGATGAAGTTTCTGAGCTTTGAATTTGATCAGCGTTTCAGCAAGTTAATATTCACAGAATAGGTGTAGAATTCGTAACCTTGCTTCTCATCAGAACTTCATACTTATAGGCACTTGAGAAGATGACCGTTGGGAGCATTTAATGCTTTGTGTGTTCCGTACAGCATTGCATTTAATGTTTCACGCTTTTGTCAACTACCTCGAGCCTTGTTCACGCTGTGTCTACTGACGTTGCCTTTAATAGCTTCCAACGTTCCTTTTGTCAGTCAGCGTAGCCTGCCACCTGTACTTTCTTCTGATCTGATGTTTGTGTATACAACGTTTGAATATCATCAGAGTCAAACAGCTTGGTGCATAGCATCTTCTTGTCTTTTGACCTTGAAGTGCTTCTGAGCGTGATACCATGAGAACTTCAGTGCTTCTGCTTCTGATCTCAAGTTCTTCTGATGCTTCCATAGACCCATGTTCTGATTCTGCCTTGACCATCTTCTGATGTCGTGCCAGACCATGTTCTGATGTTGCATGCTGAACCTTCTGAGACAAAGCTTCTGAGCGCTGATTTGTGCATACTCTTTATATATTTCCTGAAAAGGAAATTGCAATGTATTAGAGTACCACATTATCTTACACAAAATTCATATCCTTGTTATCATCAAAACTAAGAATATTGATCAGAACAAATCTTGTTCTAACAATCTCCCCCTTTTTGATGATGACAAAAACATATATAAATGATATGAATTTGCGATCAGAAAGAGCAGACAGATAAAGACAATTACACAGCTATAACATAAGCATGTGAATATGTCTCCCCCTGAGATTAACAATCTCCCCCTGAGATGAATAATCTCCCCCTGAAATTAATACTAGAAGAATTTTAATAATAAAAGACTTCCCTGAGTATTTCAGTAGAGACGTTCAAAGTGCTTGATCTTTAGAACATTCATGACTTCTGATTTCTTCTTCCATAGGACAACTTCAGATCTTGAATTTCTTTAGATCCACAGAACATTCACAGCTTCTGACTTCTGCTTCCATCGGACAGCTTCAGAACTTGAATTTCTTTGATCTTCAGAACATTCACAGTTTTTGACTTCTGCTTCCATTGAGACAGCTTCAGAGCTTGAATTTCTTCTTACATCACTTCATGCTAGATTGTATCAGAACATTGTTGAATGTACCAGAGCATCATCAGAGCATCTCTACATCTTGAAATGTTACAGAACAAAACTAAACGACAAAAGTCAGCATGAAAGAGTCAGAGCATGGAGTATGTTTCAGAACACATAATATGTATCAGAGCCATATGGTATGTGTCAGAACACATAAACATAATGTTTTAGATCATATTCTATCATCAGAATATCTGAACATTCTTCCTTCTTGCTTCTGATTCTGAAGCTTCATAGCACTCAGCTTGCTTCAAGAATCCAAGAACTTGATTCATTATCTTGTTGCTTCTTATGTTGATCTTCAGTTCCTGCAACAACACAACTTAAAACATAGAACTTTGCAAGTTCTGTTAGTAAAATATCTGATTAAATCAAATCATTTATCACATATGTCTCCCCCTTTTTGTCATAACATCAAAAACATAAAAGATTCAGATGAAAAACAAAAAGAAACACATGGAAGAAAAAGATAATTTTCATTTAAGCTCAACAAGACAGAAGTACAGAAGTACAAGGAGAGAAGGAAGGAAAGATGCATAAAAACAGATGCAACAAAGCAAAAACAAAACAACTAAGACTCAATCTAAGATGGCCCTAGCCTTGACAAGATCTTGGCCAGCATCTCTTGAACCCCATTGTTGTGCTCATCTTGCCTCTCCATGAAAGCTCTAAACTCAGCATTGACTGAGCTTTGCTCATCCTGTTTCTTCTGAATAACTTCCAGCTTCCTTGCAAGACGGGAAGATTCATCAGAAGAAGCTTCACAGCTTCTATCCACAGGGATGGCATTGTGATCTGCAGCTTCTATTGATAAATCATTTGCAGAATTTTCCTCAACAGGAACTGTTTCAGCAACATGATCTTCTGCATCTGCTTCTTGCATAGAAGCATCTCCATAATCTGCAGCCGGAATCTCAGAGTCTCCATTCTCAAGTGCCTGAAGAATGGCAGCTAGATTCCTAGGGGCATAAGGACCTTCAACTTCTGGTGGGTCAACAACTTCTGGAATGACCAAGCTTGGGTCTTCCTTAGAAGGGTTTTCCCTCAGAAAGTCAAAGAGGGTCTTGAAATCCCCGAGCAGAACAGGATATTGAGGTCTCCAAACCACAATCTCCCTGCAAGGGTTAGCTTCCAATGCAGCAGCCAATCTTGCTACTTCCAATTCATCCACAAAAGGCTTCTCCTTAGCAGCAACACAGTTTCTGAGAGGATGGTTGTAGCAACCTGCCCTAAAAATTATAGATTAGAGAGTCGCCACCTATTCTGAAGGGCGAATAGGAAACCCTACGTAGTTTAGAGATCCGGGGTAAGATACTATAATCAGGTCGAGGGAAGGTGTTAGGCACCCTCAACCCTTTCCTAAGGCTTTGAATCTAAGGTAAAGGTTTGTGGCTAAAATTATTGAAGTTTATAGCTAAGGAAGTGAATAGGGGAAAAATTGAGATTTTAGGGAGGGGACTCGCCTTGTTGCCAAGTGCCTACGTACCTCCTTATGGAGGATCAGAGTCAACGTAGTTCGGGAACAGGGTTGTACGCCTTAGAGTTGAATTGAATGTATTTGAATTTGTTTTGAAGTTGTTTTGAAATGCGAATGTTCGAAGGTGTTTTGAGTTACCTTATCGTAGTTGTGAACATCGCAGTGTTGAAACACCGTAGTATCGTGGTTTAGTGTGTTTTAAATGTTTGGGCGTACAACCCTGATTTTAATTTGTACTATTAACCGCAATAATCGATTGATTCAATTACCATAGTTAATAGATTAACAGTTGTATCGTTACCAATTTTAATCAATTGATTTAATTATCACTAATAACGAATAATAGTATTTTTTAATAATTTTAATAATTTAATTTGTATCATTATCCCTCGTAATCAATTGATTCGATTAAAAATAATAATGAATTTAAATGGGAAGATAAGCTAATCATCGCAACCAATAAAAATGGTTGAAACCCTTTAGTCAAATAAAATGTATTTTAATTTATATGATTTGAATTTAATTGATTATTACCCACCGCGATCAATTGATTTAATCGAAGCGAATAAAATTCTAAAATTGTTTGGCTAACCCTAAGTCGGTTAGAAAACCCTAATCCTAACACTTTGGCCAATGGCCAATGGGATTGGGTAAACCCTAATAGTCATGAACCTTTCTAGGGTTTTTTGTGATTTATAATAATTAAAGTTAGTTACATCAATTAAGTCAAATAATCGACATAATCGAATAATCGGGACGAACCTAAATAATTCTAAGCCCTAATCCTATTTTTATTATTCTAAACCTAAGATAAATTGATTAAATTAAATATAATTTATAAATATCCAATCTAAATAATTAAATCAAAATAGAAATAAAATAATAATATGTTTAGAAAAACCTCATCTCAATTAGTGCACTGGATCTTGAAGGAATAATTGAGTAAAATAAATATAATGGACCCAGGGATCGAACCCTGGTCCTTGGGATTACGCCTCATATGATTTACCAGTCAGTCTCCTCTTGCTCTTTGTTTAATAAACCAGCCAAAATATATAAATATAAAAAATAAAAGCTGTTGGTGGAGAGTCAAACAAACCGACGCGTGGGACCCAATGTTCCTTTGATGGACCAATAGAATGGAGAGAGAGGTGGTCCGCCTGTTGACTCACCAATCTGCTTCTTGCGCGCGCAGACCAGCTTTTTCACGTTTTTAAATGGACCAATGGGAGATACGGATGCGTCCACGCGTGATGAGGTGAAACCCTGCATGTTTGAGCCACCGTCTGCGACGGATTTTGTTCTTCGTCTCCGGCGGCTCCCTTGGCCGAGAAACCTGTAAATCGAGTCAAACAAAAACAAAAAGCACCCAGACCCACTAAGTTCGATGCTGCGAGTTCAACGGTTCAATCAGTTTTTTATGAAATCGCCTGTAACCATGGACACGCGAGCAAAGGACCTCGGAGCACCATCAATGGTGACTCACTTTCTTCACGTCAAAACCCCGGTGTAATGATCCAAAACCTTCTTAAACTATATCAAGAGTCTAAATATATGGTTAGTTTGAATTAAAATGTGCTAATATGCAGAATATAAAAAACGAACGTGAGTGAAGAAGATGAACACATGATCCGTATTCATGGCGTCATGACCCCTGGTGCTTGATTCAATCTTGCTTTTTAACACCTTAGGAACCAATTGGGACGACTGGAATGGGTTGAAACCTCTTGTACCGGTTTTGTGAAGATGCCCTAGTTTATTGAAACTTTTGGAAACTCAAACCCTAACCCTTGCCCCTCTTTTTTTCGTCCCCCCTCTCCTCTACTGAATTATTTTAGAATATATATGTCTCCTATTAGGTCAACCATGGGCTTGGACTTTGAGTTTTAATCTCTTAGAAAATTTTGCATAAAAATCATGAGATTTTCCTTCTAATTTTGTCTCAAACTCCCCCTCACCTATGGATGAATTTTGGACCTCTTCATGGTATTGTTTGGGCCCTCATGTGATTAAAAGAAGATCCATATAATTTTAATCCATTTATTTTGATATTTTTCTTGATTTATTTAATATTTAAATGAACAAAATTCAAATAAATAGTAAATAAAATCATAAAAAGATGAATATGGATTTAGAGGTCTCCTACCAAGTCATGGAAGTGTTTGAAATACAAATTCTCGACCCATTAGTTAAAAAACCAAGTTTGGAACACTTAGGGTTTCATGCATATCTTGAAAATCGCCTAACTTCTAAGCCTTGTGTCTCCTTCAATTTTAATCATGTGAATGCATTCTAGGACTTTACGGAAAGCTCAAAGAGTCCTCTAAATGACCTTTTTGGTTTCATCTCAATTGAAGCTTCCATGCTCAAGTTATGAGCTTTGACCCAAGAGGTGTTTCTTGTTGACTTTTTGGAGGACCTGTAATGTTTTTGTCCGTATCTCCAGAAGGGTGCATTTCCTGATCTCGGACCCAACATAAAAGTTGTAGAGAATGAAATTTCCTTGAGAATAGGCTTTGGTTGGATAATTTCTGACAAACCATGTAAGAGTTATGACCGGTCAAAGTTGGGTTTGACTTTTCCTATAAAAAACCCTAATTTGAACCTTTGAATTTGTTCATCTCTGAGTTTTTATTAATGGATCATGATCAATATTTGATCAAATGATGGATATAACCTCACATACTTGATGTTGACCAAAAATCTCGAAGTTTGACTGTATTTTGACTATAGTTGACTTTTAGATCAACATAGTCGATTATTGATCATCTGAGCCATTGAGTGAGCAGTCCTTGGAATAGAGGCTTGACTTTTGACATGGATATACCTTGAGACATGTGAAATGCCTTGAGATCCATTTGAGACCTTAGAGATTCAAATTCCTTTGATAAACTGCAAACCCTAGTTTTGAATGGGAGAGAGTGACTTGAGAAACCCCTGAACTTTGAGCCTTTGAAGAGGAGGGCAAATTTTTGGGTATGACAATGGTAGTATATACCATTATCATCCTTCAGAAGGTATCCAGGGGAACCAGGGGCAGCAACCACTAATCTCTTCTCTACTCCCATTGCTTCTACTTGAAAATCCTTGCGAAATCTTTTCCAAAGATTTCTTGTAGAAACATCATCCAGACCATTTAGAAAAACATCCTTCAGAAGGTCTAGACTACTAATCATCTCATGTCTGAACAGTTCCAAGCAGGTATAGGGTTCAGGTTCAGGCGGATTGAAGGTGAATTTGTAGTCAGGGTAGAGAAGACAGTAGGGTTTGGATTTTCTGGTAAGTAAGGGATGGGATATATAAAAGGTGAAGGTGCGGTGGATGAGGAAGAAGGGATATCTGAGAGAATGATTGATGAAGATGGAATATCAGAGATGATAGATTGAGAAGAGGATGGAGTAGTTGTAAAGGGAATTGGTGAGAAAGATTTATCGGAAGGAGTTGGGGGAAGAATACTTAGAGGTGTGGGGTTTAGAATGGGAGAGGAAAAAGATGATGGAGAAGGATTTGGCAAAGTGAAGTTTACTTTTGGTTCAGATGGAGGTGATTGGAGAGATGGTTTAGGGACAGAAGGAGGTGGAGGAAAAACTTGCCTGGAGGAGTGTTCAGAAGAAGCATGTGAAGATCTGGTTCTGTGAAAGGAGTCTCTGATCCTTTTCTCCCTGCGTTCAGAAGAGTCCACCTTGTCAGGATCATAGGTGACCCTCAACTTCTTGGCTCTCTCAGCCTCATCTTCTTGGGCCTTTCTTTTTAGCCTTGCCTGTCGTTCCTTCTTATCCTTCTTCAGAATATCAGCTTTGGACGGAAGTACTCTGCCACGGATCCAAGCAGGATCAACATCTGATTGCTTCCTAACACAATCTTCCAGGTAAAGCTTGATAACCTGATGCAGTTCTTTATGGAACAAGGAGACGAATCCTTCAACAGCAACTCTTCTTGACAGAATGTCAGGAAAACTTGTGCATACAAAAGGTACATTCTTAATGAGTTCCAGTCTGAACAAATCAACACCATTGAAGATGGGACCTTGAACTACTCCAAGAAAATGAGAAGCATTGAGTTTTCTGATGGAGTCCAGCACTTTGCTTTCAATCAGAATGTCTGAAATCATTCTTCCGAACGGAATGGTCGTTCTTGAAATATGAGGGTACTTCGCCCTTTCATCTTCTCTTGACTCAAAGATAGAAGTCTTCAAATTCTCAAACAGAATATGAGAGATGTTGATCTCAGTCTTTTTGCCAATGCAGAAAAGAGTATACTTGTGAGCCGGACTGATGTAGGAGGAGGAGAGCATCCTCTTTCTATGGTGAAGGGAACCCAGAATAATCTCAGCCCATGCTTTATAGAAAGGCCTTAAGGTGCCCGTGTTATGAGAATCAATTCCAGTAGCCAGAGAGATTTGTTTTTCAACTGGAGTCCAATCAACTATTGCGGGTTGAAGACCAGACCATCCTTCTTCATCATTGAGATTGTACAGCTTCCTGATGAGTTTTTCAGTGATAACTACTTCATGCCCTAGCACGAAAGAAATAATGGCAGTTGGAGTAACCGTTGCATGTACCCAGAAGTCCTTCACAAGTTCAGGATAGATTGGTCCAACCAATCTATTAAGGTATTTAGACCAACCTTGCTCAAAGATTCTTACATCACACTTGAAGCCATTTGCTTTTAGATTGTTGATGTCAACAGCAGATTCACATAGAACTTCCAGTTCTTCCGTGGGAATTAAGCACGTTTTCAATGGAGCATACTGATATTTGCGTAGCAGAATCTGTGAAGAGGTGAGTCTTTCTGCAGGGTTTGATGAACTTGAAGAAGAGTTCATGATGATTATGCTTTGAGATCAAATCAAAAACTAGGGTTTGAAAACAGATGCAACGAAAGAGATGTGCAAAAGAGAGAGAGAAAAGAAATGAATATGAAGCGGGTTGTTTAAACAATTTGAAAAGAAAAAGAGATAAAAGAAACTGTTTAAAAAAAGAAATCATTATGTATTAAATGAGAAATGACGTTAGGAGAGAGAGAACGTGGTAAATGAAATGATTTAACACAGTTACCTAGGTCAGCGTCTTTTCAACTGCACGCTTTGTACCAACCGTACAGACACGTGTTCATCATCAGAAAGTAGATGACAGCTGTATCTTTCTGAAGGACTTTACGCCTTCAGATTCTGATCACTGCTTCTGATTGTCATTCTTAAGAGATGATCTTGTTCTGATTGGATCATCTTTCTTTCCAAGGATCACATCTTCTGAATGAGCTGAAGCAAGTCTAGGTGATCTTCTGACTGTTGGCTCTTCAGAAATCCTGAGATTCTCTAAAGATGCAGCAACTTGATCTTCTGATCCATTGCTTCTGAGACTGCCAGCTTCTGCAGCTTTGCTTCTTGGTTCTTCAGCTTCTGATATATCAATATCAAAATCTGCAAAATTCTCAAACTGCTTTGGTTTTTCAAGACCAAGCTTATCATCAAACCTGATATTGATTGATTCTTCTACAATAATTGTTTCAGTATTGTATACTCTGTAGCCTTTAGAGCGTTCAGAATATCCAAGAAGGAAACACTTTTGTGCTTTAGAATCAAACTTACCAAGATGATCTTTAGTATTCAGAATAAAACATACACATCCAAAAGGATGGAAATATGAAATGTTGGGCTTTCTGTTCTTCCACAATTCATAAGGAGTCTTATTTAGAATAGGTCTGATAGAGATTCTATTCTGAATATAACATGCAGTGTTTATTGCTTCTGCCCAGAAATGCTTAGCCATATTGGTTTCATTGATCATGGTTCTGGCCATTTCTTGTAGAGTCCTATTCTTTCGCTCTACAACTCCATTTTGTTGTGGAGTTCTAGGACAAGAGAAATCATGGGCAATACCATTTTCTTTGAAGAACTCCTCAAAGAATCTGTGCTCAAATTTGCCACCATGATCACTTCTAACTTTTATGATTTTACACTCTTTCTCAGATTGGATCTGAATGCAGAATTCAAAGAACACTGAATGAGACTCATCCTTGTGTTTCAAGAACTTTACCCATGTCCAGCGGCTATAATCATCAACAATGACTAATCCATATTTCTTCCCTCTGGCAGATGTTGTTTTGACTGGGCCAAACAGATCAATGTGCAAGCGTTCTAACGGCCTTGAGGAAGAAACAACATTCTTAGACTTGAATGCAGGTCTGGAGAACTTGCCCTTCTGACATGCTTCACAAAGAGCATCTAATTTGTATTTCAGATTTGGGAGTCCTCTGACCAGATTTAGTTTGTTAATCTGAGAAATCTTTCTCAAACTAGCATGTCCTAATCTTCTGTGCCAGACCCATTGCTCTTCAGAAACAGACATAAGACAAGTCACCTTCTGATTCTTGAGATCCTGAAGATCTGTCTTATAAACGTTGTTCTTTCTCTTGCCTGTAAATAGGATTGAGCCATCCTTCTGATTTACAGCCTTGCAAGACTTTTGATTGAAGATTATATCATAACCATTGTCACTTAATTGACTTATGGACAATAAGTTATGCGTTAATCCTTCTACAAGAAGTACATTAGTTATGGAAGGAGAGTTACCAATACTTATGGTTCCAGAGCCAATGATTTTGCCCTTCTGATCTCCTCCAAACTTGACTTCTCCACCTGGTTTAAGCACCAGGTCTTGGAATGTAGACCTTCTTCCCGTCATGTGTCGCGAGCACCCAGAGTCCAGGTACCATGACATTTTGCTTTTTGTCTTCTTTGCCGCCAAGGATATCTGCAACAGAAATTATCTTCTCCTTAGGTACCCACAATTTCTTGGGTCCTTTCTTGTTAGTTCTCCTCAAGTTCTGATTGAACTTGGGTTTAGCAAAATATTTAGCAGGAGGAACAGCATGATATTCTTTGGGTTTGTTAGCATGATATTTCTTAGGATGTGTCACATGCTTTTTGGTGTGAACAGTGTTAAACTTCTGTGCATGTGAAATGAGCCTAATATCATGAGCATGGCCATATTTGAACTGATCATACAATGGCTTGTATGTTATCTTCAGATCATCAACAGGTTCAAATTTATGTGAGGTATCACCCTCATAGACAAAGCCAAACCTTCTGTTTCCAGAAACACCATATATCATAGAAGCAAGATGACTTCTGCCAATACTTCTAGATAAGAACTTTCTGAAGCTCGAGTCATATTCTTTCAGAATATCGTTCATGCTAGGAATGGATTTTTCTGTTTCAGAAGGAGATCCACTATCTTTGGATAGATTTAAAACTTTTTCCTTCAGTTCAGAGTTTTCCACTTCCAGCTTCTTAGTTTCAAATTCAAACTGCTTCTTCAGCTTTTTGTATTTGATACTAAGATGAGCCTTGAGTTCCAGTAGTTCTGTTAAACTGGAAACTAACTCTTCTCTAGATAGTTCAGAAAATACCTCTTCAGAATCTGATTCTGATGTAGATTCAGATCCATCATCTTCTGTAGCCATCAGCGCAAAGTTGGCTTGTTCTCCTTCAGATTCTGATTCTGATTCTGATTCAGAGTCATAAGACCTTTCTTCTTAAGAAACTTCTTTTTGGGATTCTCCTTCTGAAGTTTTGGACACTCGTTCTTGTAATGCCAGGCTCATTGCACTCATAGCAGACAACCTTCTTCTTGTCAGATCTTCTGTCACCAGAAGATTCTCCACGTTCAAATCTCTTTGAACTTCTGAAGCCTCTGAACTTCCTTTGCTTGCTCTTCCAGAGTTGGTTTACCCTTCTGGAGATCATGGACAGTTCATCATCTTCTTCTTCTTCTTCAGATTCTGATTCTTCAGGATCTCCTTCTCTAGCCTGAAAAGCGTTAGTGCATTTTTTAACATTTGATTTTAATGCGATAGACTTACCTTTCTTCTGGGGCTCGTTTGCATCCAGCTCTATTTCATGGCTTCTCAAGGACTGATAAGCTCTTCCAAAGAAACTTCATTCAGATTCTTGGCAATCTTGAATGCAGTTACCATTGGACCCCATCTTCTGGGTAAGCTTCTGATAATCTTCTTTACATGATCAGCCTTGGTGTAGCCTTTATCCAGAATTCTCAATCCAGCAGTTAGAGTTTGAAATCTTGAGAACATCTTCTCAATATCTTCATCATCCTCCATCTTGAAGGCTTCATATTTCTGGATTAGAGCAAGAGCTTTAGTCTCCTTGACTTGAGCATTTCCCTCATGGGTCCTTTTCAATGACTCATATATATCATAGGCAGTTTCCCTGTTAGATATCTTCTCATACTCAGCATGAGAGATAGCATTCAGCAAAACAGTCCTACATTTATGATGATTCTTGAAAAGCTTCTTCTGATCATCATCCATTTCTTGCCTCGTAAGCTTTACGCCACTAGCTTTCATTGGATGTTTGTAACCATCCATCAGAAGATCCCATAGTTCACCATCTAGACCAAGAAAGTAACTTTCCAGTTTATCTTTCCAGTATTCAAAGTTTTCACCATCAAATACTGGTGGTCTAGTATAACCATTGTTACCATTATATTGCTCAGCAAAGCCAGATGTAGATGCAGATGGATTTGTTTGAGTTTCACCAGCCATCTTATACTGAAGCGTTTTTCTCTTCCTGAATCTTTTCTAAACACGGTTAAGTGCTTGCACCTTAGAACCGGCGCTCTGATGCCAATTGAAGGATAGAAAAACACTTAGAAAGGGGAGGTTTGAATAAGTGTAGTCTAAAAACTTGAATGATAAAAACAATTGCACAGTTATTTTTATCCTGGTTCGTTGTTAACTAAACTACTCCAGTCCACCCCCACGGAGTGATTTACCTCACTTGAGGATTTAATCCACTAATCGCAACAGATTACAATGGTTTTCCACTTAGCCCACGACTAAGTCTTCTAGAGTATCCTGATCACAACCTGATCACTCTAGGAACAAATGCTTAGACACAAGCTAAGACTTTCTTAGAGTATCCTGACCACCACGTGATCACTCTAAATATGACTGCTTAGACACAAGCTAAGACTTCCTAGAGTATCCTGATCAACACTTGATCACTCTAGTTACTTACAAATTAATGTAATCAATTCTAAGAGTATTACAAATGCTTCTGAAAAGCTATAATCACAACAGTGATATTTCTCTTAATGTTTAAGCTTAATCTCACTAATATATTACAACAGCAATGTAGTGAGCTTTGATGAAGATGAAGTTTCTGAGCTTTGAATTTGATCAGCGTTTCAGCAAGTTAATATTCACAGAATAGGTGTAGAATTCGTAACCTTGCTTCTCATCAGAACTTCATACTTATAGGCACTTGAAAAGATGACCGTTGGGGGCATTTAATGCTTTGCGTGTTCCGTACAGCATTGCATTTAATGTTTCACGCTTTTGTCAACTACCTCGAGCCTTGTTCACGCTGTGTCTACTGACGTTGCCTTTAATAGCTTCCAACGTTCCTTTTGTCAGTCAGCGTAGCCTGCCACCTGTACTTTCTTCTGATTTGATGTTTGTGTATACAACGTTTGAATATCATCAGAGTCAAACAGCTTGGTGCATAGCATCTTCTTGTCTTCTGACCTTGAAGTGCTTCTGAGCGTGATACCATGAGAACTTCAGTGCTTCTGCTTCTGATCTCAAGTTCTTCTGATGCTTCCATAGACCCATGTTCTGATTCTGCCTTGACCATCTTCTGATGTCGTGCCAGACCATGTTCTGATGTTGCATGCTGAACCTTCTGAGACAAAGCTTCTGAGCGCTGATTTGTGCATACTCTTTATATATTTCCTGAAAAGGAAATTGCAATGTATTAGAGTACCACATTATCTTACACAAAATTTATATCCTTGTTATCATCAAAACTAAGAATATTGATCAGAACAAATCTTGTTCTAACACCAACAACAACAACCACCACCATATTTCCAACATCATCAACCACCACCAAATTTCCAACAACAAAATTACCCACCACCACAACAACAACAACAACAAAATTACCAACAACAACCAATAAACCAACAAACACCTATTTACCAACAACAACAACAACAATCCCAACAATACCACCACCAACAACCATTTCAAACTCAACCACAAACTCAACCCCCACCACCTACGCTTCCAAGTACTCAATATGGCGAGCTCTTCCAGATCACCACCACTTACCCCCGACATAGGCATACAAGAAGAATACCCGCCATACAACTCATTCGACCAACCAACATCACAATACCCCAGCCAACCATTGAACTTCAATACACCACCACAACCAATGTATTTTAACCAAACCAAATCCACCACCAAATTCCAAAGACCAAACTTCGAGGCCGCACCCACTAGGAGAAATTTCAACCCGCCTAGACAAAGCTTTGACGGCACCGCGGGCACCTGCCTTTCCTATAACGGGAATTCTAGAGGTCAAGGACGGCTCACACATTTTGTAGACCCGGAATGCACTGAGGGGTCGTCGACTCAAACACAAGAGGAACCAAATAGAGGGGGGCGTCGCAGGAATGGGGGAGCACTACCAACTCGTGACCCTTCTACACGAGTTATTAGACAACCTGATTGCGGATCGTACCATGGTCCACGTGGCGCTCAATAGGAATTTTTTTATTATCGTTAATGTATTTTGTGTTGTTTTTAATTTTAATGTACTTTTTTAATTATGATTAATGGTAAATGTATTTGGTACTTTTTTATTTATTTATATTATTTTTCCAAACTAAAAAAATAGTTAAAAAAACAGCTAAAAAAATAATATAAAAAAATTGAAAAAAAAAATAAAGGGGGGGGGGGGGGGTGTTGTCGCCAGGGGGTGGCGACAAACCTGTTTTCTGCATGCCTTCGCCAGGCCCATTGGCGACAATGTTATGGGCTAAGTGTTATCGCCACCCCCTGGCGACAATGTTATGGGCTAAGTGTTATCGCCACCCCCCTGGCGATAACGTGTTAATTTTTTTAAAAAAAATGATATTTGTGTAATTTTTTTGAAAAACTTGTTATTTTTGAATTTGTTTTAAAAAATCTGGTTATTCAAAAAAAAATTCCAATTTTGTTGCTTAATTTTTTTTCAAAATAAATTGTTATTTTTTAGTTTTTTTTTCTTTTTCTAAAAGTTATAATTTTTTTAAAAGATGAATAAGTGAGATATCTTGAATGTTGCAGATTAATATTCGTGTCTTGTGTAGCTACTATTTGAGTTAATTTGACGAGACTAAAATAATTGATCTATTAATTTATTTCCTAAAATCTTCGTTTATTTGTAATTATGCATAGTAATTTCAAACTCGGAGTATGACCGACGTGATTGAGGCTCGGTACATCTGAAGTCG
Source organism: Vicia villosa (assembly GCF_029867415.1). Lineage (NCBI taxonomy): Eukaryota > Viridiplantae > Streptophyta > Magnoliopsida > Fabales > Fabaceae > Vicia > Vicia villosa. Next base: position 137,246,501 of record NC_081182.1, read on the forward strand.
GGGGTGATGTTGAAGATGCTTTGCACATCCGATAAATAATCCATTTCTGACATCACAAACCACGTATAAAAGAAAGTGAAGGGTGTTGTCAAAGACCCTTTGCACGTCTGACTAAAACAAACAATTCCCCACCGAAAGTAAGGGCTTCTAACGGAAAAGCTTTGTATGTCCGACTAAAGCAATCGATTCTTATCCAAAAGACAGGGGTAGTGCCAGAGATGCTTTGTACATCAGGCCACATCAATCAATTCCTCACAAGCAATCACGGTCCACCCTCGTCTGACAACTAGAAACTTCAGATGTCTTGGAGGGTCGGCCACCTATCTACCTCTAACTGGGTTTTCAACTAGTGAAGGGAAGGGGAATTGACCTTTGGCCCATAACGGCCCTAGTGACGTTTAATTAACTTCCAGGGAGGACCTCATACATTCATATTCATTTAGATTTATGCACTCAAGATCCAACAAATGCACCTTAAACTGGTACAAAAGTAAATCTAAAGCATTTCATTCCAAAAAGGATTATATTTATATACATATGTTTCCATTATAGAGTACTCTACACTGAGTACACACATAAAAAAAGTAGATGGGCCTACATGGCTACTTCTGCAGGAAAACGATCTTCCTGTTTTTAACTACTTGATCTAGCCAGATTTGCTCCTAAGAGAGAGTCAGGGGAATATGGAAGTGTTCCACTTGCTACAAAGTATCAACGACTGCGAGACTTCCTCAAGGGTAATACTCATATAGGCGGCCAATTGTTGACTCATCAAATCATTTTGAGGGTGCAAAAACTCTATCTCTCTTTGAGCATATTATAAATTGCATTAAATAGAAGTCAGAGTCCGGTTCTTCTTCACTGCAATTTTTACCAGATGATTCACCTAGTCGAAGAGAGAATCAACTAGATTTAAGTGAAGGAAAGCATTCCTCTCCACAGTAAGAGAGGTATAAGCTTTCTTTATTTCTTGTAGGTATTTATTCCGCTGAAACTTCAAGTCGCAAACACTTCCTCTATTTGTTGCTTTTTAGAATGATGTTGATCGGACCAAATATTTTCCAATGAGCGTCAAAGCAGCAGAAACACGACGTGTATACCAAGTCAAGGTAGCTAGTTCTTCCCCTAGAGCAGACTCAGAAAGAGTATCCAAATAAGAGCATTATTTACCCAAATGAGGGGTCTGGAGACCTTCAGTAACACAAGAATTAGATCTTGTCAATAGTGGAAGAGGAGTCAGACCTTGGATATTCGGGAAAGTCGGAAGGGCCTCCAAAACTGCATCATTCTCGGTCGGAGTTGCACTTCATCCTTCATATGCTCTGTACACATTTATTGTCAAAGCAAATACATCACGAATATGCAGAGTAAGACTAAAGATGTCTAAATTAACAAAACTTACCAAATATGACTTTCCTATCTTCATGGGAACGAGCCCTATCAATCTGACATCAATCAGGCGCTGCAAGCATTTATTATCAACTTCCTTCACTACGGGTCCCATCGTGGATGTATCCCAAATTACTGATGAAAGTCATCAATTATTTCTTCTTGTATCAACCACATCAGAAAGACCCTCTTCCTTGTTTACGTAGGTGTTGTTCCCAATCGAAAAATGACCCTCAGTCTAGTATTTAGGGAATAAATTAGCACATCTATCCTCCACCCGGATCCCGACGTCGTAAACCGCGTCATGAGCCTCCGAGCTGATTGGGGTTACTAGAAATTACAGGTCTTTGAAAGGATGAGGCTCCGGAAGAGGTCCAAAGTTATGCACAGTATGTTCCAAGTAGACCAATCCTCAATCAAAATCAATTCTACACATCCATAATTAATTTTGGATGCTCCAAACATGAAATCAAACATACGCTTACACTATAAGGATTTGATTCAAGGTATGCATCTCTAAAAGGGAATATTTTTTATTGTACTTTTATAATTCAGATGTAACACATTTATTTATTATTCATAATTTTATCGAGATATTGAAAGATTTTATTATAAGACTCTAAAACTTTCTTCTAACATTTATATAAATATTTCGTTTTAGTTGCATATTAAAATATTATAAAGGTTTATGTGTGAAGTCAAGACTATCCATCCTATGTGTTTTGATGAAGACAAAGTGCACTCAATTGTATCAATATCAAAAGGACTGGAAGAAGCAATCAAGAGTACCATTATCAAATCAAGTGACCAAGTTTCATTGATCAAAATTTAACATCAAGTATTCAAGACTATGTTGGAGCTCTTTGAAGACTTAACAAAATCATTGATTGATAAAAGGTATAACAATGCAATTGATTTTGATAAACATAGTGCTCAATTTAATATCCTCATGCATATCATATTCTACATAGTTTCATATGTCTACACATATATTAGAAAGCATTAGAAGCCAAAAAATATAAGAGGTATAAAAAATTCTGCATCATAAAACGTTTCTAGAATTCTGTGTGAAGCTGCAGAAACCGATTTCCTGTTTTATAGAAATCGGTTTCCATCACGTGTTTTTCAAAAAAAAAATTGGGAGCGCTTCAGTAGAAACCAGTTTCCTCCTTTTGAAAACCGGTTTCCACTCACAAACAGTAACTTTTTATTGTTTTCAAAATCTGTTTCCATTTCCATTATACCTCTTCAAAATACCTTTTTGCTTCTTTTAAATGCATCTTTTCAAAAGGGTGTTAAGCCTCTACATATAGTACATTATTTCAAAGTCAAAAACACCTTTTCTTCAAAGTATCTTTGTATATTTTTGTGAATATTTGTTTAGGGTTAGGATATCATGTCTTTAACTTTTCCATGTACCCTTAGACCAATCCTCTTTTATGATTTAGTATTTAATCATTAAAAATAATTAGGTGTAGGTGTTAATTTCAAAACCCTAGGTTTAAAACCCTAATCCAAAAAGAAACGTGTTGATCTTTACTTATCCATGAACTTGTTAACTTTGTACATATACTTGTTGATTTCAATCCTTGTGTTTTCTACTTATGTGTTTATCTTAACCATTATCCTTTGTACACACTTGTTGATTTTCATCATTGAGTTTTGTACTTATCATCCATTGTATTATCATTTGTATATACTTTGTTTATCTAATCCACATGCATGAGTTTCATATTCATCATCCATCTTTCATTCATATATGAATCTATCCAAAGGTATAAACATCCTTGCTCATTATCATTGATGATTATTATACTTACTTGTTTGTCCTTTTGTGAAACATATCATCACACACTCACACACACACACACACACACACACACACACACACTTGAAGTATCCATTGTTTGATTGCTTAAGTTGTTTGTTGAAAATTCAAAGGAATGCGAATGGTATGGACTAAAATTGTCAAGGTACTCAAACTATTTTCCAAATCTCTTTTATTTTGTGTTAAAGTATTGTTAAAGCTTTTCACTTGTTTTATGGTTTTGTATTGTTAAAGCTTAACCAAACCCTTGCATTTTTGAAACTTTGGTACTAAAAGGAGAATTATTCCCGGTGAAACTACTCTTAGTCTATTGACCTTGTATTGTTAAAGCTCGGTCCCTTTTATTTGGTTTTGTAAACTTAAAGCTCAACCACCCTTTTTGTTTTAAAACCTCGGTACTAAGAGGAGAATTATTCCTAGTGAAACTACTCTTAGTCCATTGACCCTGTATTGTTAAAGCTTGGTCCCTTTTTCATTAAAAACTTATTAAGTATTGTTAAAGCTTAACCTTTTAAAAAAAACTTGTTGAGTATTGTTAAAGCTCACACCCAAAAAGATTTTGGCCACTTTGACCCCATTTATTTCCCTTTTTAAGAGGAACTACAAAAGCTCTGACTTCCCTTTTCTTTAAAATGGGTATGTAGGACTAAGATGCGATGTCTTATCAAACTCACTTTTAAAAAAACTTCTTTTCCCATCCCCACACTCTTTTTAACAAATTCACACATGCTTTGCAAAATACATGTACACAAAAACAATAACATTTTCAAAGAGGGTCTCATGGAGTACCATGGATATGAGGGGTGCTTAAAACCTTCCCCTTTTATAACAAACTCCCTTATCCAAATCTCTGATAAATTTATTAGTTTTGATTTTAAAAACTTCTATGGGTTTTATTCGCTCTTGTTACGACCGACTTTAAATTTTAAGCTTTTAACTTAAATTACAGAGTCGCAACTATATTTATTCTATCCTAAGGATAAGGGAAATACGGGAAAAAACCTAAATAAATAAATTCTAGGTAAGTCGAGAAATTAGGATTAAGGGAAGGTGTTAGGGATCCTTAATCCTTCCTTAAGGTTTTTTATGTCTCTTGGGTTAGGTTTATGGTAAATAGTTTGTGGTTAAAAATTGTAGTAAATAGTAGGTTAAAGAATAAGATCTTAAACCTACATAAATTTTAGGAAAAGGGGACTCATTTTGGTTGCTCAAATGCCTACGTACCTCCTTATTGAAGGTTCAGAGTCAACGTATTTCGGAATGTTTGTTAGTGTTTTTTATAGGATTGCGTAGAATTGCTTTCGAATTATCCTTTGAAATTCATTCGGGTTTGAAAAGTAAGTGATCGTGGACGTAGTTCGCAGTTTTGATTTAAAAGCAATGTTAATTAATCCTTTAAGAAAAAATGATCGTAAATTTTGAATTATATGGGAGAGTGATGAATCATTTTTGTTATGTTTCTTGAATTTTAATGGATAACCAATTTTTGTATTTTTATGTTTTTAACCAAAATAAATAACCTAAGAGATATCCTAATTAGATCTAATCAGAATTAACCTAAAAGATTTGATTAGAAATAATTTAACTAAGATCTAAGTAATACAAAAAAAATAATAATTAAAATAAAACAATTGAAAACAATTAGGAAAAAATCACGTACCTGAAGCGCCCCATTTTTTTAGTAATCATCGTATCATGAAAATCAATCTCTCTTATTTTCTTGAAATATATATATATATATATATATATATATATATATATATATATATATATATATATATATATATATATATATATATATATATATATATATATATATATATATATATATATATATATATATATATATATATATATAGGGTTATTGTTCGGTATGGAGGTCGGAAGGTCGGTTTGTCTTTACTCAGGACCGACCCAAACATTTTGGAGACCCTGTACAAATTTTCAAAATTCAACTAATAATAAATAAAAATACTTTTTTTAAATCATTAATTTATATACGTTTTGTTTTATAGATTAAAGTTAAAGTGTTATTTTTCTATTCTTCTAACATTTGTTTCAATTTCATATATATATATATATATATATATATATATATATATATATATATATATATATATATATATATATATATATATATATATATATATATATATATATATATATATATATATATATATATATATATATATATATATATATATATATAAAAGAACTTTGTGTTTATATAAAAGACTGAGATTGTTTTCACATTTTTCTTAATTATTTTAAATTATGTTTGAATCTAGAAATATATGAGAAAAGAGAACATCATTAGAGGCTCTTAGTGAGATTCATCCCATATGTTTCATGTATCTCTTGTTGCCACTGTTTTTCATTTATCTCTCTTTACCTCAAACTTAAGTGAATTTATTAAACTTATATTCTACTAATGTCTTGCTTTTCATATGTTAACCAAAATGAAACTAAAATTTGTATTTAGTTAAGTTATATTTTTTATTTTTCTATTCATATTAAATAAAATGAAAAAACATATAACACAATTTAAAGTTATCAGCACATATTTAACAAAAAAAAATGCAGTTTATTAGTGAAAAAATGCAATTTATTAGTGAAGAATTTAGATAGTATAGTTGAGTAAAGTTCCAAAAGTGCCATATACTAATATTAGGTTTGTCAATATAGAAATTTATAAGTTCCACATCGTAAGTTGGTGAACAATAAAGAGAAAGTTTTATTATAAATACCAATCTAGACCAAACTTTAAACGTAGTACAACTCAGTGCAGGGGTACGTTTTTCAATTATCAATGGCCAGTATAAAATATTTTGATTAGTAGAGAATATTATACTATTAGCTGAATTTTTTAGAGGCCCCAGAGGCCCTAATTAATGCAGGGCTCTGTGCTGTGGCTCAGGTTGCACATGCACAGGGCCGACCCTGGTATTACTAGAGAGATTTCATAAAAAATGAGTTTTGATGATATGATCATGGTATGTATGCAATGACTGTATGTGTATGCTAATGTGGTGTTATATCTTATCCACGTAGAATTTATATTTAGTAAATGTTTTTCGTAGATAATAATAATTTGTATTTGCGAGTATCGTAAGAAGATGAATATTTAGAGATAGAGACTTTTCATGATGATTCGGTAAGGGAACATTCCCCTTCCTAAATTTCCTTCTTAGCCAATTTTCCTTTCGTGAGAGCTTCTTCGTGTGTAGAGGTACACCTTAAGAATAACTCTTCGATGGCTATCCTTTTGAGACATTCTCTTTGTTATGAGTCACAACTCTCTCAGAGATCAAGGCATAACTGTCTCTTTTCGTAAGTTAGCCGTTGAGTATTATATTCCAAACCTTCCCTTTTCTGTTGGGAAAGCTCTAGGGTTGCCTTAAGTCCTTATATCTCTTCCAAGGATAAAAGAATTGGATTGGGAACGTTAGGCTTATACTTAGGATCAACGGTAAATGGAAGTTGGTTGATTTTAGCCCTTATTAGGACCCCTGGAGTGTAGGGTTCTCTTAATCATCTTCATCTTCGTCACATCTAAAAGGACATTGCTGATGCGAGGATTACAAAAGATCTATCACCTACTCATCCTTAAGATACTCACCAAAACCTTTTTATTTCTTTTTAATATTATTTTTCTTATGGATTAGACATAAGGAAAAATGCAAAAATATGAATTTTAGATGCATTCAATGTTGATGAAAGCCCTTAGCAAATATAGAATCGCCTAAGTTCATAGGTTCAAAGTGGCGACATGGATAACTAACTCCCCCTCCCCAAGGGTGGTTTCAATCTAAGGGTCTCATGGGGCCTTTTCGTTCCCTCGGAAACTTTTTGTTTCTTTGGATTTTAGAAAGACTCTTTTGTCCATGAGGTTCGAATTGTAGGGGTAGATTCTTAAAGAGATCAGTCGGATTCAAGGTCCTACCCTCAACAAAGTCTAGCCTTGTCTAAGATGTTTCCCGAAATTCAACCCACTCTGAGTGGAATTGTCACAAAAACTCGTAGGAGATTCAAGTCTCCTTTGGCCGAGTGACAATTCCCACACTTAGGTTTATAACAAATTATTTCTTTTATGCTAGCAATAAATAAAAAATAATATATATATATATATATATATATATATATATATATATATATAAACACAACATAATGTATTAAAAAACCCAAATAAACAAAAAAATATATATATTTATTTTGCTAATAAATAGAAAAATAAAAAACCAACAAGGAAAAGATAACCTTAAAATCCTAAACCAAAAGAGACACGCCTCAAACCTTAAGTGCTTCTCTGCCCTAAGTTTCTCCAGCAGAGCCGCCTGCTGTTACGACCGACTTTAAATTTTAAGCTTTTAACTTAAAAATTACAGAGTCGCCACTTATATTTATTCTATCCTAAGGATAAGGGAAATACAACAAAAAACCTAAATAAAGAAATTCTAGGTAAGTCGAGAAATTAGGATTAAGGGAAGGTGTTAGGCACCCTGTTTACGGTGATTTCCGGTAAACAGCCGCTAGTCTTCCAAACTATAATAAATATGATTTGGTTACTCGCAGGATCGACTAGATTCATCCTAGGACATAGTCAAATAGGTTGTTATTCATGATGATTCGAATTATGTCTGTGATTGGTGTGTCTCGAAATAAAGAATACTTGATCAAACAAATAAAGATTAGCAATCACCTTGTTATACACGTAAATATAACATCAGCGAAAGGCGATTTAAAGATAAAATATAAGACAAACTGTAAAAGTGCAAGAATCTTAAAGTGCAGAAAAGTAAAGTGCTTCGAAGATAAATGACATGAAAATAAAGAGTGCAGGAATGTAAATGACAGAAAATAGAAGAAAGCGTAATAATATCGAAAGATACTTGAATAAAGGAAAATACACATGTATTTAAATTGGTGTTGGTGTCATACGTACATTTCTCAGCGAACTCTTTCTCTTAACACTTGATACTTGAGCAATATGTGAGTGATTTGTACAAAATGAACACCCGAAATCCTAACATTAAGATCCTTATTTATACTAATTTTGACCCTAACGGTCCTATACTAATCTAATGCCACGTTGCTCGCAGAAAATCCAGGGATGCCATCTGTCTTCGTGCGGTTATATAAACTGTTTCGAAATTCAAATCACCCCGCCTGAATCCTCCTTCGACGCGTGGCAACATAATTACAATCGAGAACGCCACGAAAACACGCTAAGCTTCAGTACTTCGCATATTTCGCAAAAACGTCTAAGTCCCAAAGACTATTCTTCTCGAATTTAGCTTCGGTGCTCACTATCTTTGTCTCAACTTAAACATCATTCTCGAATCATGGCCATCAGTAGCCATTCCCTATCTTCAAAGATGGTCATCAGTAACCATCTCCTTCGAATTTCAGACCTTCGAAGGACTTTTCTTCCTAAACGAAATCTTCAGCTTACAAATTGCCCCCAATAAATGCCTGTTTCGAAAAACAAGATTTCGTTTTAGAGTTCCAAGATCATTGACTGACGTCATAATCCTTTATGACTCTGTTTCCAAAACGTCTTGTCATTTTCAAAGATGTCTACTCATAACTTACATTCCCATGTTCTGGTCTTACTTCCTGATCATTACTCCTATATACTAGGAGTAAAGCTAATAACTATTCGACCGCTGTTGGATGAAATCAACGCCTGCCACGTGTCTCTTGGATTTTACCCAAAAGATTTGAAAGGGTTTCCGTTATACCTTTAAATACCAGAACCTTCACCTTCACATAACTTTTACCTTGCGTTTCTTCATTTCTTCATAGAAAAGAACTTTCCTAACTATATTCAAACTCGTTCCAAAAATCAACCTTGCTCATGGCATCGTCCTCAAATGCTCTGCAACCAGCTTTGAAATTTCAACAATCTACACAGATGGGGGATCAAGAGTGCGTACCAAACCCAAATTCTGCGGAAGTGAATGTCATTTATGCCTCTCAGGTAATCATTCCTTTTGAACTTTCTGGAAAAACTCATGCTTTCATGGGTCCTTTACCAGGAGAAACTAACCCTTCTCTGAGTAAATTCTTTCCTGCTTACTATAAAACTAGGCCTTTAGTTAGTAAGAACAAGATAGATGAAGATGGCTGTCCTATTTCAGCCAATCCTGGTGATACGGAAGACACTTCGATTGTAACCCCTTCAACCCTAGAGAAAATTAGGTTAAATTATATAACCAATTTTTTGAGAGTTTTTAGGTCAATCCCTTTAGCCAAAGACCCTGAACTGTACTATGCCTGGTTAACAAGAGTAGAGAAACACAAGGCTTCTTTCTGGAAAAAACTAGGCATTTATGATTTAATCCAACTGTACAAAACTGGTTTAGAATACAACCAAACCATGTTAGTAGCATCAGTTCATTTCTCGGATGCTTCCCATAACACTTTTCATCTCCCATGTGGAATGGTCACCCCCACTCTTTTCGACGTAGCTGCTATTACGGGGCTTCGACCAACCGGAGAAACCTTTGACCCCAATGTTCTGGATAGTGATACCATTAATTTCAGCGAAGCAACAGACCTTGTTAAGAATTATGAATCCGGATCTCTACTCTTTGCTGGTCCTTTCTGGTTTTTGCAACTGTGGCTTAATGCTACTTTCGAAGCTCACCTCCCATTTCGAGGCACTGTCAACGAAGAACATCCAAACATCAAAAATCGAACTGTAGAAGGCACCAGGTTGGCTTCGCTAACTCCTAAAGAAGATACTGGGAAGCTTCGTGAACACTTTTTAGCCTATATCATGATGTTTGCTCAGTGTGATCAATTCAGCCCTTAAATGGCTCCGTTCGTGCAAAGGACAGTGGGTCCTGAATGGTTCACTCGAAGGTTTCCAGCGACGTCCCCAGACCAACAGACCGAATCTGTAACTATTTGGGAAGCTTTTCTTACCCCAAGGCTGTTCTATCACCGTCTTCGACCTTCCAAAAGTCAATGTGCTCTTCTCTGCTACCAACCAAATTTGGTGTCGAGACAATTCGGATTGGTTCAAACTGAATATGAGTGTGAGAAAAAAATCGCCAGATACACCGGTGTTACCAATCTCTCTCCTATTCCTTTTGAACCTGCCTTTTATTCCACTCCAGATTTTCAAAAATGGTGGACAGACTATTACACCACGCAAATCTTTGACGATGAGAGCCTTACTCGCGAACTAACTGAAGCTTTTGCTGATGTGCAGGAAAAATTTCAAAAAGGTACTTCGACTTATATTAAAGAAATACAAGTCTTTCAAAAGTTCTTTGAAACCATTTACAGGCCTGATGATCTTAGTCGGACCGTTCGTGAAGTTGCAGTTACTTTGCGCGAAAAGTTTTCTGCTAAATTGGATAAGTTGAAACTGCCCTCGTCTGTTCGACCAAAACTGCGTTATGAAGTGGCTTTCAAACTTAATCCTCCAAAATTCCCTCCACTGCCAAGCGCTGATTTTGGTGTGGCTTTAAGCCCTCCTTTCCCAGACTGGTTCGTGTGTGGGACTGTTTTTAAAATTCTCCAGGAAAGCACTAAAAAACGCGCTGAACGAGTGGTCCCGACTAAGCATACCCTGGACACTTTCAAAGGACATCTCCATATAGATCTTGAACATGTTCGTGTCTTGACTCCAACACATGAAGGTTTGGGTTTAGACAAAATTTTTGACTAACGTTCCTTTTCCGCTGACATACTAATTCCAGTTCCAACTACACCTGTTGCTCGAAAGAAAAAGATCAAACAACTCCATGCGCAGAAAGCTTCTGAAGTTTCGCAAAGCAACAAGCTCAGTGAGAGTGACTCTATCACTGCTGACAAGAAACCCACGGTATGTACATACTTTATCTTTCATTTGTATGTTGCATGAATCATACTTACCTTACCCAATTTACATTTTCAAAGTTCGAAGCCTCCACCACATTCGAAGCGAAAAACCTCTCCAGTAGTTGTTTCAGATGATGATGACAAATCTCCACCTCGAACCAGACAAGCCCAAAAGAAAAGGCAGAAGGCCGCCACTCCTTCAGGAAAAGAAAAGGGATATGGGTCTTCGAAACTTACTTCACCAGGTGACAAGGTATCTTTTGAAGAATCATCTTTGAAAGGTGGTAGTAATGCTTTCGTCGTCGAGAGCCACAATTCGAGCCCAGATAACATCCTAACTAAGGTATTTGGATTTCCCAACCTAATCATCTTTATAAATTTTTAACTTAAACATAATTAAGTTAATGTTTTACCTTATGATTGTAGGATGATGTTGGCACAGCCACTTCTGACCTCAAATCCTTCACTCTTAATACTGATCTTGATAACCTCCAAGGTAAATGCATATTCTTTTTTTACAGCGAAGGGATTTCTTGTAACTTTCCTTACCATAACATGCTCTAATTATTTCATGCAGGCAAATCTCACGTGCTTTCACCAGTGATCGAAGATGCTCAGCCTCTTGCGACTATCATTCCTAGTACAGCAGTCGAAGGGAGCCATTCAACTGATGATTCTCCACCTTTCGGGACCATAGTTTCTCATAAAACTACTTCGACACCTGCCCCAGCAAAGCCCACTCCTTCAGAATTGGAGCAGCTTAAACAAAATGACCCTCTTAGCTTCCTCAAGGCTATGATGAAAACTGATAACATTTCGCCTACTGAGCTCGAAACTTCTCCAGCTGTCCAGCCACAATCTGGTGATAAAGAGGATACTTCTGTACTTCTTCATCAGATAAAGGAAAAGTTCTTCGAAACCAACCTCGTCGAAATTCTCAGCAAGGATCCTACCAAAAGTCATGGCTTGAATCAACTTCTAAAAAAGGTGGATCTGCTTCTGGTTTCGAAAGAAGTCTCAGAGGTGATCGTTTTGCTGGGTTATCTGATCGAACAACTTCAATCAAACATTCTTCGCCGTCACACTATTGAGGAACAACTTACCACGAAGATGGCTTCTCATAGTTCATCTTGGAAAGCCGCTACTGATGCGTCCAAGAAAGGTGATGCTCTCAAGCTTAAACGCTCTGAGAGGCAACAAGATTACGATGAATGTGAGCAGAATATCCAATCCTGGAAACAAGAGATTGTCCAGCTTGAAGAAAAGATAAAGGAGGCTGAATCTCGTAAGGCAAACATTCAACAATCCAGTGAGCAGGAATTGACTGAAGTTGCGCATTTATGAATCCAACATTTCGAGGCTGCACGAAAACTAGTTCCCGAAATTGACGAACTGAAGAAACAAAGGGCCCTGATTGAACTTCGCATGTATTCCTGGGAGATTCAGTATTCGAAGATAAAAGACACTCTTCCTAAGGATTTTAATTAGTCCTTTTTCGCATCTTGTAATGACTTTTCTGTAATGCACATTGGTTTATCTTGTAATCGAATTCCACCAGGAATATATCTATGTAGACCTTTTGTTTGCCAGTTTACATACTCCACTTCATTTTGAAATAATCATGAGTAATACTCTGGCAATTCTTCAAATCTTGTCAAAATATTTTTAGTTGTCACAGTAATCTTAATAAATATAAGCACGTGACCTGACTCTCCTTCGCACCCCTTTCAGTCTAGACTTGACGTTTCCACTCTCCTAGCCGTAACCATTATTAAAAGATGACGTCACTTTCTTCAAAACGTCTTTTTTAAGACGTGCGTGCACCAGTTTCTCATGATTACATTTCAACTTCCAAGGGCGGGAAACGGCGGAAGCCATAACTCCTCTTTGGAATACCAAACGCAGTCTAATCAATCATTAAAAATTAAACCGTCCCTTTATTGCCTCAAGTCTATATAAAGGTTCAATATCACACTTCTTCCTTCACACTTATTTGAAACCTTTGCTTAAGAGTTTTTTTCTCTTTCTCTGTTTCTCAGAAACATAAAGCCTGAAAACAAACCTTTTTAACCTTTTCCTTCTCTCCATGGCGCAACCTCTCACTTACAACAACATCAGAGCTTGCATAAAGAAAGACTTCAAGCTTTCTGAAGAAGAGTTAGATGAAAACTTCATCAGCATTGGTGCTCTCTTTGCCAATCAGGAACTTGATTTCTACTATGAAATCCTGGAAGGACCAGTCTATCCCAACATGCTGGCTGATTTCTGGATGTTTGCGTCTTTACGTATAGATCCAGAGGGTAGAACTACCATAGTCTCTGAAGTTCGACGTGCCCAAATCAGGATCACTCCTTCAACCATCTCTAACTTGATGAGATGCAACAACTCAGGTGAAACCTTTGATGATAATAGCTTCAACATGACGACTCATCTCCTGTTGAGGACTCTCATGGACAATGACCCTTATAGTGCCAAGGTCATCAGGGTTTGGCATCAACTACTCGTGGGTAACTTTCAACCACGAAACCATGACCAAAACAACATCATGGTAGATGACTTGGAGTTTATCCTTTGTGCCCTTCGTGGGAAGAAAATCAACTTCCCTTTAATGATCTTTAAAGGGCTTGTCGAAGCCGTTTCCATGGCTGCTGCCCGTCAAGGGGTTGTGACATGTCTTCCATATGGAAGGCTCTTGTCTTACATATTCCTTAAAAAGGGAATAGTGAGAAGGATGCGCAACTCTGGGTCAATGAATATGTTCGAGGCGGAGAGCTTGCCCTTGCTACCTTTGGAAGGTTTAGACCAGAGGATTAACTAGGAGGTGTTTCAGTTTAGGTTTTCATTTGTTCTAGTTTCTTTTTGTAATCTTCCATGTTTTGGACACTAAACCTCTTGTCATGCATGTATCCACTTAATATTTATGGAAGATATTTTGAATTTTACTCGTCTTCTTCTTTTAATTTTTTGCTATACATGCTTGTTTGGATAACAAAGCCATTTTGGTGTTAGTTCAACCATTTTGGCTTATGTAGTATACTTTGATATCTACGTTTTTGCAATCTTCACTTCATGCATGCTTGGTTTGTATCTCTTCAGATACTTCCCATTTACTCTCAAAATCCTGCGATCTTCCGCTAACTCTTCTATCTCGTAAGCGTTATTCGAAAATACTTTCAAGATTCGAAAGGGTCCCTCCCAGTGTGGGGACCATTTACCAAGTGCTTGATTCCTTCGATCTATGGGTAATATAACTTTCCAAACTAAATCGTTACTGCTAAAAGTTTTACCTTTCACCTTCTTGTTGTATGCTCTGGACACTCTTTCTTTTTGTCTTATTATCATCTCCAATGCTCGAAGTCTATCTTCGTCCAGATCTACTAATTCATTCATCATCAATTCCCAATACATGTTAGGAGGGATTTCTGCCTGTCTTTGTATCCGAACTGACTGCAGATATATCTCAATTGGGAGTACCGCGTCATGCCCAAATGTCAATTGGAATGGCGTAGTGTTTGTAGCTTCTTTTGGAGATGTTCGACAAGCCCAAAGCGCTTGGTCCAAAGTTTTATGCCAACTCTTAGGCTTTTTTCCCACATGCTTCTTTATGAGACCAATTATTATTTTGTTTGCTGCTTCGACTTGTCCGTTTGCCTGAGCATAGTAAGGTGTAGAAGTGAACAATTTGAAACCCGTTTCTTTGGCGAAGTCTTGCATTTTCCGCCCAGTGAATACTGATCCTTGGTCTGTGGTTATACTTTCTGGGATTCCAAACCTATATATGATGTGTCTTTGAATAAACTCAATCACAGCCTCTTGGTCTACATTCGCCAGTGGTATCGCTTCCACCCATTTTGTGAAGTAGTTTATTCCTACTACTATGTATCTTTGACCCTTAGAGGATTTAGGATGGATTTCTCCAATTAAGTCTAGTGCCCAACCTCTAAAAGGCCATGGTTTATTATTGGGCTTAACTCATTTGCTGGAGTGTGTTGAATACCTGCATGTTCTTGACATTCTTTATAACCTTTTGCGAATTCTATGCAATCTTTTAACATAGAAGGCCAATACATTCCATATCTAAATAAAAGCCATTTCATTTTGTGCCCTGCTTGATGTGCCCCACATGCTCCACTGTATACACTTGAGAGGGCCAAATATGCTTCTGCTTCACCCAAACATTTTAACAAAACCCCTTCAGGAGTTTTCTTGAACAATTCGTTCCCCATCAGAAAATATGACAGGGCTCTATATTTCACCTTTCTATCCGTGTCTGTCGAAGGATTTTTTAGATAGTTCACAATTGGACTCCTCCAATCTGTGTCTGCTAACGAGTCTATATTTAACACTTCAAATTCTTCTTTGCTAGCAAAGCCTAATTGTGAATTTTCCAAGTCACTTGGGGAAGGTTTGGTAGCCATTGCTTTCCCTCTGACTTCGATCAGTTCTTCTAATTTTTCTTTTGATACCCTATATCCTGAGGCTAACTGTGCCAAATCATTTGCTTCTTGATTCTTGGTCCTTGAAACATGGTTTAACTCCACGTATTCGAATTTTTTAAGCAGCCTATTTGCTATGAAAAAGTACATGATCAAGTTTTCTTTGATGCATTTGTACTCCTTTGTTATTTGCTTAATCACTAGTTCGGAGTCTCCTCTAATTTCGACTCTGGTTGCCCCCAATTCTAACAACGCTTCAAGTCCAGCAATTAGTGCTTCATATTCAGCTTCGTTGTTGGAGCATAATGGACCTTCAATCTTATACTTGAGCTTTGTTGGAATTCCATCAGGAGAAATTATCAATATTCCAACACCAGTTCCTTCTCTATGAGTCAAACCGTC
The DNA here is from genome assembly GCF_029867415.1 of Vicia villosa. Lineage (NCBI taxonomy): Eukaryota > Viridiplantae > Streptophyta > Magnoliopsida > Fabales > Fabaceae > Vicia > Vicia villosa. The sequence continues at coordinate 137,262,389 of NC_081182.1, forward strand.
GAAGTATAGCTTCCAAGGCTTCAAATCTACATATTGTTGAGGGTTCTCAACCACTGCATGGTCAACAATGAAATCTGACACAATTTGACCTTTCATTGCCTTAAGAGGTTGAAATGTTAGTGAGTACTCAGTAAGGGCTAAAGCCCATTTGCCAATTCGACTGTGCAATATTGGCTTTGATAACATATGTTTGATAACATCACAATGAGACAAAACATAAACATCAACTGGCTTTATATAATACTTGAGTTTGATACAAGAGAAATATAAACAAAGGCAGAGTTTTTCTATTGCGCTATACCTAGTCTCTGCATCATTGAGTATTCTACTTAAATAATAAATGGCTCTTTCGATGCCATTTTCATCTTCTTGTGCTAACATACTGCCTATTGTATCATCTGAAGCTGAAATATACAGGCGCATGTGCTTCTTCCCATTTTGGGGAGATAAGATTGGTGGATGGATCAAGTATTGCTTGATTCTATCAAAAGCTTCTTGATGTTCTACACGCCATTCGAACTTCCCTTCCCTTAAACGAAGTAGAGGGGAGAAAGCTTATGTGCGTCCACTCAAATTAGAGATGAACCTTCTTAAGAATTTTATCTTCCCCAGCAAGGACTGCAATTCTTTCTTTGTGGATGGAGGCTTGGTTTCCATAATAGCCTTCGTCTTATTCTGGTTAATTTCTATCCCCTTTTTATGAACCACGAAGCCCAGGAAATCCCCAGCCTGCACAAAGAAAGCACATTTAAGGGGTTCATCTTTAAGCCATGTTTTCTCATTCTTTCGAATGATTGGCTTAGATGATCGAGATGATCGTCATCTGAGACAGATTTAACAACGATGTCATCTATGTATACTTCCATGAATGTTTCTATAAAATCATGAAATATTGAATTCATTGCTCTCTGGTAGGTTGCCCCAGCATTCTTTAAACCGAAAGGAATTACTACCCATTCATAGGTGCCTATTGCCCCTGGGCAACGAAAAGCTGTTTTAGACACATCTTCTTCTGCAATGAAAATCTGATTATAACCAGAATATCCATCCAACATACTTAGATATTCGAAGCCTGCGGCTGAATCCACTAACATTTCTGCCACAGGCATGGGATATTCATCCTTAGGAGTTGCTACATTCAGATCACGAAAATCTATGCATACTCTTAATGAACCATTCTTTTTAATAACTGGTACAATATTAGCAATCCATTCGACATACCTCGTGGTTCTGATGAACTTACACCGTAGGAGTCTTTCGACTTCTGCTTTAATATTTAAATGAATTTCTGGTGCGAACCCTCTAGGAGTTTGCTTGATGGGCTTTTTCCCTTCCTTTATGGGTAACTTCAATTCGACCAAATCGCGCCCTAAACCAGGCATCTCGTCGTAATCCCATGCAAAGCAATCTTTGTTCTCCTTCAACAACGCGACCACTTTTGACTTCAGCGTTGGCTCTAGTTTCGCACTGACGTATGTTACCCTCTTTTGATCTCCATCTCCGAGATTTACTTCTTCGAGTGGATCTTGGGCTAACATCTTGATATTTGATCCCATCGGGTCCTTCTCGAAACCCAAAGGCTCTTCGTCGTAGATTGCATCCAATCTTTGACCTATCTCTTCTCCTGAAATCTCTTTGACTCGGACTGAATCTTCAGGCAGGTGAGGGATTGTATCTATCCCCAAATGTGGAGTTTCTTCCTTTTTTAGACCTTCATTAAACAAGATGTTTGACAATTCGGATTCGAGAGCCGTCTTTCTTTTATTCTCGGCTACGTAAGCCGAAATCTTTTCGAAAAATGATGACTCAGACATCATCAACTTCATTATCCCAGCCTGTTGGTCGTATTGTCGGATAATGCTCCGTTGGTGGGGTATCTTCTGGGCCATCCATTATTTCCCTATTCCATTGGAAACCATTTGTGTGCAAAGACAAGTAATACAATGCATTCTTGTTTGGGGTGTATATGTCTTCCGCAGCGTGACAAGGTCCTATGTTCGCCAGGTTTCTATCGAAGTTAGTCTTATTGACTTGGTTAACTTCAGCCATGTAGTAGCTCTGGTCTCCCTCAATATTCTCTACTATGCCATATTCTCTCCAAATAGTTAACCTTTGATGCATTGTCGAAGGCACAACAGCAACCCCATGGATCCATTCCCTTCCGAGCAAGAGATTATAATTTGCTTTTGCAGGTATGACCATAAACATAGTTGGCCTTGTGACTGATCCCACCGTGAGATTCACTTGGACAACTCCCAATGTTTGCCCTATTTTTCCTTCATAGTTAGACAAAACCATGTTATGTAGCCTTATATCAGTATCGAACATACCTATTCTTTTCAGCATGTATTGGGGCATTAGGTTCACTGCTGCCCCTCCATCTACCAGGACTTTATTAATCCCAACATTTTCAATCTTAGCCCTTATGTAGAGTGGCTCAAATGGTTTCGCATACCTTCATTAGGTCTTTCGAAGAAGGCATTCTGCTCTTCGACTGCACCATTGTTCAGCACGTAGTAACACACAGGTCTGTGTTTTGCCATCTCTTCGATGTCGGCTTCTTCATAGTCTTCTACTTCAGTTTCTTGATTAAACTCATGAGGGAGTACAGATACCACATTGCAGTTCATGTTTATAGATGATACCCCATCAGAGTCAAAATCATTTGTCATTCTATCATCCTCTTTCCAGAGGTTGGAATGACCCCTTTCCTCTTCTTTTTCATTTTCAGAATCGAACAACTTGCGCTCGAGCAGAGGTTTACTTGTCCTTGCCCCCTGCTTTGGGAATTGATTGCTACTTGTCTCTCCAACCTCCCTTGGTTTGACTTCCCTTTGGGCTTTCTTCATTCTCTGATGCCTTCTCCATTGGGATCTAGACATAAGGTTCTTACCTTTGTAGTTTTCCAACCTATACATCTCTCGATTGGAAGTCTGGAATTGCTTTCTATATGCCATTGCAGTTCTTCCCCCTTGGTCCCAACTTCGCCATTTGTCAGTTCTGGCACCAGCATGCATCCATTTATCCTTGGGCATGTTTGCAGGAACCTTGAATGTAACTCTTCGAGCTCTAGGGTGTGGACTGTCAGGCCTTCTTGACGGGGTTTGATTATCGAAACCAAATAAATTAGGACGAAGCCCCTGAGTCTCCCGGCCCATGTAAAGATACGCCCTTTCGAACGATCCTGCCAGCAATTCGTCATAGACTGCACCACATCTAGGGCATAGCGAGACTTCAGAATTGTCACTGTGGCACCTAACCAAAAACCCAACCAAACTTTCTTCAGACCTTGGGTACACTTTCAACAATAGGTTTCCTCCTCTCCAAGGTTGCTCTAACCTTTCCCGCAAAGCCCTTTCGAAATTGGCATGGATCCTCCGATTTGTCATAATTGAACATCTTGGGCACATCATCCCTTTTGCACCATTCTTTATATGGCAATTCCAAAGATAATCCTTCAAATTGTTTCCCCTTGGCGGAATCTCAAGGTTTGCTTTCTCCCACATCAACCATTTTTCTAGTTCTTCGATTTCAGATAAGGGACGTCTAGCATTGACCATGTTAACAACCGCCGGAGGGACTTTAGAAATCTGTATTTGTTGAAGCTTCATCGTGAGGTCTTCAGTGGCCTCACTTGTTTCTCTTTTCGGATCTTCAGTCACTTCAGCATCGAAAGATCCTTCAACATCAGTATTGAGGATCGGATTGTCACTTAGGCTTTCAGTAGTCTGCTTTCCATCTGAAATTGTCTTTGATCCAGCATCATGAATTTCAGACACTTCCACCATGTTGACATCAAATGGTTCACACAAATTAGTGTCAGCCACATTCAAAGGATCGGCGTCAACCTTCATAGGGTTCTTACTTTTGTCAGCGAATTTCAAACGTCCATCCTTGATAGCATTTTGGATTAGATCCCTGAAAAGAAAATATTGTGAGGTTTTGTGGCCTAGGAAACCATGATATTTACAAAAACCTCTCTTCTTCCGTTGTTCCAACGGAGGAATTTTAGAATTTGGAGGCACTATCATTTGGCCATCTTTTACCAGTAAATCAAATATTTCGTCACACTTAGTGACATCAAACGTATAAGTTTTCTTGGGAAATCTATCACTTTTATCATTATCCACTGGATTCCTTCCATTAGAAGGGGTGAGTAATTTGCAAGCATAGGGTGGCGCTTCCTTTAACTCGGCGAGATCTATTTCGACCTCTTCCATGTCGCACGAGTCTTCGAAGGGTTCGCCATCAACTTTGTCTGCTTCGACGTATGCTACTCTTTCCTTCTTATAACTCTTATTAGCCCTGGCCTTTTCTGCTTTCAACCGTTCGACTTGTCGAACTCTATCTGCCAACTGGGCCATATCTCTCAGGTATTGAGTATCCAGTTTCTTTCGAATTGAATAATCAAGGCCACCTGCAGCCATTTCGACTAATTCATGCTCCGGGACAGTCGTGAAGCATCTTGATTTCAACAAACGGAACCTATTTAAGTAATCGTCAATAGACTCCGAGAATTTCCTCTTGATGCTAGCCAGTTCTTTCAAACTTATCTTGGTTTGACCCATGTAAAATTGTTCATGGAATAACCTCTCCAAGTGGGCCCATTCATCTATAGAATTTGGAGGTAAAGTAGTAAACCAAACAAACGCATTTTTTGTCAGCGAACTAGGGAAGTATTTAATCCTTAAATCCTCATTCCCTGCTAAGTCTCCGGCTTCTGTCAGGTACCTAGCAATATGTTCTACTGTTGATTCATTTGTGTCTCCTGAAAACTTAGTAAATTTTGGCACTTTGGTGCCCCTTGGAAATTCTGTTTGCATGATATAATCCGCCATGGGAGATGTATAATTTGGACGTCGAAGCCCAGTACTGAGGCCATTATTTGCCATAACTCTCTCTATCATGACAGTTAAATTATTTTCTGTGGCTAAGTTTTCTCTCCTGACTCTCTGAACTACTTCGTCTGGGTGTTCGTCCCTACCTACTATCCTTAATCTGGGCCTTTCCTCCTCAAACTCTTGTCGAACGGGGATAGTTCTTCAATTCGAAGGCTCCAAATCTATTATCTGATTCCTTTCGACCGTTGTTGTTCTCTGTGGAGGAATTACGCCAACAGTGGTTACACCAGACGGAGGAGTCACGCCAGCAGTGGTTGCACCAGGCGGAGGCACCGCATTTTAGATACGTTCTAGAATGGACTCACCTTCTCGATAGGAGGATTGGTTATTTCTCCGTTTGGGTTGTGGAACACCCATGAAGTCTGCCATTCGATTCATTTGGGCAGATATTTTTTGAAAAGTTTTCGCACTCTCTCGACTAGAATTAGAGATATTAATTGCTAGTGGATGCAAGATTGACGATAATTCTCGGGCCAGGGTTCCTAACATATCGTGATTACTTGCGTCCATCTCTTGTCGGAATGCTGCTTGATTGCTTGTCGTAAAATTGGGTATTTGGGCGGAGAAGCCAGTATTTAGTGCGCTTCGTCCTACAGAACCAACATTTGGCGAAAATGTTGTGGCGTTTGTAGTATATGTGGGTCCTGCCCCCTGTGTACCTGTCATGTATGGATTTGGCATGCCATATGGACTGTTTGTTCTCCATTCGAACGCGGATGACCCTGGGGTAAATAACTGATTTCCAGCATTCGATGATGAGGGCGCGGTAGTCGATATTGAAATTGGATTAGTCCCTGTTGTTGATGTATTATTTTCAGGTATAGCCTGGGAACTATCCATGGGTCTTGACCCAGTCGGACCCGGTATCTCTTGCGCTCCTTGAGTAGAAGTCGAAACGTGCGTGGAATTTGCCGCTCCGGTTCCTGACCCTTGTGGGGGATCTTGATCTCCCCCTGCACTGGCCGTAACGACCATTCTCTTGTTGTACCTTCGTTTAGGAATCGGTTTTGCAATGCTCGTTAATTTACCGTTCCTAAGGTTCATACAAGGTCTTGATATTTTCTAGACAAAACAAAACAATCGATTAATAACAATCTATTTGACACTGTCCCACCGGGTGTGCCAATTTGTTTACGGTGATTTCCGGTAAACAACCGCTAGTCTTCCAAACTATAATAAATATGATTTTGTTACTCGCAGGATCGACTAGATTGATCCTAGGACATAGTCAAATAGGTTGTTATTCATGATGATTCGAATTATGTCTGTGATTGGTGTGTCTCGAAATAAAGAATACTTGATCAAACAAATAAAGATTAGCAATCACCTTGTTATACACGTAAATATAACATCAGCGAAAGGCGATTTAAAGATAAAATATAAGACAAACTGTAAAAGTGCAAGAATCTTAAAGTGCAGAAAAGTAAAGTGCTTCGAAGATAAATGACATGAAAATAAAGAGTGCAGGAATGTAAATGACAGAAAATAGAAGAAAGCGTAATAATATCGAAAGATACTTGAATAAAGGAAAATACACATGTATTTAAATTGGTGTTGGTGTCATACGTACATTTCTCAGCGAACTCTTTCTCTTAACACTTGATACTTGAGCAATATGTGAGTGATTTGTACAAAATGAACACCCGAAATCCTAACATTAAGATCCTTATTTATACTAATTTCGACTCTAACGGTCCTATACTAATCTAATGCCACGTTGCTCGCAGAAAATCCATGGATGCCATCTGTCTTCGTGCGGTTATATAAACTGTTTCGAAATTCAAATCATCCCGCCTGAATCCTCCTTCGACGCGTGGCAACATAATTACAATCGAGAACGCCACGAAAACACGCTAAGCTTCAGTACTTTGCATATTTCGCAAAAACGTCTAAGTCCCAAAGACTATTCTTCTCGAATTTAATTAGCTTCGGTGCTCACTATCTTTGTCTCAACTTAAACATCATTCTCGAATCATGGCCATCAGTAGTCATTCCCTATCTTCATAGATGGTCATCAGTAACCATCTCCTTCGAATTTCAGACCTTCGAAGGACTTTTCTTCCTAAACGAAATCTTCAGCTAACACACCCTTAATAAAGAACCTAAATAAAGAAATTCTAGGTAAGTCGAGAAATTAGGATTAAGGGAAGGTGTTAGGTGTAACACCCGAGGCCGAAGAAGGCGAGGGGTGGTTACACTGTATGTAACACTCGAGGCTGAATATGGCAAGGAGTGGTCGTCACATCGGAATGAGAGGGATCCTAAGGCTATGCAGGTATGGGACTGCATGGTTGAAGGAAGGCTTATAAGGACTGATAGGTACTACCTATACCAACAAGATGCATCTTCTTTTCGCGAGCCCGTTCAATAAGAACTCCACAGTTAAGCGTGCTTGACTTGGAGTAGTCTTGGGATGGGTGACCTTTTGGGAAGATTCCCGGAAAGCGTGCGAGTGAGGTTAAAGCATGCTGAAAAGACCTGTGTTGGTTTGTGGGGTCAGTCGATCATCCCGAAAGCAGTCTGGGGCGTTACAAATGGTATCAGAGCCAGACCTCTCCCAGTACGATGTGATTCGAGGACGAACCATACGGAAGCTGGTGGGCATGTAACACCCGAGGTCGAAGAAGGCGAGGGGTGGTTACACCGTATGTAACACTCGAGGCTGAATATGGCAAGGAGTGGTCGCCACATCGGAATGAGAGGGATCCTAAGGCTATGCAGGTATGGGACTGCATGGTTGAAGGAAGGCTTATAAGGACTGATAGGTACTACCTATACCAACAAGATGCATCTTCTTTTCGCGAGCCCGTTCAATAAGAACTTCATAGTTAAGCGTGCTTGACTTGGAGTAGTCTTGGGATGGGTGACCTTCTGGGAAGATTCCCGGAAAGCGTGCGAGTGAGGTCAAAGCATGCTGAAAAGACCTGTGTTGGTTTGTGGGGTCAGTCGATCATCCCGAAAGCAGTTTGGGGCGTTACATTAGGCACCCTTAATCCTTCCTTAAGGTTTTTTATGTCTCTTTGGTAAGGTTTATGGTAAATAGTTTGTGGTTAAAAATTGTAGTAAATAGTAGGGTAAAGAATAGATCTTAAACCTAATTAAATTTTAGGAAAATGAGACTCGTTTTAGTTGCCCAAATGCTTACGTACCTCTTTATTGGAGGATTAGAGTCAACGTAGTTCGGAATGTTTGTTAGTGTTTTTTATAGGATTGCGTAGAATTGCTTTCGAATTATCCTTTGAAATTCATCTAGGTTTGAAAAGTGAGTGATCGTGGACGTAGTTCGCAGTTTTGATTTAAAAGCAATGTTACTTAATCCTTTATTGAAAAATGATCTTGAATTTTGAATTGTATGGGAGAGTGATGAATCATTTTTGTTATGTTTCTAGAATTGAATCGATAACCTATTTTTATACTTTTATGTTTTTAACCAAAATAAATAACCTAAGAGATATCCTAATTAGATATAAATAGAATTAGCCTAAAAAGATTTGATTAGAAATAATTTAACTAAGATTTAAGTAATAAAAAAACATTAAAATAAAACAATTGAAAACAATTAGGAAGAAATCACGTAAGTGCCCCATTTTTTAGTAATCATCAGTATCATGAAAACCAATCTCTCTTATTTTCTTGAAAGAAAAAAAAAAAAAAACACACACATATATATATATATATATATATATATATATATATATATATATATATATATATATATATATATATATATATATATATATATATATATATATATATATATATACACTAGTACTTAGACTCGTGTAAGGCACGGGTTAAATATTTTTTAAGTAAAAAAATATTTTAATATTTTTATTTATAGTAAGATTACTATTGTATAGATAAAATGTTATTACTCAAAAGATCAAAAGAGGAAAGAGGCGTTTAAGGTGCTAAATTTTTTTGATTATTTATTTATTTTTAAAGAAAAACAAAAGACCAAATCCAAATCTATTATGATTTATTTACTAATCAATAATTAAAATTTATTAATAAAATAAAATAAAATGAATAATAAATAAATAAAATAAAATAAAATAAAAATAAAAACTATTCTACAAAAGGGGGAAGGAGCGCCCCATTCCTTCAAATCTTTTTTAAAAATTTTTGTAACTATTTTTTTTAAAAAAATTTAGTTAAAAACAACAAATAATCTAAAAAAGATTTAATTTTTATTTTATTTCAAAATATTGAGAAACAAACTTAACCAAAAAAAAACGCAAAGAACTGCCCATAGTTTAAAAGCATTATTTTGACTGATTATTATTTAATTATTTAATTAATGAATATCCACGATAAAATAAAAATTAGAATAGAATAAATTAAAAAATAAAAGAGAGTATCACATGACTTCAATTTTTAATTAAGATCTTGTTTAATTAGTTTAAAAAACAAAGACCCAATCAAAAAGACAAATTTGTTATTTTATTAAATTCTAACCATTTCTTTCAACCGTAAAATAAATGCTATTAATCAATAAATCTATAATTATTATTAAAAATGTAACATCCCATACATAACTGACTAGTATATTATGCACGAAACGTTAAAATTGATATTGAGTACATACAAAAGCTATAGTTATAGGAAGATCCATATAAAATACAACATGAAATTCTACTAAGAAGCATAATACATGAGTCTTCAATGGATCTTGCACAGCGGAAAATGAGATCTGACGAGGTCTCCGAGCCATCACCACTTCCAAGTCTTCAGTCAAAACCTGCTACTGACCAAACGCTACTAACTGCACCTGAAAAAAATATAAGTTGATTGGGGTGAGATTACTAAATCTCAGTGAGTCCTCCTATCCTATGGGTCCACTCGGCTCTACAGGGTACATGCATCACAAACCGAATCCACCATTGATCTGGGGTTTATCCTCACATCCGGTACAAGTACGGAGCAAACACATGAATCGTCCACCATAGGAGTCATCGCATCACAGTACACAAACAGTACAACAAACACGTATGCAGACCCATACCCATGTACGGGGAATCCAGAAGTGGTAACAACCAAACTACCAAGGCTGCACGCACACCCTCGGTGGGTTCACCCATGCCTATTTGTCAAGAGACTTGCACAAGCACCCTACAAGAGTGATTAAATGGGTTCGCACAAGCCTACTTGGCTGCGAGATGACCTTGCCTAAGAGGAGACACCGTCCCATTAACCATCTGTACGCACGTGGTGTTAACAGCAAGTGCAACACGCCGTCTCGACGCATGAGCCCATCCGGGTAGGAACCTAATGATGTAGCCTACATGGCATCACTAGAGATGGTTTACCTGTTATGCGTAGGCTTACTTAGTCGCATAACGCCATCATACCGAGCACGCGAGTGTGTATACAGCAAGTGAGTAAAATGCCTCCAGACCCTCACAAGAACACTGCAACGGTAGTTCAGGTGTGTTAATCATACCAAGAACGCCAATGCGTTAACCGCAAGTGAGACACGCCTCATAGACTCTCACGAGCACATCGCAATGGTATTTGGAAACTAGTCCATATACAATGGTGCCTTACCACCTAGTAGTGGCCCACTTCGATTCTAGCATACCACACGCATAACAAGCGTCAATCACACAATACAATCAATCCCGAATGTTTAACCGAAACAACGGGCATTAATGATCATTATCACACAAGGCATCATGCCACAATCAAGCAACCATCTCCGAACGTCAATCGAACGGACGAATAAACATAATATGATCATCATAAAGCATACCGATATAATGCATTAATTAATGATCCACATATTGAGAATCAACACATCCATGATCGTGAACAACATTAACATGTTCAAATACAATTTAAACAAGTCTCACACGACTAAGGAGGCGTTCGGTTCTCTATTCGGAACAGAACTGCTCTCGGGGGAATTAGTAATGTAAAATTTCGCCCGACGAGGTTCACTAAGTAGGGTTCCAATATTATTAAATCACACATTCTGATTTGGGGATAAATTTTATTAGATAGTACATGTTACTAGCTTTCCAACGATATATGGTACGCGTCAAACGGACACACGAAACGGGAGATATGAATTTTCGAAATTCTGAAAATTCTGCTCAGCATGCAGAGTAACGGGTTACTTCATTTCAAGTAACCGGTTACTTCAGCCCAGAATCTATTTTTTTTCACTTTTCGCTCCCAGGTAACCGGTTACCTCATCCAAGTAACCAGTTACTTCACCTGCAGAACCCAAAATTCTGCATTTTAAAGCTTCTAAACCAGTCCCAAACACCCTAAAATTGATCCCTTACATTTGTATAACAGTCCAGACGAAATTGTATCACACAAATGCAATCAGCATGCAAATATTAGAGCAAAATAAACAGATTTAGCATCATTGATTCATAGGTTCATTCACAATCCCTAAACCCCAATTAAAACCCCACATGCAAAACCCCAAGTTACTATCTAAAGACTCACATTGGATTAATAGAGCTTTAGATGATGAACATGCTGCAATTGAGTTCCTATCTTGACCAAAACTCCAACTCCAAACTCATCAAACCCGTAGCCCATTCTTCATCACATTCAGCATGCATGTCCCAACTTCAAACTCGTTTTTCTCCTTCAAAACAGAAGCTATAAATGTGAACCATAGGTGCAAATCGAAGAGAAATTCGTTAGCTTTCCAATGGGACCAGAATCGTTACGATCGGAGTTACGAGTTGAGAGATATACCTGATTTAGTGAAGGTTGTATCAAGGGTTGCGAAAATGGAGATATGAAGATGATGAACTTCTTTCTTTCCATGTTCCTATGCTCTCTCTTCTTCAAAAATTCTGATTTGGAATGGTTATCTCTACTAACCATACTTTAAGTCCATGCAAATATCATTTAAGGTCCAATGTGCCCTTTAACTAAGTGGTATTTACATAAATGCCACTTAGTTCAATTCCAACCAATTCCATTGCTTTCTCTTAATATTTCTAATACAATTGTGCTTAGATGATATGGACTAAGACCAAAGTGCATTTTAATTATCAATTAACCAATTTAATGATAACTACCGGTGTCGGAGAGTCGGGGTATTACAAAAAAATAAATTTATAATTAAGGAATAAATCTATAAGTATTGTTATAGACTTCAATTGTTTCTTTATAAAGTGTGTCTCGTTAATTTAAAATAAATCTAAAAAATAAAATAAAATTGAATCTCATTAAATCTCATAAAATTTAATTTTCTATTTAGTGAGTAAAAATAGGAGAAATTTGCATACATGTGAGAGAAAATTCTACCCTTGTCATATTTTCATTAGAAAATAATATCTAAGTTTTGTCCATAAACATTTGAAGTAATTAATCAAAGAATAACTTATAAATTTCCCTTTCTACAAATAAAAATTAGATTATTTAAAAAATATATACTATTTTGTTATAGTAGTTATCACTCAAAAAAATTAATATTAAAGAGTATTCAAATAATTATTTTATTAGTATAAGTTAAAAATAGGGTTAATAGTCATTTGCCCCCCTGCAATAGTAGCGATATTCGGTTTACCCCCCTTTTAAAAAAAAAATTTGTCCTGGCCCCCTATAATATTAAAATTGTACGTCTTTTGCCCCCTAAGAGGGAAAATTACCCCCCTGTAAATTTTTTTTTTTTATTATTATACTCCCTGGTTTTTACACGTTTAGGGGGGTACCCAAATATTACAGGGGGATAAAACAATTTTTTTTTAAAAGGGGGGTAAACCGAATATCGCTACTATTGCAGGGCGGCAAATGACTATTAACCCTTAAAAATAAAATAAGTTTTATTACTCTTGATTGAAAATTTAAAGAACAACAAATTTCATTATAAGAAATATTTGATATTTTTATGGATAATAAATGAAATACAAAGTCCCAATTAAAAACCAATTAGATAGATTCAATGAATTGAAACCAATTAGAACTATTTGAAAATTTCTGCCAATAAACCTATTTGAAATTTGAACTGAACGAAGAAAAAAGATGGAAGAATTGTATGAATGAAAGTCAAAGAGCTTGAGGCGCAGAAAGAGTATAACAAAATCCTGATTAGGGAGGAAATATTCTGGAAGCAAAGAGCCAAAATGCATTGGCTTCGGCACGGTGACTCGAACTCAAAATTTTTCCATAAGTCGGCAACAGTAAGGAAGAATTTCAAAAAGATAGAGATGCTTGTTGATGATACAGGGGCGGTGGCTAGAGATCAAGAGGGGTTATGCCGTGTTGCAAGTAATTATTTTAAGGAACTGTTTGCGGTGAACCAGGGAGAGTATGAGCTCGTATTGTCTTGCATTCTTCCGGTTATAACGCCATAGGATAACTATCGCCTTCTATCCCAGATAACCAAAGCTGAAGTGTATGAGGCCTTGATTCAGATGCACCCGGATAAGTCTCCGGGCCCGGATGGCTTCAACCCGGCTTTTTACCAGCATTTCTGGAACTTATGTGGGGATGATATTTTCCAGGCTGCTTCTTTGTGGTTGTCCAGAGGTTATTTTCCTTCAGAGCTTAATGAGACAAACATTTGTCTCATTCCCAAATGTGTCAATCCAAAAGAAATGAAGGATCTTCGGCCAATCTCTCTATGCAATGTTGTCTACAAACTTGTTTCCAAATTGCTTGCTAACCGTTTAAAAGTGGTCTTGGATAAATGTGTTTCGGAAGAGCAATCGGCTTTTGTTGAAGGAAGGTCCATTCTCGATAATGCAATGGTGGCTACGGAAGTTATTCATGCTTTGAAAAGGAAGACTAGTGGTAACAAGGTTAATCTGGCTTTGGAGATTGATATTAGTAAAGCCTATGACAGAGTCGACTGGGGTTTTCTTAGAGGTATGTTGCTTCGGTTGGGCTTTGATGAGAGATGGATTCATTGGTTGATGATGTGTGTTACTTCGGTGCATTATTCTGTACTTGTTAATTCGGACAGAGTCGGACCCATTTTTCCAGGAAGAGGGCTAGACAAGGAGACCCTTTGTCACCTTACTTGTTCATCCTTGTGTCTGAAGGCCTTTCTGCTCTTATTAAGAGAGGTGTTTCCCGAGGAGATATCCACGGAGCTCAGACTTGCAGGGGGGCACCCAGTGTGTCCCACTTGCTTTTTGCTGACGACTGTTTTCTTTTTTGCAGGGCCACTATCGCGGAGGCGTCTAATCTTATGATCATCCTTAACACCTATGCTGAAGCGTCGGGACAAGTGATCAACCTTTCTAAATCTGAAGTTTTCTTCAGTCGTAATTTGAGTGTGCCGGCTCAAGAGGATCTAGCCAATATGATGGGAGTGAGACGTGTGATAGGTACAGGGAAATATTTGGGTTTACCTTCCATGATTGGGAGAAGCAAGAAGGCGGTGTTTTCGTTCATTAAGGATCGTATATGGAAAAGGATTAATTCTTGGAGTGGGAGACACTTGTCAAAAGCGGGGAAAGAGGTGATGATTAAATCAGTGCTTCAGTCCATTCCCTCCTATATTATGAGTGTCTATTTGATTCCGGATGGGGTGGTGAATGATATTGAGAAAATGCTTAACTCATTTTGGTGGGGGGGAAGTCGGAATAATAAAGGTATAAGGTGGTTGGCTTGGGATAGGATGACTATTCAGAAGAGTGAAGGAGGTATGGGATTCAGGGATTTTAAAGCTTTCAATATGGCTATGGTAGCAAAACAAGGATGGAATATTATGGCGAACCCGGAATCGCTTGTGGCTAGAATTTTTAAAGCTAGGTACTTTCCTAACTCTTCCTTTTTTGATTCTAAGATTGGCTATAACCCGAGTTTTGTGTGGCGAAGTTTATGGAAAGCTAAGGCTATTCTTAAGCTTGGAAGTAGATGGAGTATAGGTGAAGGGGACAAAATTAAAGTTATGTGGGAGCCTTGGCTCCGTGAGAAAGGGAGTTGTTGGGTTAGTGGTCCACAAGCTCAAGGTGTGTATGATCTCTTCGTTAAAGACCTTTTGCAACCTAATGTCAAACAATGGGATGTGGGTAAGGTGAAGTCGCTATTTGATCATGTGGGGGTGAATAGTATTCTTAGAGTGTCGTTGGTGGAGGATGTCGTGGAGGATAGGTTGGTTTGGCATGAGGAGAAGAATGGAGTTTATAGTGTGAAATCGGGGTATCGACTATGGAGAGAGGTGCAAAGTTGTACTTCACAATGTGTTATTGAGGGTAATTGGAAAAGCGTGTGGAACATCACCGCGCCTCCTCGTGCTAAGCATCTGATATGGAGAGTTTGTCGGGGCTGCCTTCCAACTCGTGACAAGTTGCAACAACATCGTGTGTTGTGCCCATCTCTTTGTCCTTGGTGCAGTTTACAAGATGAAGACGATTGGCATGTTTTTTCCGGTTGCATTTCTACGTCTCAAAGTTGGCGGGCAGCAGGTTTGTCATCTATAATTGACCATCGTGTACTTACTTTTCATGATGCTAAGTCTCTCATTTTTGACGTGTGTAGTCGAGAAGATCGTAGGGATGCGGGTAGATTTGCTGTTATGCTTGATGTTCTGTGGCGTAGTCGAAATAATATGGTTTGGCAGGATGATCGTCAAGATGCGACGAGGATTGGATTACAAGCTTATCCCGCCTGGCATGATTGGTTTTTAGCTAAAGAGGATCATATAGGGGATGCTTCTAATAATCATTCAGTGGTTTGGAGTCCGCCTATGATTAATCAGGTGAAGTGTAATGTTGATGCAGGATTTAATATGGTTTGTGGTACTACTAATAGAGGGTGGTGCTTTAGAGACCATTTGGGGAGGTTCATCAGAGCAGGTGTTTCTTGGGATGTGGGTATTTTTTCGATTCATGAAGCTGAAGCTATGGCTTTGAAGGAAGCAATTCACCACGCCATCTCGTCTCACTTCTCTCATGTTATCTTTGAAAGTGATTGTCAATTGGTAGTTACTTCTCTTAAAGCGAAATATGTTGGTCCCTCTGAATTTAGCCTTACCATTAAATCTATTAAGAATTTGTTATGTTTATTTCCGAACTTTGAGGTAAAGTTCATTAAGCGCCAAGCGAATTCGGTTGCCCATAATTTAACAAAGGCGGCCAATTCTTGGTCTAGGCGTAGTTTTCTTGATTTGATACCTCCTTGTATTGAGTTTTCTTTGATGAATGAAAGTTGTTGAGTTTGTTCTTGTCAAAAAAAAAAGAGAGTCAAATATAAATAGAAACTCCTAGTAAAAAAATCTCTCAAAAAGTCAAAATGACTATCATTAAAATTATTAAAATAAAAAGTAACAATCATTAATCATCAAATATCAATAAATATTAATATATGCTACAAAAATCAGAAAGATTAATAGAATAAATGTTAAATAAATTGAACCAAGAAAGTTATTGACCAATTTTGATTTACATGTAATTTTTACCTGAAGAACAAAAACAATGCCAACTTCAACACTTAATGTGATGCATCATCATGAACATAAATTGGATGAAACATATAGATTCAACAATACATGTATTTGATAAATTTGTAATCAAATTATAATAAATAAGTGAAGCCAATAATTTGTATGATATCAATATTTATCATTTAATTAAAAACTTTATAGTGAAGGATAGAAAAACACTTAAAAAGGGAGGGGGGTTTGAATAAGTGTACTTTAAAAACTCTTAAGATAAAAACAATTGCACAATGATTTTTATCCTGGTTCGTTGTTAACGAAACTACTCCAGTCCACCCCCTTAGAGTGATTTACCTCACCTGAGGATTTAATCCACTAATCAATCTTGATTACAATGGTTTTCCACTTAGATACCCTCTAAGTCTTCTAGAGTATTCTGATCACAACCTGATCACTCTAGGAACACAATGCTTAGATACCCTCTAAGACTTTCTAGAGAATCCGATCACAACTTGATCTCCTCTAGTTCTTTACAAATGAATGTAAACAAATTCTTACAAGAGTATTACAATGCTTCTTAAAAAGCTATAATCACAACTGTGATATTTCTCTTAAAGTTTAAGCTTAATCTCACTAAAATATTACAACAATGAAGTGAGGTTGAAGATGAAGTTTGAGAGCTTTTGAATTTGACAGCGTTTCTGTATGTATGCGCAAAGTGTTGTATTCAGCTTCTCATAAGAACTTCTATATATAGGCATTTGAGAAGATGACCGTTGGGAGCATTTAATGCGTTGCGTGATCCGTACAGCATTGCATTTAATGTTTAACTCTTTTGTCAACTACCTCGAGCCTTGCTTTTTGCTGCTTTAACTAACTTTGCCTTTAATAGCTTCTAATGTTCCTTTTGTCAGTCAGTGTAGCCTACCATCTTGTACTTGCTTTTGATCTGATCTTTGTAGATACAACGTTTGAATTAATCAGAGTCAAACAGCTTGGTGCAGAACATCTTCTTGTCTTCTGACCTTGAAGTGCTACTTAGTGTGATACCATAAGAACTTCAGTGCTTCTGCTTCTGAACTCAAGTTCTTCTGATGCTTCAGTAGACCATGTTCTGATTCTGCTTGACCATCTTCTGATGTCTTGCGAGAGCATGTTCTGATGTTGCATACTTGAACCTTCTGAGTCAGTGCTTCTTGCACTGATTTTGTGCATACTCTTTATATATTTCCTGAAATAGAAAATGCATAAGATTAGAGTACCACATTGTCTTATACAAAATTCATATACATTGTTATCATCAAAACTAAGAATATTGATCAGAACAAATCTTGTTCTAACATATAGATATTCCAATTTTTTAGAACAAATATCACACAGGTGCAAAACATATCACACATGTGTAATGAAACATTAAAAAATTAATGAATTGGAGATAGAAATTATACATGTATTTCATGATCATTTAAAAGTAACCATATAAAAATAAGCTTCCTTACAATTTAGGAGCATATCATAAGTTGTGTCCATAAGGTTTCTCAATCAATTCAAATAACCTTGAGGTGCAATTATACATGTAACTATATCACTCTTCTGATCAGCTCTGAAAGCATCACTACCATGAGCTGCAACTTCTTGTTTAGAAATTGCTTTGAAGATGTTCATAAATGCAGTAGGTTGAGATGTTATATAAAAGGAAGAAAGAATAAAATAACCTTGAAATGCATATCTTAGGCATAGTTCGAACAGTAAGTTCAGGATAAGCCCCAACAACAGTCTCACCACTAAGCATGACACAGTCTGTGCCATCCAGAGCTGAATTGGCAACATCTGTAGCTTCGGATCCGGTTGGACAGGGAGATTTGATCATCGACTCCCACATTTGGTTTGCAGTAACAACAGGGTTTCATTGTATGCCCACCATAAATGCATTTGAATTTGCTAGGATTTCATCAAAATTTGTAACTCATTGTTTCTCAACCTACACATTCATTTCAAGCAACAAAGATAAAAAAACTTACCAAAAATAAGTAATTAAATACAATATGAATCAGAACTACATATAACAAATGTAAGTAGGAACCCAAAAGAAAGAATAGTTAAAGAACATCCCAAATCCCAAATTTTGTTAGATGACATTCATTAACACACATTAATGTATATGCAATAAGCATCTCTATGATATCATGTCTGATTCATAAATCATAACTCAATTTGTTTTTAAATCAGTTTAACAATCACTTTTCATGAAATTAAATCAGCAATCCACAAAACATCATACCTACGACATGAGAAGTATGTTCTTAGCATGTTTCCCCTACAACTTCTGAACCTGCACCAGATCAGAAACTTTTCGAACAAAAGAAAGTGCAATCATATCAATATTATTCGTAACTCCCCAAACCATGATATCTTCTATGTCCTTCTCAAACAGAGTCGGGAGATCCACTATAAATTCAGGCAGATTAACATTCTTCCTCTCACCAAGAACAACGGAGTTCTCACAGCAGCATTAAACCAAACCCGCATTTATATCACACGATAAAACCTTAAATGATATAGTACCATCTGGAGTGATTCATCCAATTTAGGAGGAGTTTCAAGCTTATCACATCACTTGTACCTACACACCCTAACAAAGATTGAACAACATGTTAGTTTATGAACATAGTTTAAAAAAACCCAGAATTGAAGAAAAACGTACAATCCAATGATAACCGAAACTGGAACTTTGATTTTAACACCAGCCCACCCTCCGGAATCCATGAACAAAACCTAACACAATAAACAGGATGATAAATCACCATGAATAACAATGAATACCAATACCAAATCAAAATCTGTATGAAATTTGAGACGAATTTGACATATGTATGCTCACGAATTCTTACCGATTGCCCACAAATAAAAAACAACTCAAATTTGAAATCAATAAATTACCTGGAAAACGTAAACCATTGATGAGAATAAATGCAAATCGGCTGAATGTGGCAATCGAAAACATGGACGAATTCATGAATTAGGTTGAATTTTAGGAATAGGTGAGAAACCGAGGTTGGTAAATCAAGTGCTGAAAGCTTCTTATAGATACGATAGTGACTGTTGAAATATCCAATGGCCCAAACAGTCTTTACAAACCCTAGGTCAGCCACAACAATTTTAATATATGACCTTTCAATATCTTTTCAATATGAATTTAATTAAACGAAATAGTATATAATTATAAACCTAATAATATCTTTGGGAGATGAGAAGGCATAATTGAAGAAATTGCACCTCACCGTGAATGCAATTTGTTGAAAAAATCAAATGGTAAAGTTATTGTGAAAAAATCAAGAAAATCCCATAAATTTTGGGTGCTATTGTTTCACGTGGAAAGGTAATAAAATAAAATAAATATAAAAAACAAATAAGAATTATTAAAAACAAAAAAAGAAATATTACTTTATATGGAAAGTTTAAAAATAGCATGAAAGCTAGAATGATGACACTTGGCAGACTTGCCAAAGTTCTCATCTAGCTTTTTTATTATGAATGATAGCTAAAGATAATCCTATCATATAATGACACATGGCTTGACATTAAAGATTTTAAAAAAAAGAACATCAAATAAAAGGGATTGAAACAAACAGGAGAAGCTAAACGTGATTATCTCTTCTCTCCTTCCATCCCTAAATCCTTCCATCCATGAAAACTTACATAACACAAAAATCAATAAAGGTTAGCATATATATCCAACATCCAAAATTAGAAAAGGGTGAAGGATAGAAAAACACTTAGAAATGGGGGGTTTGAATAAGTGTAGCTTTAAAACTTGTAAGATAAAAACTATTTGCACAATAATTTTTATCCTGGTTCGTTGTTAACTAAACTACTCCAGTCCACCCCCTTGGAGTGATTTACCTCACCTGAGGATTTAATCCACTAATCACACAAGATTACAATGGTTTTCCACTTAGACAACTTCTAAGTCTTCTAGAGTATAATGATCACAACCTGATCACTCTAGGAACAAACTGCTTAGATACCCTCTAAGACTTTCTAGAGTATTCTGATCAACAACCTGATCACTCTAGTTCTTACAACTTAATGTAAACAAATTCGTTTAAGAGTTATAATTCTTCTTAAATAAGCTATTATCACAACTGTGATTTTCTCTTAAGTTTAAGCTTAATCTCACTAAGATATTACAACAGCAATGTAGTGAGGTTGATGATGAAGTTTTAGAGCTTTTGAATTTGACAGTGTTTCTGTATATTTGCGCAAAATGTTGTATTCAACTTCTCATCAGAACTTCTATTTATAGGCGTTTGAGAAGATGACCGTTGGGAGCATTTAATGCTTTGCGTAATCCGTACAGCATTGCATTTAATGTTTCACTCTTTTGTCAACTACCTCGAGCCTTGCTTTCGCTGTGTCTACTAGCGTTGCCTTTAATAGCTTCTAAAGTTCCTTTTGTCAGTCAGCGTAGCCTGCCATCTTGTACTTGCTTCTGATCTGATCTTTGTAGATATAATGTTTGAATTAATCAGAGTCAAACAGCTTGGTGCAGAGCATCTTCTTGTCTTCTGACCTTGAAGTGCTTTTTAGCGTGATACCATGAGAACTTCAGTGCTTCTGCTTCTGATCTCAAGTTCTTCTGATGCTTCCATAGACCATGTTCTGATTCTGCTTGACCATCTTCTGATGTCTTGCCAGACCATGTTCTGATGTTGCATGCTGAACCTTCTGAGTCAGTGCTACTTGCGCTGATTTTGTGCATACTCTTTTTGTAATTCTTGAAATGGAAATGTGTAGTATTAGAGTACCACATTATCTCATACAAAATTCATATACATTGTTATCATCAAAACTAAGAATATTGATAAGAACAAATCTTGTTCTAACAATCTCCCCCTTTTTGATGATGACAAAAACATATATAAATGATATGAATTTGCAATCAGAATATCAGACGGCTAAAGACAATTACACAGCTATAGCATAAGCATATAAACATAGTGTGTGAATATGTCTCCCTCTGAGATTAACAATTTCCCCCTGAGATAAATAACCCCCCTGAAATAAATACTGGAAGAAATTTATAAATAAAGGACTTCCTTGAGTATTTTCCATTTCAAGTTAGACGATCACATATGCTTAGATCTTCTGAACATTCATAGCTTCTGATTCTTGCTTCCATAGGACAGCTTCAGAGCTTGAATTTCTTCTTGAAACATTGCATGCTAGATTGTATCAGAACATTGTTGAATGTACCAGAGCATCATCAGAGCATCTCTACATCCTGAAATGTTACAGAACAAACTAAACGACAAAAGTCAGAGCATGAATGAATCAGAACATAAAATATGTATCAGAACATATAGTATGTATCAGAGCATAAACAATAATGTTTCAGAGCATATTTATAACAAAAACATGCATCAGAACATATAAGGAAAAAATGTTAGAGCATATTCTTTCATCAAAATATCATAACATTCTTCCTTCTTGCTTCTGATCTTGAAGCTTCACAGCACTCAGCTTGCTTCAATATCCATGAGCTTGTTTCTATACAGAATTGCTTTTCCCCATGTCTTTGCTTCTCATGTTGAGCTTTTAAGATTGTCTTCAATCCTGCAAACAACACTCAATAGACATAGAACTTGCAAGTTCTGTTAGAAATGTGGAGACTTACTCCCAGCAACTAATAAAATAAATCAGATCATTTATCACAGTTTCTCCCCCTTTTTGTCATAACATCAAAAACACAAGAGATTCAGATGAAAAATAAACAATATTAGAGAACAGAAGATAATTTTCATTGATAGCAAAAGAGAATTATCAGAAGGTACAAGGAGATGCATAGAAGACAGATGCAAGAAACAAAGAAACAACTAAGACACAAAAAGACTAAGATGACCCTAGCTTAGACATAATCTTGGCTAGCATGTCATGAATCCCAGCATTGCTCTCAGTCTGCTTCTCCATGAATGAGCGGAACTCAGTGTTGATATCATCTTGCTTGTCCATTCGAGAAGCCATCTCAGCTTGATTCTTCTGAATAACCTCTAGAGTCTTCACCAGAAGAAGCTTCACAACTTCTAACCAGAGGGACAGCATTATTAACCGCAGCTTCCATAGTGAGACCATCAACTTGATTTTCCTCAGCAGGAATAGTCTCAGCAGGATGATCTTCAGCATCAGCTTCTCCCATAGAAGCATCTTCTTCATATTCTGGAGCAGGAAGATCAGAATCTCCATTCTCAAGAGCTTGAAGAATGGCAGCAAGATTCCTTGGAGCAGAAGGACCTTTAACTTCTGGAGGATCAGCAACTTCTGGAATGACTATATTTGGGTCCTCGTCAGAAAGTCAAACAGTGACTTGAAGTCTCCAGTCAAAACTGGATACTTAGGTCTCCAGACCACAATCTCCCTGCAAGGATTATCCTGCAACTCGTCAACAAACATTTTCTCCTCAAGAGATCTCCTGTTTCTGATGGGATGAAAATATTTGACATCATCAACTTCTAGAAGATATCCGACATAACCAGGTGCAGCAGCCACTAGTCTCTTCTGGACAACCATAGCTCCAACTTGAAAATCCTGTCGAAAGCTTCTCCAAAGGTTTCTGGTAGAAACATCATCAACGTCATTGAAGAAGGCATCTCTCAAGAGATCCAGCCTACTGACAACTTCATGTCTGAACAACTCCAGGTAGATATGAGGTTCAGGTTCAGGAGGGTTGAAGGTGAATTTGTAGTCAGGGTAGAGGAGGCAGTATGGGTTGGATTTTCTAGTAGGTAAGGGATGGGATAGAGAAGGTGGAACTGTTGTGGTTGAAGAGGATGGAATGTCTGTGGGGAGGGTTGATGAGGATGGGATATTAGAAGGAGTTGGGGGATAGACATTTAGTGGAGTAGGGTTCAAAATAGGTGTAGAAAGAGATGGTGGAGGAGGATTTGGTATGGTGAATGAGTTGTGAGGTGCAGAAAGAGGAGGTTGGGTACTGTTTGGGATGGGAAGAGAAGTTTGAGGTTCAGAAGGAGGAGTGTAAACATGCCTGGAGGAGTTGCCAGTTCTTTTAGAACGGAAAGACTCTCTAAGGCGCTGCTGTTGATATTCAGGGGTATTGAACTTGTCAGGATCATAGGTGATCCTTTGCTTCTTGGCTTGCTTGACTTCTTCTTCTTGAGCATTTCTCTTTAGCCTTGCTTCTTGCTTCTTCTTATCCTTCTTCTGAAGGTCAGCCAGAGAAGGAAGAACTCTTCCACGAATCCATGCAGGATCAACATAAGATTGAGCTCTAACAGAAGCTTCCAGATAGTGCTTAACAGCCTTTTTAAGTTCTTCTTTAAACAAAGAAGCAAAGCCTTCAACCGGAATTCTTTTGGTCAGAATATCTGGGAAGATTACAGGAACATAAGTTACCTCCCTGATAAGTTCCAACCTTTGCAGATCAAATCCATTAATAAAGTGCCCTTGAATGACTCCAAAGAACTTGGACGTTCCAATAGTCTTTAGGGAATCCATCAAATCACTTTCTATCAGAATGTCTGAAATCATTCTGGCGAAAGGAATAGCAATTCTTGGAAGGTGAGGATACTTCTCACGTTCTTCATCTCTTGACTCTTCAATAGACATCTTCAGATTCTGAAAAAGAATATTGGAGATGTTGAGTTCAAGTCTTCTTCCAATGCAGAAGAGAGCAAACTTCTGATCAGGATTAATGTATACTGAGGAGAACGATCTTCTTCTATGATGAAGAGATCCTAGAATGATCTCATCCCAAACTTGGTAGAACGCCTTCAACACACCATTTTGATGAGATTCAAGACCAATAGCATGAGATATTTATCTCTCAACTGTTGTCCAACAAACTCTGCCAGGAAGAGGACCAGTACTTCCTTCTTCATCATCCAGATTGTATAACTTCCTTATCAACTTTTCAGTTATCACAACTTCATGCCCTAACACGAAGGAGATGATTGGAGTTGGGGTAACCGTTGCATGAGCCCAGAAATCTTTCACAAGAGCAAGATAAATTGGTCCAACCAATCTATCAAGGTAGTCTGACCAGCCTTGAGCCATTGTCTTTGCATCAGGTTTGAAACCATGTACTTTCAGATTTTCAAAATCCACTGAGGATTCACAAAGAACTTCCATTTCTGAAGTAGGAATGGAACAGGTCTTCAACGAAGCATAACCTCGCTTACTGAAAACCAGATGAGTAGAAGATATTTCTGCTTGGCTTGATGAACTTGATGAAGGGTTCATGGTGAAATGTTAAGTTGCAGACACAAACTAGGGTTTATGCGATGGATGAGAAAAGAAAGAGCGGGATGAATGAAGAGAGAGAGAGAGAGTAAAAAGATGAAATGAAAATGAAGAGGGGTATATAAAAGGTTAAAAAAATAAATGCAATATGTTTTAAGTGAAATGATTACAGAAAAACATGACATCAATTTGCATTTAATGAGATATGAAGTTAGGAGAGATAAAGTGACAAAATGACATGATTTGCACAGTTACCTAGGGCGGCGTCTCCTCAACTTCACGCATGCTTGTCCAAAAATAGTGAACACGTGTTCATTTTCTAGAAAATTGGTGAAAATTGTTTTGCTTTAAAAGAGATTCTGAATCAACTTAGATAATGAAACGTTAGTAATAACAGAATCAGAACTTCTAATTGATCACTATCATAACTTTTTATAGAAATATAATCCCAGCATATTTCAGAGCTTAGCCATACGTAAGACCTTCTCATCTTCTCATTCTGGGCATAAATCCATACTGATATTCTTCAGAATGAACTTAAATCTATCTTCAGCAAGGGGTTTTGTAAAGATATCAGCCCATTGATGGTCTGTATCCAAAAAGTTTAAAGAAAGAACACCCTTCTGAACATAGTCCCTAATGAAATGATGTTTAATCTCAATATGTTTAGCTTTGGAATGTAAGATAGGATTCTTAGATAAACATATGGCAGAAGTATTATCACAGAAAATAGGAATGTTACTCTCATATATTTGATAATCTTCTAGCTGACTCTTCATCCAGAGCATTTGTGTGCTACAACCAGCAGCAGCAACATATTCTGCTTCTGTTGTTGAGAGGGCAATGGTAGCTTGCTTCTTGCTGTACCAGGAGATCAGGTGAATTCCAAAAAATTGACAACTTCCAGAAGTACTCTTCCTTTCAATTCTATCTCCAGCATAGTCAGCATCACAAAATCCTACTAAGTTGTATTCTTTAGATCTTCTGTAGACTAAACCAACATTAGTAGTACCTTTCAGATACCTCCGAATTCTCTTAACAGCAGTTAAGTGAGATTATCTAGGATCTGATTGGAATCTAGCGCACAAACAAACACTGAATAAAATGTCAGGTCTAGAAGCAGTTAAATATAGAAGAGATCCAATCATACCTCTGTACAACTTCTGATCTACCTTCTTACTTACCTCATCCTTACCTAGAACACACGTTGGATGCATAGGATTTTTGACTTCTTTGCTTTCAGAAAGATTAAACTTCTTCAGAAGTTCTTTCACATACTTCGTTTGATGAACATAATTTCCATCAGAAGTTTGATTGATTTGAATTCCAAGAAAATAC
Source organism: Vicia villosa (assembly GCF_029867415.1). NCBI lineage: Eukaryota > Viridiplantae > Streptophyta > Magnoliopsida > Fabales > Fabaceae > Vicia > Vicia villosa. The sequence continues at coordinate 137,288,240 of NC_081182.1, forward strand.
TTGAGTTCTCCCATCATACTCATTTCAAATTCAGCCTGCATAGACTTAGCAAACTCCTTTCCAAGTGAAGCATTAGATGTTCCAAAAATAATATCATCAACATATATTTGACAAATTAAAATGTCCTTCTTAGACGTTTTATAGAAGAGCGTCGTATCCACTTGTCCTCTAGTGAAACCATTGTTCAGAAGGAAAGAACTTAATCTCTCATACCAAGCTCTAGGAGCTTGATTCAATCCGTACAATGGTTTCTTAAGTTTGAAAACATGTGCTGGAGACTTAGAGTCTTCAAAACCAGGAGGTTGGTGGACATAGACTTCCTCGTCTATATAGCCATTTAAGAAGACACTCTTAACATCCATCTGATACAGAGTGATGTTATGTTGAGTGGCAAAAGAAATTAATAAGCGAATAGATTCTAACCTGGCCACTGGTGCAAAGGTTTTTGTATAGTCAATACCTTCTTGCTGACTATAACCCTGAGCCACCAGTCTGGCTTTGTTTCTTACCACTTCTCCCTTCTCACTTAGCTTTCTGAAAACCCACTTTGTACCAATGATGTTAAATCCTTCTGGTCTAGGAACCAGATCCCATACATCATTCCTTGTAAACTGATTTAGTTCTTCTTGCATGGCAATTATCGAGTCTGGATCTTCTAGAGCTTGATCAACAGACGCTGGCTCGATCAAAGAGACAAGACCTAATTGACATTCTCCATTGTTCTTAAGGAATGCTCTTGTTCTGATAGCATCATCTTTCTTTCCAAGGATCACATCTTCTGAGTGAGCTGAGGTGAGTCTAGAAGATCTTCTGACTGTTGGCTCTTCAGAAATTCTGAGATTCTCTAAAGATGCAGCAACTTGATCTTCTGATCCTTTGCTTCTGAGACTTTCAGCTTCTAAAACTTTTCTTCTTGGTTCTTCAGCTTCTGATATATCAATATCTATATCTGCAAAATTCTCAAACTGCTTTGACTTTTCAAGACTAAGCTTATCATCAAATCTGATATTGATTGATTCTTCTACAACCAATGTTTCAGTATTGTATACTCTGTAGCCTTTAGAGCGTTCAAAATATCCCAGAAGGAAACATTTTTGTGCTTTTGAATCAAACTTACCAAGATGATCTTTAGTATTCAGAATAAAACAAACACATCCAAAAGGATGAAAATATGAAATGTTGGGCTTTCTGTTCTTCCATAACTCATAAGGAGTCTTATTTAGAATAGGTCTTATAAAGATTCTATTCTGAATATAACATGCAGTGTTTATTGCTTATGCCCAGAAGTGCTTAGCCATATTGGTTTCATTGATCATGGTTCTGGCCATTTCTTGTAGAGTCCTATTCTTTCGCTTTACAACTCCATTTTGCTGTGGAGTTCTAGGACAAGAGAAATCATGGGCAATACCATTTTCTTTGAAGAACTCCTCAAAGAATCTGTTCTCAAATTCACCACCATGATCACTTCTGACCTTTATGATTTTGCACTCCTTCTTAGATTGACTCTGAGTGCAGAATTCAAAGAACACTGAATGAGACTCATCCTTGTGTTTTAAGAACTTTACCCATGTCCATCGGCTATAATCATCTACGATGACTAATCCATATTTCTTCCCTCTGACAGATGTTGTTTTGACTGGGCCAAACAGATCAATGTGCATAAGTTCTAACGGCCTAGAGGAAGAGACAACACTCTTAGACTTGAATGCAGGTTTGGAGAACTTGCCCTTCTGACATGCTTCACAAAGAGCATCTGATTTGTATTTCAGATTTGGGATTCCTCTGACCAGATTTAGTTTGTTAATCTGAGAAATCTTTCTCAAACTAGCATGTCCTAATCTTCTGTGCCAGATCCATTGCTCTTCAGAAACAGACATAAGGCAAGTCACCTTCTACTTCTCAAGATCAGAAAGATCAATCTTATAAATGCTGTTCTTTCTCTTGCCTGTAAATAGGATTGAGCCATCCTTCTGACTTACAGCCTTGCAAGACTTTTGATTGAAGATTATATCATAACCATTGTCACTTAATTGACTTATGGACAATAAGTTATGCGTTAATCCTTCTACAAGAAGTACATTAGTTATGGAAGGAGAGTTACCAATACTTATGGTTCCAGAGCCAATAATCTTGCCCTTCTGATCTCCTCCAAACTTGACTTCTCCACCGGACTTAAGCACCAGGTCTTGGAACATAGACCTTCTTCCCGTTATGTGTCGCGAGCACCCAGAGTCTAGGTACCATGACATTTTGTGCTTTGTCTTCTTTGCTGCCAAGGATATCTGCAACAGAAATTATCTTCTCCTTAGGTACCCACAATTTCTTGGGTCCTTTCTTGTTAGTTTTTCTCAAGTTCTGATTGAACTTGGGTTTAGCATAATAGTTAACAGGAGGGACAACATGATATTCTTTAGGTTTGGCAGCATGATATCTTTTAGGTTGTGTCACATGCTTTTTGGTGTGTGTAGTGTGAAAGCTCTGTGCATGTGAAGTGAGCCTAATATCATGTGAGTAGCCATATTTGAACTGCTCATACAATGGCTTGTATGTGATTTTCATATCATCAACCGGTTCAAATTTATGTGGGGTATCGCCCTCATAGCCAACGCTAATCCTTTTGTTTCCAGAAACTCCATATATCATAGAAGCAAGGTGACTTCTGCCAATACTTCTAGATATAAACCTTCTGAAGCTCGAGTCATATTCTTTCAGAATATGATTGAGGCTAGGAATGGATTTTTCTGATTTAGAAGGAGATCCAATGTCTTTGGATAATTTTAAGACTTTTTCCTTCAGTTCAGAGTTTTCCACTTCCAGCTTCATAGTTTCATATTCAAATAGCTTTTTCAGCTTTTTGTATTTGATACTAAGATGAGCCTTGAGTTCCAGAAGTTCAGTTAAACTGGAAACTAACTCTTCTCTAGATAGTTCAGAAAATACCTCTTCAGAATCTGATTCTGATGTAGATTCTGATCCATCATCCACTGTGGCCATCAGTGCAAGGTTTGCCTGCTCGCCTTCAGAGTCTGATTCTGATTCTGATTAAGAATCATCCCATGTTGCCATAAGACCTTTCTTCTTATGAAACTTCTTCTTGGGATTTTCCTTCTGAAGTTTTGGACATTCATTCTTGAAGTGTCCAGGCTCATTGCACTCATAGCAGATGACCTTCTTCTTGTCAGATCTTCTACCACCAGAGGATTCTCCTCTTTCAGGCTTCTTTGAACTTCTGAAGTTCTTGAACTTCCTTTGCTTGCTCTTCCAGAGTTGGTTTACCCTTCTGGAGATCATGGACAGTTCATCTTCTTCTTCTGATTCTGATTCTTCAGAATCTTCTTCTTCAGCCTGAAAAGCGTTAGTGCATTTTTTATAACTAGATTTTAATGCAATAGACTTACCTTTCTTCTGAGGTTCATTTGCATCCAGCTCTATCTCATGGCTTCTTAAGGCACTGATTAGCTCTTCCAAAGAGACTTCATTAAGATTCTTTGCTATCTTGAATGCAGTCACCATTGGACCCCATCTTCTGGGCAAGCTTCTGATGATCTTCTTTACATGATCAGCCTTGGTGTAGCCTTTGTCCAGAACTCTTAATCCAGCAGTTAGAGTTTGAAATCTTGAGAACATCTTCTCAATATTTTCATCATCCTCCATCTTGAAGGCTTCATATTTCTGGATTAGGGCAAGATCTTTCCCTTCATGGGTCATCTTCAATGACTCATATATCATAGGCAGTTTCCCTGTTGGATATCTTCTCATACTCAGCATGAGAGATAACATTCAGTAAAACAGTCCTACATTTATGATGATTTTTGAATAGCTTCTTTTGATCATCATTCATCTCTTGTCTGGAGAGATTTACACCACCAGCTTTCACCGGATGTTTGTAACCATCCATTAGAAGATCCCATAAGTCACCATCTAGACCAAGGAAGTAACTTTCAAGTTTATCTTTCCAGTATTCAAAGTTTTCACCATCAAATACTGGTGGTCTAGTATAACCATTGTTACCATTTCCATTATGTTGCTCAGTAGAGCCAGATGTAGATGTATGAGTTGGATAGAACCAGGCGCTCTGATACCAATTGAAGGATAGAAAAACACTTAAAAAAGGGGGGGTTGAATAAGTGTATCTTTAAAACTTGTAAGATAAAAACTATTTGCACAATGATTTTTATCCTAGTTCGTTGTTAACTAAACTACTCCAGTCCATCCCCTTGGAGTGATTTACCTCACCTGAGGATTTAATCCACTAATCACACAAGATTACAATGTTTTTCCACTTAGACAACTTCTAAGTCTTCTAGAGTATATTGATCACAACCTGATCACTCTAGGAACAAACTGCTTAGATACCCTCTAAGACTTTCTAGAGTATTTTGATGATAACACGATTTTATATCGTATATTTAGCCTAAAATCCATAGATATTTATAGCATTTTCCATTCATTATGTTAATTTATTATGATATTACGCGTGTATTTGCTTTGTTTCAGGTTTTACACTTCAATTACGACTATTTGCGAAAAGGAAAGAAAATTGAGCTTAAATGACCAATATTTATGCCTAGAAGATGAAAAGGGAGTGCTGAAGTGAAAGAAGGGTGCAATTAGGACCCAAAAGGCCCAAAAGAGATATTCAGCCCACCATGATTCAAAAGGCGCGTGGCTCAGACCTGCAAGCAAGTGGAGACGCACGTCTCCACGTTCTCTTCAGCCACGTCACCAAGAGGAGACGCCCGTCTCCAACTGCCCTAGATTTTCTCCACTTGAGACGCACGTCTCAAGTCTTCCTGAAGAAACGGAGACCCACGTCTCCACGCCCAGTCTGCAGAAAGTTCCTCAATTCACGGATTCCAACTACAAATCCCCTCCTATAAATAGGACCAGTCACTTCACTTCAATGGGTCCGATTTCCTGCCAACGAAGTGCTGCCGAAATTGTACCGCGAACTGTTTTTCCTTGTTCTGTTTTCATTTTACCGTCTATTTTCTCACAACGATTTCTACACTGGAAATTGTTGTGAACTTTTCATAGATCTAGCCTTACGTTAGATTTATCGCTTTATTTCCTTGTTTTTATTTTCTGCCATTTAAATTCCGAAGAACGATCCAGCCAACCTGTGGTGGAAGTTCGAGTACTTCAAGATTCAATTCAATTCAGATTTATTTTAATTCAGGTTTATTATTTACCGCCTTATTTATATTATTTATTTGCATGATATATTATATGCCATTTAATATGCTTATTATTATGAACCGAACCGATATATGTCTGTTTAATCGTATTAATATGTCTGGCTAAAATACTAAAGGTGTCGGTATGTAAAGTAAGTTAACCGTAGGGATCCGAAATAAATTGGCTTAAATTATGTTTTATTAATTATCACTTATCTTTGGTCTATATGTCTAGTTTAATTAGTAAGTCTTAAAACCAATAGAGCGAAAGTTTGAGGAATTAGGACGGTCAAAGGTTAAAATCAATAGAGCGAAAGTTTGAGATCTTTAACTGGATAGTAGACATAGGACATTAGTTTTAAGGATGGCGAAAGCGTATTAAAACTAATTGGGACTTATTTATTTTCAAAAATTGTTTTTACACTCGAGCGGGATGGCGAAAGCGTACGTTAGGGATATTAGCTTGCTCCGAGTCAACAGAGCGAAAGTTTGAGATTAGGAGATTTAAATAGATAACAACCTCGTAAAATAGGCATTTTATTAATTACATTATTTCCAAAAAGCTCTTCTAAAATCTAATGGGATGGCGAAAGCGTACATTAGGATTAGGATAGTAGTCTGAATCAACAGAGCGAAAGTTTGAGACGAGGATTTTTAATCAATTGGAATTAGTAAAGATTTTTAATTTAATTATGCAAAAGCCAATGGACCTTCGGATTTCCTGTAGTTAAACGAAATACATACTGATACCTGTCTCTTATTATTATTCTTTATTTTCTCACAATCACTTTCCCTTAGGAACAATCGAAATTTTAGTACTCCTAGCTTTACATAGTAACCTTAGATAACGGTAGATCGATTCATAGTCCCTGTGGATTCGATATCTTTTAAAACTACACGACACGACTGTGCACTTGCAGTTATCAGATTTATAGACACGTAAAGTCGCGATCAAGTTTTTGGCGCCGTTGCCGGGGACTATTTAAGTCGATATCGTAACTCACTGTTACACCGTAGAGACTAGGATAATTCTTCCCTTTCTCTTTGAACGATTGTATGCCAAATAATCGTTCACAAGGAGGAGACTTAATACAACGAATTAACGAGATCGAACGTTTCATTAACGTTAAACGTCGAGCTCGCAACCTTCCCGAAGTAGCAGAAATTCCGATTAATCAGGAATTGATTTTTACTGATCAAATCAATCAAATCACTCCGAAGTTAGAGATGGCTGCTATTCGTCCTCTTAGAGACTATGCCGCTCCTTCACGCGCTGAACCGCATTCAAGTATCGCACCACCTGCGATTGAAGCGAACAATTTCGAACTGAAACCTTCACTGGTCCAAGCTATTCAACAGAATCAATTCTCTGGAAGCCCTGTAGACGACCCTAATCTCCATTTATCCGTGTTCGTGCAATACGCCGACACTATCAAAGCCAACAACGTTAGTTCCGAAGCTATTCGATTACGCCTTTTCCCTTTCTCCTTGAGAGATAGAGCGAGAGCGTGGCTTCAATCCCTGCCTTCCAATTCCATAACTACGTGGGACGAATTGAAGAGAGTATTCTTAGCAAGATACTTTCCGCCTAGCAAAACTGCTATGCTTAGAGGTCAAATCAACGGATTTACCCAGAAAGATAACGAATCGCTCTTCGAAGCTTGGGAACGTTACAAGGACATGCTTAGAATATGCCCTCATCATGGACTCGAACCATGGCTGATCATCCATACCTTTTATGGTGGTCTCTTATATAACACTAAAATGACTATAGATGCCGCTGCTGGCGGAGCATTAATGCACAAACCCCATGATGAAGCATACAAACTCATAGAGAACATGGCACAAAACCATTACCAATGGGGAGGAGAACGCGCCGCTCTAGAGAAAGCCCAAACCAAAGGAGGAATGTACGAAATTAGTGGTATAGACCGCGTTAACGCTAAAGTAGACGCTTTAACTCAAAAGATCGAGAATTTGACCATCACTCCTTCAGCCACCGCTGCCGCTGTAGCACCTAACTGCGAGATTTGTGGATTGACTGGGCATGTAGTTGCTGAATGCCAACTCTTGACTGGAGTCCCATCTGATCAAGTAAATTACGCTCAAGGAAACCCTTATTCTAACACGTACAACCCTGGATGGAAAAACCACCCGAACTTTTCTTATAAGAACAACAATGCGTTGTACGCGCCTGGACAAGCACCTGCTGTACCACCTGGCTACCAAAAAGCGCCTGTAGCTGCTCAAAACACCCCTAGGAAGTCAAACCTAGAAATCATGATGGAGAACTTCATAGCTTCCCAACAACAAACCAATAAAGACTTCCTGAATCAAAACATCCACAATAGCGAGCAACTAAAACAACTATCGAACAAAGTAGATGCTTTAGCTACGCATAACAAAATGTTAGAAACTCAAATCTCACAAGTAGCTCAACAACAAGCACCTACTGCTGCCCCTGCTGGCACGTTTCCTGCTCAACCACAACCTAATCCTAAAGGACATGCGAACGCGATAACACTACGAAGTGGAACTAATTACGATGGACCCATAGATCCTAGAACCCAAAACGTACCCATGTCACAACAAGAGCCAAAGGAAACCCAAAAGAAAACAACCGACGAACAAACTGCTAAGACTGATGAGAACAATAACGAAGTGGAACCCGAAAAAGAGAAACCTTATGTTCCACCACCACCTTATAAGCCACCAATTCCTTACCCTCAAAGATTAGCCAAATCAAAAACCGAAGCGCAATTTAAAAGATTTGTAGAACTTCTGAAGCAATTAAACATAACCATACCATTCACAGAAGCCATAACTGAGATGCCTTCGTACGCTAAGTTCTTAAAAGAAATCTTATCAAACAAAAAGAAACTCGAGGATAACGAAACTATAACGCTTACCGCTGAATGTAGCGCTATCATCCAAAACAACATGCCTCCAAAACTGAAAGACCCTGGTAGTTTCTCTATACCCTGCGTAATTGGAAAAACCATCATAGAGAAAGCCTTGTGCGATTTAGGAGCTAGTGTTAGTTTGATGCCTCTTTCAACCTGTAAGAAACTCAATCTAGGTGAGCTTAAAGCAACAAGAATGTCTCTTCAACTAGCAGACCGTTCAGTTAAATATCCTGTAGGAATGTTAGAGAATATCCCTGTTCGTGTAGGTCAATTCTACATCCCAACTGACTTCATCATTATGGATATCCAAGAAGATTCTAACATCCCGATCATTTTAGGAAGACCATTTTTAGCGACCGCTGGTGCAATTATAGATGTAAAGCGAGGAAAGCTTACTTTCGAAGTAGGAGAAGAGAAAATAGAATTTATCCTTTCCCAATTCCTAAAAGCACCTTCTATAATTGACACATGCTGTTCCGCTGACATAATCGACGAGTGTGTGAAGGAAATAAAATCCGAACCAAATAAGGAAACCGAAATCCTAAGAATTCCTATGCCGCCAATTTTTGAAGATGACAACTGGCGTGAGGAATATCAAGATAACCACCTGAGTGAATGCTTAGCTTTAACCCCTGATCCTATACCTGGACCTAAGAAACCTGCTATAGAGCTGAAGACACTTCCTACCGATCTTAGATACGAATTTCTAGACGAAGAACTAAACCGACCAGTTATAGTGAACGCCAACTTAGGACGAACCGAGACTGAAAAATTACTTAATGTCCTAAGAAAATACCCTACCGCTTTAGGATACAACATATCAGATCTGAAAGGTATAAGCCCTTCTCTGTGTATGCACCGCATTATGCTCGAAGACGATAGTAAAACCTCTAGGGAACATCAAAGGCGGATAAATCCTATTATGAGCGATGTGGTTAAAAAGGAAATCCAAAAACTGCTAGAAGTTGGAATAATATATCCTATATCCGATAGTAAATGGGTTAGCCCTGTTCACGTCGTACCAAAGAAAGGAGGAGTCACTGTAATCACTAACGCAAAAGGAGAATCTGTAGCACAACGTACCCAAACTGGATGGAGGATGTGCATTGACTATAGGAAGCTAAATAAAGCTACCCGAAAAGACCATTTCCCTTTACCTTTCATAGATCAAATGCTCGAACGCTTAGCTAAACACTCACATTTTTGTTATCTGGATGGATACTCCGGATTTTTCCAAATTCCTATCCACCCTGACGACCAAGAGAAGACCACATTCACCTGTCCTTATGGTACATTCGCTTATAGACGAATGCCTTTTGGACTCTGCAATGCACCCGCGACCTTCCAAAGATGCATGATGGCAATATTTGCCGACTTACTAGATGGAATAATGGAGGTCTTTATGGACGACTTCTCTGTCTGTGGAGGAAGTTTTGAAACATGTTTAGAAAACCTTGAAATGGTGCTTAGACGATGCGTAAGCGTAAACCTAGTCCTTAATTGGGAAAAATGCCATTTCATGGTTCGACAAGGAATTGTACTTGGACACATCGTATCCGATAGAGGAATCGAAGTTGAAAAAGCAAAAATCGAAATTATCGAAAACCTTCAACCTCCCAAAACCGTTAGAGAAATAAGAAGTTTTCTGGGACATGCTGGTTTTTACCGACGCTTCATTAAGGATTTCTCTAAAATAACCAAACCCTTAACTGAACTACTCATGAAAGACGCCGAATTTATTTTCACCGATAAATGCACTGAAGCATTTCAAACGCTTAAACAAGCATTGATCTCTGCGCCAATTATGCAACCTCCCGACTGGAATGAGCCTTTCGAAATAATGTGTAACGCAAGTGATTATGCTGTAGGAGCCGTTCTAGGACAAAGAAAGGATAAGAAACTACATGTCATATATTATGCGAGTAGAACCCTAGACGAAGCTCAAATGAATTATGCCACGACAGAAAAAGAATTATTAGCCGTCGTATTCGCATTAGACAAATTTCGTTCTTACCTGGTAGGAGCCAAAATAATCATATACACTGACCACGCCGCCATTAGGTACCTCCTAACCAAAAAGGACGCTAAACCAAGACTTTTGAGATGGATCTTGTTACTACAAGAATTCGACCTGGAAATTAAAGATAAGAAAGGCACTGAAAATGTCGTAGCAGATCACCTCTCTCGATTGGAAAATCTGAAACCAGAACAAGTACCAATTGACGATGATTTCCCTTATGAAAGACTCATCGCCCAATTAGAAGCAAATGAATTCGAACCATACCGTCCAAACTCTGAAACCGAGAAATTAGCTGAAATAGCTTTAGCCCGATCTGACGCACCTTGGTATGCAGATTTCGTAAATTACCTAGCTGCTGGTGTGCTTCCTCCTGATCTAAGCTACCAACAGAAGAAGAAATTCTTCCATGACCTTAAACATTACTATTGGGACGACCCACTCCTTTTCAAAAGAGGCCCCGATGGAATCTTTAGACGTTGTGTACCCGAGGAAGAAATAAGAAGCATAATAACACATTGTCATTCTGCACCGTGTGGAGGACACCATAGCACATCTAGAACCTGCGCCAAAATCCTTCAATCTGGACTTTTCTGGCCCAACCTGTGGAAAGACGTCCATTTTGCTGTACTAAGCTGTGATAGATGCCAACGAACTGGAAACATTTCAAGACGCGATGAAATGCCTCAAAAAGGCATTCTTGAAGTAGAAATATTTGACGTCTGGGGAATAGACTTCATGGGACCGTTTCCGTCATCGTTTGGAAATCAATATATACTCGTAGCCGTCGATTACGTTTCAAAATGGATAGAAGCTATTGCTTCTCCTACAAACGATACACGAGTAGTTATTAAACTTTTCAAAAACGTCATCTTTCCTAGGTTCGGTGTGCCAAGATTGGTAATTAGCGATGGTGGTTCCCATTTCATTTCAAGAATACTTGAGAAACTCCTTCGAAAATATGGAGTAAATCATCGAATAGCCACACCATACCATCCACAAACAAGCGGTCAAGTAGAAGTATCTAACCGCGAAATAAAACAAATATTGGAGAAAACTGTTGCTATATCTAGGAAAGATTGGTCAACCAAGCTAAATGAAGCTTTATGGGCTTATAGAACAGCTTTCAAAACTCCAATAGGAACTACCCCATTCAAACTCGTTTATGGAAAATCATGCCACCTACCGGTAGAGTTAGAACATAAAGCCTACTGGGCTATTAAGAACTTAAACCTAAACTACACTGCCGCTGGTGAGAAACGACTTCTAGACATAAATGAATTAGAAGAACTTAGACAAGACGCTTACGAAAACGCCAAAATCTATAAAGAGCGAACGAAAAAATGGCACGACAAGCGTATATCTAGGAAAAATTTTAGCATAGGCAATAAAGTGCTCTTATTTAATTCTAGACTAAAATTATTTCCTGGTAAGTTACGATCTAGATGGTCTGGCCCTTTCGAAATAACTAACATATTTCCGAGTGGAGCGATAGAAATCAAAGGAGAAACCGTCAAACCTTTTGTCGTAAATGGGCAACGTCTTAAGTATTACCATCATCTCGAATACGATGAAAACATCGAAGTTTTTAAACTTGACGAACTGCCCGCTCTTTCGAAAAAATAGTTTTCTATTTTAAAATCGTCGAGCTTACGACATTAAACAAAGCGCTTGGTGGGAGACAACCCACATTTATTTATTCTTTTTATTTATTCTATTTTATTTTTAAAATTTTTAATCTTTAATTTTCATTTAGCTATTCTATTTTTAATTATTCTAGATTTTAATTTTCTTACTATTTTTCATACATCTTATAATAACTATTATAATTATAGCCGCCTTCTTCATTCGAGAAAATACTTCCTTTTTTATAATTATAATTATTATTATAACTTGTTTTATTTAATTTTATTTTTTAAAAATGAACACTAGCCTAGTTCTAACTTAATCTTAATATTTTCAACTTCTAGGTTTTTCATTTAACTACTAACTACGATGCAAGAAGCTGATAATATGGAAGTTGTGTTCCGTGGTAGAGGACAAGAAGCAAGATTTAACAAGCTGGCTGAAAGACACATGGAATTGACTTGCTATCCTCACCAACCAACTATGGTGAAGCTTGGTATCGAAGAAAGCATCCTACACCTGCTTAACCAAATCGGTTGGACTGGTTCTCACTTGTTCCGCAAGTTTAGCACTTATCGGAAGCTCACCCTGGAATTCTTGAGCTCCCTGACCTATCTTCCAAACTGTGGACAAGGGCTGAAAAAAGGAGTTATTCTTTTTAGACTCTTTGGTATGGAGTTTAATTTCTGCATCCGAGATTTTGCTGAAATGTTAGAACTACCTCATGGACCTGATGCATACGCCCAAGTAGCTGAAGAAAATCTTCCATACTGGGAGTTGGAAAAATACTGGGGCAAGATCACTGGAAACGACAACCCTGAAGAGAATGAATTTCAATCTGAGAACATCCACAATCCTGCTTTCCGCTACTTTCACAAGATCCTTGCTCACTATATTTTTGGCAAACCAGATAATGTCACTGAAGTTACTAGAGAAGAGTTGTTCATCATGTTTTGTACATCTCAGAATCGCCCGGTCAATGCCATCGCATTCATGCTAACAAACTTCGAGCGCATCACGCAAGACGAAGTTTCACCCATTAGGATTGGCGGATTTGTCACTATGATCGCTAATGCCATAGGAATGAGAGTGCCTTTGCTTAGATTGACACCTTTTGGTACCCATACCTCTATGGACATCAATTTCTGCTTTAATCGAGGTATCATCGGTAATCTTGGACCTGATCGTTTTGAATTGCTCATTGATAACAAAGTTTGGTATCAGTTCACCTTACTGAATCCTAGGACAAGTGTGCATAATCCTACCAACTGGCTTTACTATGGTCAGATTCCTGAGAGAGAGCCAACACCTGAAACCCCTCAAGCTTATGAACATTTTGATGAGGAAATGCCTGCATCTGAATCTGAACCTGAAACACCTCCTGGTTATTATGAACCTCTTCCTGTTGATGAACCCATTCCTGATTATGAACCTCTTCCTATTGATGAACCTGTATCTGAGTTTACCCCTCAAACTCGTTCTGAAGATTCCGTTGAAGATCACACTGTTGATATGACTGATGTCGAGGTCGAGCAACAACAACCCGCTACATCTACTGCATCGGTGAATCAAAGAATGCCTAATCTGAATACGCACGAGCAAGCCATCACTGCGCTACAACAAGATATACAACATGTGCGCAACGAGCTACACACTTTGCAAATGCATTTCTTCGATTTTATCGACGCCGTAAATGCTCAGTTCGACGAAGTTTTCAAACACATTCAGTCTAATCAGAACAACAATAGACGTGGCTAGATGTGACCGTTTAGATTATTAGATTTTTATTTCTAGTTTTAGTAATTTCTATTCCTAGTTTAGATTTACATTTTTCTGCACTTTTGCTTTCTGCTTCTGTTAACACTCAGTACTGGTTTAATTTTAAATGCAATATTTTATTCACTACTGCTGCTGTGTTATAATATTCTGCTGCTGTGTTATAATATTCTGCTGTCTGATTGCTATATATTCATGAATGCATATCTCTCACTCAGTCTATTTTTTGCTGTTTAAAGTATGAAAAAAATGACACTGTTCTGAACTAGTATCCCATACTTATTGCTATCTGTCAGAATTTGTCTTGACAACTGCATTCGTGGAGATCACCTCCCTAAGCTAGGAGACGCACGTCTCCACCTCTGTGGGACCAGACCTCAGCATGCAAGGACAGGAGACGCACGTCTCCATGCCCTGTCCCCCAGCAGACTGACTGCCTGAGACGCGCGTCTCCCAAGGCCAGCAGTCTGCATTTGACCACGCAGACCATTCTTCTCTCCCTCTTGAATTTTGAATTTGAATTTCAAAATTCATTCTCCTCATTCTTCCCCTATTTATTCCATTTAAACTCCATTAACCTCATTCATCCTCCATCATTCACCTCTTAAACTCCATTCATTTCCCATTTTTCTATTCTATTCAAACTTCAAACACCACCATTAATCCATTTTAATTCTCCATTAACCACCCCATTTTCAAACCTCACTATAAAACCACACCACCACCACTCTTCTTCCTCACAACTATCATACCATTCTCTACTCTTCTACACTACATTTTTATTTTTCATTTCCATACTCACCATGCCTCCACGTTCATTAATCCGTAGTGAGCGTCCCGAGCGACCACCTCCCGACCTTTCAAACATTATCTTCCGATATGATGCTCAACGAACAAAATATGTTGCTTTCTACGAACGTTCGGTTGTTCCCACAAAATTTGTGAACACCGAGTGTCTAGAAACTTTGGGTCTCATTGATGGTGTAACCCGTTTGCTCACTAAATCTAGCCTCCACCATCTTTGTACCGAACCCGTACCTACTTATGAGCCGCTCGTCTTAGAATTTTTGAGTTCCTTCAACTACGACACTCCCTCTAATCAACCATTCTTAACCGGTAGCATCCAATTCCGGATGTTCAACCGTGAATATGCTCTAGATCAAGATGTCGTAGCTTCATATTTGCATTTTAATCATGCTCCAATTGCTCACCGCTCAATCTTTCAAGAACTCAATGGTCGATCCTGGGAGGATCTCGCTTTTGAATTTTGGTTCCATCTCACTGGAGAAAATCCTACCGGTTGGAGAGCTCTTCATGCTTCTCACATTCAAAACCCCGCTATACGTTATTTTCAACGTGTCTTGGGGCATATTATTTTTGCGAGATCCAACAACCACAAGGTAAACCAAAATGAATTATTTTTCCTTTACTGTGCGCTCAACAATATCCGTTTCAATGCCGCACCGTTTATGTTCCAACACATCCAAGGTTTAGTTAACGCCCCCGCTACAAATCCATTCTTGCTTGGAGGCATTATTACTACCTTGGCCTGTGCTTTAGGTCTTGGTGACGAGCTCCTATCACTCTCTCATCTCATGAAGCCCGCTCAGTCACTCGATCTCACCTACTGCCGCGATTCCCACTTGGTTTCCCCCCGCCATGATGGCCGATACACTTTGGTCGTCAACAAAGTTCCTATTCCTTATGTCATCCTTCCATGTCCTGAGAGAATCAACATCCGTTATGTTCAACGTTGGAGGCTTATTGAAGACAACCCTCAAGATGACCAACAAGAACATCCAAATGAACCTATGGATGCAAATGAAGAAGAACTCAACCAAGGGCAAGCTGATGTCAACCAACCTCCTCCAAACAACCCTCCGCCTATCACTCTTGAAGCCATGTATGCTGCTATTCAACGCCAAGATCAACTCGTTCAAGCTATGCAGACAAACCAAACTGAAACAATTAGGCTCATCCGAGAGATGCAACAGGAGCACCGTGACTATGCTATTAGGAACGAAAGTCAATACGCTGAAATTGCCACATATTTGCATGATCTTGACATTCGTGTTAATGACTCTCCTGATAGACGTCGCCGTGTTCGTACAAGAGGCGCGAGCAGTTCTCGAAACCGCAACAATGAGGAGTAGTTCTTATGCACTGAGGACATTGCATCATCTAAGTCTGGGGGAGTCGTATTATTTATATTTCCTTTAGTTTTATTTTTCCCTTCAGTTATTTCCCTTCCTTGTAATGTTTTTCTAATTCAATAAAGAATATTTATGGAATTTAAGTCTTATATGTATAATTCCGTAGTTATTTCAATTTCTTCCATTTTCTTGAGCCATAACAAAAAATTATGCTCCTAAACGATAAACGCAAACCCCACACGTTCGAGAAATACAAAGCTACTCAATCACTCAACGCACCGAAACTGAATTAGTCAATATCCTTATTGTCGCAACACTCTAAAACCCCCGAGTATGCGTAACCGATTTGAATACCCGCTATACCAAAACCATCGACTTTAAGTTTTGAAATAACCCTTAGTAGTTTATTCTAGCAGTCGGCACCGTCTTAGATACAAACTACGCAGAGAGTCGATGAATATAAGTGTATGATCCTCATAATAATTATGTGTTCAGCCATAAAAAGAAATGTGCCTACTAAGTAAGGTGATCCTCACAAGATCATTTAACCTAACGGTCGCAAATCTCATATACAAAGAATTTAAAAACTCACTGTCGATTGGTTCAGAAGTCATCTGGTAATGAACTTGGTAGGAAGGACTATTGTCCGATTCCCCACAATCTACAAGTGAATGCTAAGGAGTATACCACATATTGTGCCAGAACTCCATGAGAAGGATCATAGTCACTAACCGACTACTCTGCTATGTGCGTGTCAGGATAATGGGCTTAATGTGATTGCGCGCGAATGAAAAGGGTGAAACATGATGACAAGTCAAATAGGTCGAGCTATAATGGCATGATTCGGATGGTATGCATACTGGGAGTTGTTTAGTGTTGTTACTATAGGTTTATTGCTAAGATTCGTTATTTCCGAATAAGAACACTATGTAGCTAAGTATGACTGAACGACGTGGTGGAAGTGTGTTTCATTTATCTTTATCTTCTTATTTTGCTTGAGGACAAGCAAAGGTTCAAGTCTGGGGGAATTTGATAACACGATTTTATATCGTATATTTAGCCTAAAATCCATAGATATTTATAGCATTTTCCATTCATTATGTTAATTTATTATGATATTACGCGTGTATTTGCTTTGTTTCAGGTTTTACACTTCAATTACGACTATTTGCGAAAAGGAAAGAAAATTGAGCTTAAATGACCAATATTTATGCCTAGAAGATGAAAAGGGAGTGCTGAAGTGAAAGAAGGGTGCAATTAGGACCCAAAAGGCCCAAAAGAGATATTCAGCCCACCATGATTCAAAAGGCGCGTGGCTCAGACCTGCAAGCAAGTGGAGACGCACGTCTCCACGTTCTCTTCAGCCACGTCACCAAGAGGAGACGCCCGTCTCCAACTGCCCTAGATTTTCTCCACTTGAGACGCACGTCTCAAGTCTTCCTGAAGAAACGGAGACCCACGTCTCCACGCCCAGTCTGCAGAAAGTTCCTCAATTCACGGATTCCAACTACAAATCCCCTCCTATAAATAGGACCAGTCACTTCACTTCAATGGGTCTGATTTCCTGCCAACGAAGTGCTGCCGAAATTGTACCGCGAACTGTTTTTCCTTGTTCTGTTTTCATTTTACCGTCTATTTTCTCACAACGATTTCTACACTGGAAATTGTTGTGAACTTTTCATAGATCTAGCCTTACGTTAGATTTATCGCTTTATTTCCTTGTTTTTATTTTCTGCCATTTAAATTCCGAAGAACGATCCAGCCAACCTGTGGTGGAAGTTCGAGTACTTCAAGATTCAATTCAATTCAGATTTATTTTAATTCAGGTTTATTATTTACCGCCTTATTTATATTATTTATTTGCATGATATATTATATGCCATTTAATATGCTTATTATTATGAACCGAACCGATATATGTCTGTTTAATCGTATTAATATGTCTGGCTAAAATACTAAAGGTGTCGGTATGTAAAGTAAGTTAACCGTAGGGATCCGAAATAAATTGGCTTAAATTATGTTTTATTAATTATCACTTATCTTTGGTCTATATGTCTAGTTTAATTAGTAAGTCTTAAAACCAATAGAGCGAAAGTTTGAGGAATTAGGACGGTCAAAGGTTAAAATCAATAGAGCGAAAGTTTGAGATCTTTAACTGGATAGTAGACATAGGACATTAGTTTTAAGGATGGCGAAAGCGTATTAAAACTAATTGGGACTTATTTATTTTCAAAAATTGTTTTTACACTCGAGCGGGATGGCGAAAGCGTACGTTAGGGATATTAGCTTGCTCCGAGTCAACAGAGCGAAAGTTTGAGATTAGGAGATTTAAATAGATAACAACCTCGTAAAATAGGCATTTTATTAATTACATTGTTTCCAAAAAGCTCTTCTAAAATCTAATGGGATGGCGAAAGCGTACATTAGGATTAGGATAGTAGTCTGAATCAACAGAGCGAAAGTTTGAGACGAGGATTTTTAATCAATTGGAATTAGTAAAGATTTTTAATTTAATTATGCAAAAGCCAATGGACCTTCGGATTTCCTGTAGTTAAACGAAATACATACTGATACCTGTCTCTTATTATTATTCTTTATTTTCTCACAATCACTTTCCCTTAGGAACAATCGAAATTTTAGTACTCCTAGCTTTACATAGTAACCTTAGATAACGGTAGATCGATTCATAGTCCCTGTGGATTCGATATCTTTTAAAACTACACGACACGACTGTGCACTTGCAGTTATCAGATTTATAGACACGTAAAGTCGCGATCATTTGATCAACAACCTGATCACTCTAGTTTTTACAACTTAATGTAAACAAATTCTTTTAAGAGTTACAGTGCTTCTTAAATAAGCTATTATCACAATTGTGATTTTCTCTTAAGTTTAAGCTTAATCTCACTAAGATATTACAACAACAATGTAGTGAGGTTGATGATGAAGTTTGAGAGCTTTTGAATTTGATAGCGTTTTTGTATATTTGCGCAAAATGTTGTATTCAGCTTCTCATCAGAACTTCTATTTATAGGCGTTTGAGAAGATGACTGTTGGGAGCATTTAATGTTTTACGTAATCCGTACAACATTGCATTTAATGTTTCACTCTTTTGTCAACTACCTCGAGCCTTGCCTTCGCTGTGTCTACTGACGTTGCCTTTAATAGCTTATAACGTTCCTTTTTTCAGTCAGCGTATCCTGCCATCTTGTACTTGCTTATGATATGATGTTTATGTAAACAACATTTGAATATCATTAAAGGCAAACAGCTTGGTGCAGAGCATCTTCTTGTCTTCTGACCTTGAAGTGCTTCTTAGCGTGATACCATGAGAACTTCAGTGCTTCTTCTTCTGATCTCAAGTTCTTCTGATGCTTCCATAGACCATGTTCAGATTCTGCTTGACCATCTTCTGATGTCTTGTCAGACCATGTTCTGATGTTGCATGTCGAACCTTCTGAGTCAGTGCTTCTTGCGCTGATTTTGTGCATACTCTTTTTGTAATTCCTGAAATGGAAATTGCATAGTATTAGAGTACTACATTATCTCATACAAAATTCATATACATTGTTATCATCAAAACTAAGAATATTGATCAGAACAAATCTTGTTCTAACAAAGGGAATAACAATCAACTGACTCTTTATTCGACTGTGGCGGATCGGAAGTGTGTCGGTATGGTCTCCATCAGAGAGGGTCGCGCGGTCGCGCCTGCTGCAACAACGATGAGAGAAGTTTCGTCGATGTTTTGTGGTGTTGTTGTGTTGTTGCGGATCGGAACGAAGCCGTGGTGTTGTTGTCGACGAGCGGTTGACGGAGGATCTCCCCTCCGTTGGTGAGGGGCAATGCAGTTTCGGCGTGGGAATTCCTAATCTCCTTCTTCTATTTCTATTTGTATTAAAAACACATAACAAACCATATTGTTTCAATTCATATGCTAATTGTTTAATAATTTGTTTAAACTGCTTGAATTTGATGTTAGCGTGCTACGTGGATACCTTCTTAAGCAACCACACCTGGTGTTTCTCCTTTATGTCTTCTGCTTTTGCACAGTAACTGATGTGTCTTATCCAACCTGCTGAGTTACTTCTACAAGGTAACTCATTTCCAAAGACATTGGTCCTTTCATCCACTATTTCTTCATCTTCTACTGACTGAAGCTTTTTTCATCTCACATCCAAATTTCTTTATTCTTCCTATTCTTCTTCCTCATTTTTACAAATCGTAATGACTTTTGGTATCTGATTTTTTGTTGTTGTTCTTTCAGGAAGTAACGACATCACCGACTGAAAAGAGTTTTGGAAGATTGCTGTAAAAATACATCACAAATAGAAGGTTATGATAACTATGAAAGAGCATTTTGAGATGGTGGTTGTTGAAAAAAAGTGAGTTACACATGTTCTTAACTACATCCCTTTAAGTTTAAGATTTTGATTTTAGGGTTTTCTTTCTTTTGGTATCATTGTTTAAAAAATTCAATCTTTTTGGATTTTGAATCATGGGTTTTCTTTATTCCTCTGGAGATCAATGTTGAATGATATCGACGGGATTCCACAATAGCCGTTATCGACGGGATTTCGTTTTCAGTCACATCATCACCATCCTCTTGGTTGTTTGCTCACCACCCTTTATTACTGTTAATCACCGAAGCTCGTGTTTTAGATCCGCCAAGATCCACCGTGAGTTCCTCCTTTTTCTGCAAAACTGTTGTGGTTGTAACCCGTCATCTAAAAGCATCACAAGTTTTTGTGTAGCTGTTGCATTTCTTTTAGAAAAATGAAAAACAAGTTGGTTGGGTTTGAGTAACTCCTCTTTAAATTTGTATTATTTATTTGATTTCTTTTAGATCTATATTTTAGTTGGTTGGTATAATATTTGAACTGCATATTTTAACATAAATTTTTCATTTTTACTACACTTTTAAGTATTATGAAAGTGGTTTTGCTATTTGTCGGTTTGTGTTTTTTATATTTTGTAGGGGTAATGGTTTATGGTTTCTCATCTCTATTTTTATTGTTTTATTGTTTAAGGGTGATTTGGTTATATGTTGCAGAGCCAATGGTATGTGATGTTAAGAGGTTTAATAAAAGTGTTTGGCCTGATGCTCGACTGTTCACGGCTGTTGCGCGATAATGTGGCTGAAGTACATATTTCAGCTGGAACTTCAAAAAAGACTTCACGGACAACTTGAGGTACATTACGAATTCACCAAACACCAAAAAAGACTTCACGGACAACTTGAGGTACATTACGAATTCGCCAAACACCAATGAATTTTCATGGTTTCACATGTTCTGATATTTTATATCGGTTATACAGATTCAAAGAAAGTTGCAGGAGTCAACGTAATTATGAATTCCCTTTATTATGTTCTCCTGTTAATTTCTAAAGCACAAATTTCATGCATACGGTTCAGGTGGGTTTAGTTGTTTCCTTTGAAACATATTGAAAATTTGTAAATTGATGTTTGAGCTTTCTTCATTTTTGACTTCAGGTGTGGAATTGGCTTCTGTAACAACTGTGGAGTCTGTAACAATAATCATATCAGTGTAAATTTGTTTAGATCTGATTGTTGTACTGAGGTGGATACAAGCCTGATACTGAGGTGGATACCGTGCAGATCTCATGAATTTCCAATTTGTTTAAATTTTGCTGCACAATTGAGCTATAGACACCATTTCACAATATTCCAGAACTATTGAAAAATAATATAACAAGTACCTACTTTACACTGCATTTTCTAATTGGAATATTAATTACATCACAATCTAATTTATTGTATCATATCAATTATTATCTATAAAGATGAAAAACATGATTTTTTTAATCTATCAGTTCCACAAAGATGTTAGAAAATTAATTTTAAAAGCATTTTAATGTAATGTAGTGTAATATAATGAAGGTGTTATAATTGGAAAACATTTCAATTCAATTAAATACCATTTTAATTAAAGATAAGACAAAAATGCAAAATTTGACAATTAATTTTTTTTATGTTAATTGTTAGAATGAAGAAGTGTCTTCAAAATTATCACAAAAATTAAAATTTGATTATTTAACTTTTTTATTTATTTTAATTTAAAGCATTCATATTTGTTTAATTGTTTTTTTTTTTTTGAATTTTTTGTGTGTGTTTATTTTAATATTTTATGATATCAAGTGTTAATGATAATATATATATATATATATATATATATATATATATATATATATATATATATATATATATATATATATATATATATATATATATAATTATGATTTTCTGACATCAATTTTATTATCTCAAGTAATTTAATGTTAATATTATAGTAAATATTAAGACAAAAATAATAGTAAACTACAATGGCTTTGAAAATTTTATAAGTAATAATTTTATAAAAATTGAATATACAATTTAAACTTTAAGTATATTTTTTTGATATTTTTATTTTTAAAGAAGTATCTATGTACTATAATAGTAAATAAACTACATATGTGATAGACTTCTATAAACACAAACTATGTGAGACATATTTAATATTAAAATTTTTGATATTTGAAATTTATTGATCGTTACTAATCAACCAACTATTAATCAATCTTTCAAATTATCGAAAAAATTTGAAATTTATTGACCATTTTTAAAAGTATTTGAAAATATAAAACTCATGATAGGAACAAAAATATTGTGTTTAATTAAAATTTATGATTTTATTAATAGTGAATCTCAGTATTTATGATTTCTATTTTTAGTTAGTTTTTATTTATTATATCACTAATACTAAAAAAATCTAAAAATAAATTTTTAAAGTATTAAGAAATAAAATAAATGATTTTAACAGGAGAACATTCATTCTCTTTAAGAATTTATCTTGATTTTCATAACATTTATTTGTTATTGATAATATAAAAAAATATATGAAACAAATATATTTTATATACGGGAAAAAAATTATATATGGGAAAAATTCAAATATTTTAATAATAGACTTTATTTTTATATATGACAAATGTATTGTTTGTCCAAATATTTCTTTAAATAATGTTATTTTTAACGTACGAGTAACACACGAGTACCGTGTGAATGCACGGGTAACACACAATACCATGTCAACACACCTGTAATCATTTTTTTAAAATATATATATTTTAAAAATAATAAATAAAAAATTGAAATAATATTATTCATATAAAACCATTTTGATAATTGTAACACCCCATACATAACTGACTAGTATATTATGCATGAAACGTTAAAATTGATATTGAGTACATACAAAAGCTATAGTTATAGAAAGATCCATATAAAATACAACATGAAATAATAATAATAATAATTACAAAACATGTGTCTTCAATGGATCTTGCACAGCGGAATGTCAAAACCAACGAGGTCTTCGAGCCAACACCACTTCCAAGTCTTCAGTCCAAACCTGTTACTGACCAAACGCTACTAACTGCACCTGAAAAAATATAAGTTGATTGGGGTGAGATTACTAAATCTCAGTGAGTCCTCCTATCCTATGGGTCCTCTCGGTTCTACAGGGTACATGCATCAACAGAACCGAATCCACCATTGATCCGGGGTTCAACCTCACATCTGGTACAAGTACGGAGCAAACACATGAATCGTCCACCATAGGAGTCATCATATCACAAGTACACAAATAGTACAACAAACACGTATGCAGACCCATACCCATGTACGGGGAATCCA
Organism: Vicia villosa; assembly: GCF_029867415.1. Lineage (NCBI taxonomy): Eukaryota > Viridiplantae > Streptophyta > Magnoliopsida > Fabales > Fabaceae > Vicia > Vicia villosa. Next base: position 137,311,594 of record NC_081182.1, read on the forward strand.
GAAGTGGTAACAACCAAACTACCAAGGCTGCACACACACCCTCGGTGAGTAACCAAGTACCTGTCGTCAAGAAGACTCGCACAAGACCCATCGCTAGATGAAACAGATAGATCCTATGTGGCATTCCATCTGTGACGAGTTATAGCGGTGACGTTGCCTACACGGCGTCACGGCCTCATCATCATCCATACGCAATATGGTATCCACAAGTGCGAATACGCCTAATTGACTGTACAATCCCATCCGGTTAGGAGCCTAGTGGTGTAGCCTACGTGGCACCACTATAGGTGAGTTATCCAAGTGATATCGCCTAATTGGCATCACAACTCCACCATACCAAGCACGCCGATGTATCACGCCTTTGGGAAACGCCCTGAAAGACCCCGCAGGTACATCGCAATGATAGCTCAGGTGTGCAAATCATACCAAGAACGCCAATGTATCACGCCTTTGGGAAACGCCCTGAAAGACCCCGCAGGTACATCGCAATGGTATCTCAGGTGTGTAAATCATACCAAGAACGCCAATGTATCACGCCTTTGGGAAACGCGCTGAAAGACCCCGCAGGTACATCGCAATGGTATCTTTGGAAACTAGTCCATACACAATGGTGCCTTACCACCTGGTATTGGCCCACTTCGATTCTAGCATACCACACGCATAACAAGCGTCAATCACACAATACAATCAAAGTCGATCGTTTAACCAAAACGACGGGCATTAATGATCATTATCACACAAGGCATCATGCCACAATCAAGCAACCATCTCCGAACGTCAATCGAACGGACGGATAAACATAATATGATCATCATAAAGCATATCGATATAATGCATTAATTAATGATCCACATATTGAGAATCAATACATCCATGATCATGAACAATATTAACATGTTCAAATACAATTTAAACAAGTCTCACACGACTAAGGAGGCGTTCGGTTCTCTATTCGGAACGGAACTGCTCTCGGGGGAATTAGTAATGTAAAATCTCACCCGACGAGGTTCATTAAGTGAGGTTCCAACATTATCAAATCAAACATTCTGGTTTGGGGACCTATTTCATTAGATAGTACATGTTACTAGCTTTCCGACGATATAAAATTTGCGCGAAACGGACTTACGACGCAAAAGTTATGAATTTCCGAAGTTTTGGAAAATCAGCCCAACAGCAATGTAACGGGTTACATGAATCATGTAACCGGTTACATCACTGTAAAACTGCGTTTTTCACCCTTTTTCACACATGTAACCGGTTACATCAACCATGTAACCGGTTACATCGCTGACAGACCCAAAAATTCTTCATTTTAAGAGTTCTAAACCAGACTCAAACCTATCCAATTACTTCTAAGTATCACAATTGATCCCAAACGAAATTCTAACATGCATACATACAGAATCATCAGCAAGCAAGGATTAAAGTAATACAATATCCCATAACATCATCAACTAACAATTTATCATATAAGCATGTTAATCATCATGAATTTTCACTCAAACCCCAAACCCCAACATGCAAATTTCCCATGATTCCCCCAAAGTCTCTAACTAAGGACTCACCTTGCATCAATGGAGGTTAAGATCATGTTCTTGCTGCCATTGAACTATCTTCTTGACACAAACTACACCTTCAAGTTCACCAAACCCGTAACCCCTCCTTCTTCACATTCAGCATGCATGTCTCAACTTCAAACTCGTTTTTCTCCTTCAATACAGAAGCTATAGATGCGAACCATAGGTGCAAATCGAAGAGAAATTCGTTAGCTTTCCAATGGGACCAGAATCGCTACGATCGGAGTTACGAGTTGAGAGATATACCTGATTTAGTGGAGCTGTACCCAAGGTGCGAAAATGAAGAAGGTGGACATAAGTTCTTCTTTCTCCTCCATGCTCTTAAGCACTTTTCTCATAAATTCTGATTTTGGAATGGTCTACCACCAAACAATGCCTTAAGTCCTCATGCAACCATGTTTAATGACCAATGTGCCCTCTAACCATGCCAAAATTACTAGTTTGCCATCTAGTTGGATTCTCACTAATCCACTTACTTTCTTAATAGTCCCTCTTAGATTAATATAGAATGATTCTATATGCATTCCAATAACTAATTAGCCGATTTAAGAAAAATACCGATGTCGGGGGATCGGGGTATTACATTCTCCCCCCCTTAAATAGAATTCGTCCTCGATTTCCTTTCAATCATCGCGAAAAACCAACTCTTCACATCTATCCAACCAATGAAAAGAATGTTACTCACATTTCTCTTCAGATAATCTCACTACTCTGTCTGAGGGTCATTCCATACGAAGAACCATAATCTGCCAAAACGCTTGCATCCCACTACACATGATTAGAAACCTTAACTCTCAAGCAACACGTCTAATCTGATACTTCGTCTTGACACACCTGGGGAAAGGGTCCTTCCAGGGTCCTTGACCTTTACTGCTCTGCACTGAATCTCCAAAACTTCAAAAACTCCAATAATCCACTCATGTCGGATATCCTTCGCTTCATTCTCTGATGTGTTCACCCTCGTTCAACAAACATTACTGATCCACTCAGCTCCTTGAATTACTTCCTGTTTGAGAATTACTGCCACCACGTCACTTCTGCGATAACACTTCAAATTATTCTCCATTCGAGTCCATACAATGTCATTAGGTGATCTCCAAATTCCTCGCTCTTAACCTCTGATTCCTAAAGTCTTAGGATGATTGTTCCAAATTTATCTTTACTTATACAACTGTCACCGTAAACCGCGAAGGTGTAATCGTCTTGCAACTATCGCCTTGACATTCGACAACTTCGAACAAGATTCTACTGATGAGAGGCGAAATTCAACAACTGACCCGTAACCATTGTACCAGTCTTCCTGTACAATCATAGTACACAAGGCATAACCACAAAGGACTTGCGCCAACTGAATGTCCTCTCTAGCCTTCAGCATTTCGACAGTCTGATACTCAGTCCAACCCTTGTGACTTGCAAGCTAAACTGATGACCTGCGAACGTCGGACTGCATGCCATCCCCAAAAGTATTCCCAAGTTGGCCCATTGATAACACCTCTCGAGTTTATGGTGGATCCTCAAGTGATTGGAATGAACGAAACGCTGCTTCGACAATTTCCCTTAGGAAGATACTTTCATCCCAACATAAAATCCTACAAAAAGTCCGTTCGTTCCTACCTCAGACTTATCTGATTCTTCCTTGATCCGTTGCGCTACTCTGATCCCAACAAGTCACACACCTTGAAATCCTCTGAGTCATATTATATCCATAATTCACTTAGTTCCCATTAATACACAATAATTCCTTATCTACAGTCGTCCAATTACAACACGTGTCAGAACTCTATATACATCCATCATCGACTACTACTCTTTGAAGTTGCGTACTTCCCAGAATCAAGCTTCTACTTACTCTGCCATTCCATATAGTTCATCTAGCACAACTTAGGTACACGTTTCATCCTCAGGACATTGAAACCCAAACACTCACTGACTTAGAGGTTCGTCCTTGTCACTGATTTCCACAGTGTACATCTGCTATGTTTTTCATTCCAACAAATCTTTGTTGCTCAACCGGTATATCGAATCCTTCACGACATACTGCAGTTCATGATAACTCTAGCAGTTTTACACAACTTCTACCCAACCATACACCTTCATTCTCTTAGCGTAGTATCACCTCTGATAACTCGTGCGACTTACAGATATAACAATCCACCCATAGCCACACTCTATTCACACAGTCATCTAACGTATGTTCCACCTCTGAATCAGACACTAAACTGACTTCCTCAGCGGCAGCATCCTTCATTGCAGTGCTTCCAACGGTCTGAGTGTAGCCACAATGCAAGAAATTGCACTTTGCACTTTGAACATCTCTCTTATAAACTCCTTAGCAGTTCTCAAACCAAAATGTCCGTGCTTTACCAAGATTAACACTTCACGAAACGAGAACGTCCCCAAGGTACAATCTGATACTAATTCACGCGATCACGATCACTCAGGGTCTCTATAAGTATAGTATTGGATCTTGATCCATTTCACCATCGGCTGTCTAGTTATTCCTCTACTATCGAGCGTGACGTATGGATCCTCATCACACATACCTTATGAGAGTCTGGATCTGTGTCTCACGAGTGCCAAATCAGAATTCTACCTTGAGCTTCAGATCACCTTTGTCCCACACATGTCAGAAAAAGGATTACTCACGCATCTTGTGCACGATAGCGATACTGTGGCATTATACCCGTCTGGTAGTACCAACATGGTGGTCCAACTGAAGGATAGAAAAACACTTAGAAAGGGGGGGTTTGAATAAGTGTAGCTTTAAAAACTTGACAGATAAAAATAAATTGCACAGTTATTTTTATCCTGGTTCGTTGTTAACTAAACTACTCCAGTCCACCCCCGCAGAGATGATTTACCTCAACTGAGGATTTAATCCACTAATCGCACGGATTACAATGGTTCTCCACTTAGTCAGCAACTAAGTCTTCCAGAGTCTTCTGATCACACACTGATCACTCCAGGAACAACTGCTTAGATACCCTCTAAGACTTTCTAGAGTATTCTGATCCACACGATCACTCTAGTTACAACCTGCTTAGATAACCTCTAAGACTTCCTAGAGTATTCTGATCCACACGATCACTCTAGTTCCTTACAACTTAATATAATCAATTCTAAGAGTATTACAATTGCTTCTTAAAAGCTATAATCACAAACTGTGATATTTCTCTTAACGTTTAAGCTTAATCTCACTAATATATTACAACAGCAATGTAGTGAGCTTTGATGAAGATGAAGATTCTGAGCTTTGAGTAGAACAGAGTTTCAGCAAGTTAATATGAGTTGTTTTGTTCAGAATCGTTAGAATCATTAACCTTGCTTCTCATCAGAACTTCATATTTATAGGCGTTGGAGAAGATGACCGTTGAGTGCATTTAATGCTTTGCGTGTTCCGTACAGCATCGCATTTAATGTTATACGCTTTTGTCAACTACCTCGAGCCTTGTTCACGCTGTGTCTACTGACGTTGCCTATAATAGCTTTTAACGTTCCTTTTGTCAGTCAGCGTAGCTTGCCACTTGTACTTCCTTCTGATCTGATGTTTGTGAATATAACGTTTGAATATCATCAGAGTCAAACAGCTTGGTGCAAAGCATCTTCTGATCTTCTGACCTTGAAGTGCTTCTGAGCGTGATACCATCAGAACTTCAGTGCTTCTGATCTCATGTTCTTCTGATGCTTCCATAGACCCATGTTCTGATTCTGCTTCGACCATCTTCTGATGTCTTGCCAGACCATGTTCTGATGTTGCATGCTGAACCCTTTGAGACAAAGCTTCTGAGCGCTGAATTATGCGTACTCTTTATATATTTCCTGAAAAGGAAATTGCATTGGATTAGAGTACCATATTATCTTAAGCAAAATTCATATTATTGTTATCATCAAAACTAAGATAATTGATCAGAACAAATCTTGTTCTAACAATCTCCCCCTTTTTGATGATGACAAAAACATATATAAATGATATGAATTTGCGATCAGAAAGAGCAGACGGCAAAAGACAAATTACACAGCTATAGCATAAGCATATGAATATGTCTCCCCCTGAGATTAACAATCTCCCCCTGAGATAAATAATCTCCCCCTGAAATAAATACTCGAAGAACTTTAATAAAAGACTTCCCTGATTATTTCGGTAGAGACGATCACATAAGCTTCTGTCTTCAGAGAATTCATAGCTTCTGACTTCTGCTTCCATTGGACAGCTTCAGAACTAGAATTTCTTTAGATCCTTAGAACACTCACAGCTTCTGATTCCTGCTTCCATCTAGGACAGCTTCAGAACTTGAATTTCTTTGATCTTCTGAACATTCACAGCTTCTGATTTCTGCTTCCATTTAGGACAGCTTCAGAACTTGAGTTTTCTGGATCTTTAGAACATTCACAGCTTCTGATTTCTGCTTCCCTCGGATAGCTTCAGAGCTTGAATTTCTACCAACCTCACTTCATGCTAGATTTGTATCAGAACATTGTTGAATGTACCAGAGCATCATCAGAGCATCTCTACATCCTGAAATGTTACAGAACAAAAACTAAACGACAAAAGTCAGCATGAACGAGTCAGAACATAAAATGTATATTAGAACACATGATATGTATCAGAGCCATATAGGCTAAAATAATGTATCAGAGCAAATAGAATTTTGTCAGAGCAAATAGACAAATATGGATCAAACACTTATTATCAGTGCTTCTGATTCATTCTTCTTTCTTGCTTCTGATTTCTGAAGCTTGACAGCACTCAGCTTGCTTCAGTTTCCATGAGTTTATTCTTTTTACAGAATAACACTTCTTATGGTTTTGCTTCTGTGTTTGCTTTGAAGATTCTCTTCACTTCTTTATACCTGCAAAACACTTAAACCATATAGAACTTGCAGTTCTTGTTAGTAAATGTGTGGGAGCTATACTCAGCAACTGATAGATTAATCAAATCATTTATCATTTATCTTCTCCCCCTTTTTGTCATAACATCAAAAAGAATATTTCAAAAAAAAATTCAGATGCAGAGCAATAGACAAATAACTTTTCATTGATTTCAACAAGAAAGATTACAAAAGAGGAATGCAGGAAAACAGATGCAACAAGGAAAGAAAACTACACAGACCAAAGGACTAAGATCCTAGCCTACGCAAAATCCGCGCCAGAACATCATGAATCCCGTCAGTGCTTGTAGCTTGCCTTGCCATGAAAGAGCGAAACTCAGCATTGGCTACTTCTTGCGCGTCCAAACGAGAAGCCAGCATAGCTTGATTCTGATGAAGAGCTTCCAAGGTCTCCATCAGAGCTGAGGTTTCACCAGAAGAAGAGGCACCTGAATTTCTGCCAAAAGGGACAGCAATCTCAGCAGGGTGATCTTCTGGGAGATCTTCAGCTTGTGCATCTTCCATTTCCTCATCTGAGTCTGACTCAGAAGTAGCCTTAGCATATTCTGGTTCAGGCAGCTCAGAAGTTCCATCTTCCAACGCTTGCAGAATAGCTGCTAGGTTTGTTGGAGGAGTAGGACCAGCAACTTCAGCAGGATAAACCACTACTGGAAAGACCATGTGAGGTGCTTTGTCAGAAGGGTTCATTCTGAACCAGTTAAACAACCACTGAAAATCTCCAGTCAGCACAGGAAACCATGGTTTCCACACCACGATGTCTCTGCAGAGATTTTCTTCTTCCAACTCATCTGCAGGTATCTTCTTCTCAAGAACACTTCTGTTCCTGATGAGATGGTGATAGTTGCTTTCACCAGCTTCCAACCGAAGACCACGAATACCAGGAGCTTCAGACATGATCCTTCTCTGAGTGTCTGTAGCCCTAACCAGAAAATCCTGACGAAAGGTATCCCAAAGGTTGCTTGTAGCATACTCATCCAGATGGTTAAGGTGAGCAGCACCCAGAATCTCCAACCAGCCATTTACATCAGAATGTAAAAGCTCCAGATATGATTGAGTGGTAGGGGTTGGAGGGTTGACAGTGAACCTGGAGTCGGGAAGAACAACACTATAGGGATTAGGTGTTCTGGTGGGAAAAGGGTGTGAGAGAGATGACGAAATAACTGATGGATGGGTTGAAGGAGAGGAGATATCAGATGGTGAAGAAGGTGGTTCCGAGAGGATGAATGAGGAGGAAGAGGTGGTGGAGGTCTTTGAAGAGGGATGTGATTGAGGGGTACCGTCAAGGGGTTGATACATACGTCTAGAGTAATTTCCAGACATCATAGCTTCAAACGGGTTCACTTTGAGAGGGTCATAGGTGATCCTTACTCTTTTTGGTTTGGTTTCTGGTTCAGCAGTTGCCTTTCTCTTTTGTTTCCGATCATTATCTTGATTCCCAGAGCTTGACGATGGATTCATGATGAAGTTGCAGATATTGGAAACTGCTAGGGTTTATGATATGAATGTAAAGAGAGAGAACGAAAAAGAAACTGAATGCAAAGTGAGAGAAATATAAGAGGGAAAAGAAACGTTTGAAGAATATAAAAAGAAAACTGAAAGAGAGTAAATGATGAAAAGCATTTAATGTTACGTGACGTGAGGAGAGATAATAATGACAAAAGACGTGATTTGCACAGTTACCTAAGTAGACGTCCCCTCAACTGCACGCACGCTTGTCCAGGAATAGTGAACACGTGTTTACCATCTGGATAGCCAGTTACAGCTGTTTTGCTTTTAAAGAGATTCTGAATCAACTTAGACAATGAAACGTTAGTAATAACTGAATCACAATTCTAATTGATTTCAATCAGAACTTCTAAAAAAAAATTTCATTTCAGAAGATATCCATACATAAGAACTTCTCATCTTCTCATTCTGGGCTTGTTTCTGAAGACCCATTTTGTACCTATTATATTGAATCCATCTGGTCTAGGAACAAGATCCCAAACATCATTTCTTGTAAACTGATTTAGTTCTTCTTGCATAGCAATTATCCAGTCTGGATCTTCTAGAGCATGATCAACAGAAGTTGGCTCGATCAAAGATACAAGTCCTAATTGACAGTCTGCATTGTTCTTAAGGAATGCTCTTGTTCTGATTGGATCATCCTTCTTTCCAAGAATGACATCTTCTGAATGATCAGAGATGAGTCTGGATGATCTTCTGACAGATGGTTCTTCAGAAATGCTTAGATTCTCCAGAGAAGCTGATACTTGATCTTCAGATTCTTTGCTTTGAGAAGCTCTGCTTCTGATGCGTTGCTTCTTGGCTCAACAACTTATGATATATCAATATCCCAATCTGCAAAATTATCAAACTGCTTTGGTTTTTCAGAACCAAGCTTATCATCAAACCTGATATTGATTGATTCTTCTACAATCAATGTTTCAGTATTGTATACTCTGTAGCCTTTTGAGCGTTCAGAATATCCAAGAAGGAAACATTTTTGTGCTTTGGAATCAAACTTACCAAGATGATCTTTAGTGTTCAGAATAAAGCATACACATCCAAAAGGATGGAAATATGAAATGTTGGGCTTTTTATTCTTCCACAATTCATAAGGAGTCTTATTTAGAATAGGTCTGATAGAGATTCTATTCTGAATATAGCATGTAGTGTTTATTGCTTCTGCCCAGAAATGCTTAGCCATATTGGTTTCATTGATCATGGTTCTGGTCATTTCTTGCAGAGTCCTATTCTTTCGTTCTACAACTCCATTTTGCTGTGGAGTTCTAGGACAAGAGAAATCATGGGCAATACCATTTTCTTTGAAGAATTCTTCAAAGGATCTGTTCTCAAATTCACCACCATGATCACTTCTGACCTTTATGATTTTACACTCTTTTTCAGATTGAATCTGAATGCAGAAATCAAAGAACACTGAATGAGACTCATCCTTGTGTTTCAAGAATTTTACCCACGTCCAGCGGCTATTGTAACACCCCATATTTTCTAAATTTAATTTAATTGGAAATTAAATTATTATTTGGAATTATTCAGTATTTTGTGGAATTATTTGGAAAGAAATATGAGATAGGCTATTGGGCCAAGTGTGGTGTTAGTAAAGAGGGGGGGGTGCTATGTTAGTAAAGGTCTTGTTCCAATTAAGGCTTATTTTATAAAATAATAAGGAAAATTGGAAAATGAGGAAAAAGGAGTCAGAACGTGAAAGATGAGAAGTGGAAGAGAAGAGCTGAGGAACGTAAAGAGGAAACAAAGAGGAGAGGACCAAAGATCAAGAACTCTTGGCTAAGGTAAGGGGGGACTCTCTGGTTATCATCTATTATCGTGTTCTTAGATAATAATATTGATTAGGGATGTTGTTGAGTCAATTGGGTCATATGTTAGGTTTAGGGAGGTTATGAATTGATGAAAATTGCGATGGATTATTGGTTGATTATGTGTTGTTTTGATGTGTGATGATGAATAATGATGCAATTGATGATTAGCTGCCTGTATATGATGTTTAGAGTCAGTTTTGGACTCAAATTGAGTCAAATCGCAGGTCTGACGCAGACCCGAAAATATGTGAAATCGCCAGTTCGCGCCGCGTCCTAGTGTTGGCGCCGCGAAGGCGTACTTTTCCTCGCATCGCGCCGCGTCCATGAGTTGGCGCCGCGAACGTGTTGGTATGGCTTCAGGTCGCGCCGCGTAGTCTTGGTCGCGCCGCGTACTGTAGCGTTAGTTGTTTTCTTGGGAAAGTTAAATGATGTGTAACTTTCGAACCGTAGGTCCGTTTTTAGTGTCGTTTCGAGCACGATGAATCTTATGAGATAACCTACGTGTTTAAATGATAAAATGAGGTGTGGATCCAATTATTTTTAAGTATGATTTTATTTCTTGGTGATTGATGTATTGTACATATATGTGATGAGATATGTTAAAATACATGCTATGTGGAAATATTAGTCATGTGATGATTTGTTTAATTGGATGATATATTGTTGACATATATGATGACATGTGACAATATGAGTTGTTATTTTGAAAACATTATGATGTGATGATTTGTAGAGAATTGTATGATGTTGATTGATTGTATTGGAATGATGTGGGTACATGTGTGTTCTTCTTATTGATGATGATGATTGATGTGGACACATGTATGTTCTTTAATGATGATGATGATGATGATGATTGATTGTATTGAATGATGCTAATGTATATAAACATACTTTGATGATGATGATGATGTTAATGATGATGATGAAATGAGTATTTGATGATGTTACTCATTAGACTTGACGATGGTATAAGTATGTTGTATATGTTGCATTCATTCATGTGCATTGATGATACTGTATCCATAAGGGTGTGTTGGATCAGTGAAGGGCATGATTCCCATTGTGAGGAATCTGTGCTGGCAGGGCCGTATCTGGATGATGTTGGATCGGTCATGGGTTATTCCCATTTGACGAGGTTGGTACCACATGCATAGTGTCAGTTCATACATATGCATACTTTTATAACATGATTGGATGTATTCCAGTGTTATAAATATTGATGATGTGTTGTTTGTGTGTTTTGTTGGATTAATGTTGAGTATGATTGTCTGCTTGAAAGATGTGTTCTGTTGATGTTTGTGTAAATGATAGATGTTCCTGATAATCTGAATATGATGAATTGGGTGAATAATATAACTATGATGTGTTGTTATTTAAGATGCAATAATATTTGTTAACTGTGATGAGACTCACCCTTACTTTGATGATTTCAGATTGGCGAGTAGCGGCTTTTGGCTCGGTGAGGATTAGCTCATGAGTCAGTTTGTTTAGTATAGCGTCGGTGTCATGCTCTGATATTGTAACACTGGGGGAACGTTAGATTAGAGTTTTATGATGATACTTTATCATGTTGTTGTATTAGATTATGTGGGATATTGCATAGATGATGTTATGCTTATCCGTATGATGAATTCTCCGCTGTGTAAACATGAGATGTTTGTGTATTATGACAGATTGTTCCTTAGTGAAAGCATGACAATGAATTTGTGATAATTTGTTTTAAATTGAATTGTGGCACCCTTGTTTTCATGTTTTACTCTGAAAATTATTTTATTAATTTCCGTGGGGTTTAGAAGGGTGTTACAATAGTGGTATCAGAGCAGGTCGGTCCGTCCGGCCAATTGTTGCGTCACTTGAGTTGCACGACGGTTGAATACTGTCGGCATTTTTATTCCTTGGTATGCGACATGTGAGTGAATCACTGTCGGTACTTGGTTGTTTGTGTTAGGTGTGGGATTGAAACAAGTGGGGGAGAAGCTTCGCTTCTCGGTTATGTTTCAGTTGAAGAAGATTGATTCAGTAGGCTGTTGTTGGAAACAGTGCGAGCGTTGTCGGAGTTTGTTGTTTCCCGAGTTGAAGGTGACTTGGAATTAAGACTTCACTGGTAATTAAGTTGGAGCATCTTGAAGGAGGATGATTATATGCAATTGATGATTATTTGTAAGAGACGGAAGAAATAGAAAGTTGCGATGTGTCAGCTCTGCTGGTGTGCTGCGAAGCTGTCAGTTGAGTAGCCTTACGACTCAGAAGAAGTTCAGCTGCAAGTTTGCGAAGAGGATTGATGTCGTAATGTTCCAGAAATTGCGCTTCGGCGATGGGAAGTGTTGCTCAAGTTATAATGATGTTTGGAAGTAAAGAGACATGATAAGGGGCTGTTTGGAATGTGATAGAGTTGAAGAGAATGAGTTTTGGAGAGAGATTTTCGTAAGCAAAACGCAGGAAAATTGTTGAATAGCTGCGGAACTTCGAAAATTCATAACTGGAGTTCTGGACATCCGAATTGAGTTCCGTTTGAAGCGTCGGAAAGCTAACGAGATGAACTTTGTTATAAAAATGGTTGCAGCAGCTGTAACATAATTAATTGTGACAGGATGACGTTGGAAGGAGGCGAAGTTGCGGTTACTCTTGTTCTTATAACTAGACTTGTTTATTGGTACTGCACGGGATGTCAGTGGCAATGTTGAATGGATCGAAGGAATAATTAGAAGGTTTATTGAGGAGTAATTTTAAGAATTGAATTTACCAATTGAGGAGTTTGGATATATCGTATAAAGTGTCGCTGCATGATGTCAGTGTTGCATTCTTCGGGCCATGATTGGAAAATTCATATCTTGGGTTCTGAGTGTCAGATTGACGTGTCGTTTGAACCTACGAGGAGGAGGGATTGTGTTCTAATTTATGGGAGAGTTATAAATACAGTAGAGTGACCCTATGAGGAGAGGTTCTGAAGTCGGTTATGGAAGCGTGAAACTTGTTGAATAGGAATGCCTACTACCGTGATTGTTTGAAACGACGTTGAGTAGAATATGCTGTTGATGAATAAGCTGATGAGATATTCGGTAATAAAGATGATTGAGTACCGGGGGGATTTTAGTGAGGATTGGATTAATAGTAAGGATGGAATAAACTTTAGAACTATTGGAATCGTATTTGTGATGGCAAGGTAACGATAAGTATAAAAGAAGGATTGTAGGGAATTTCTAACATTGTTGACGTGAGGGAGACTTTGTTGAGATTCCGAGTGGGATGATAATTGGACGTGAAGGATGTAATAGAATTGGATTAAAACCACGAGTTATAAATGTTGTGCTATTGTGTTGCGTAAGAAGTCGTTAAATATGTCGGTGCTAAGGATGAATGAGTTGGATTTAATTGGACAATTTTGAGACTTGAGTTGGTATGTGAAGGCACTCCTAATAGTGTTAGATTGGGTATGCTAGAAGATGACTAGTGGTATTCTTGATGAGATTAGAAAAGGTCAGAAAGATGATGTTGAGTTGATCGATAGGTTGAATTTGAATTACCAAAGTAAAGGCGGTGAATTCAGGATCGACGAAAATGATGTAATGAGGTTGAGTGATTGGATTTGTGTTTCTGATGTTTGAGCTTCGGAAGAATATTCTAGAAGGAGGACACCGTAGTGGATTATTGAACTATGACGATGATAATGAGTTTGGTGCAAACTCGGAAATGGACACTATTATGTAGTAACAACGGTTTATGCTTAAATATGATTTTTAACTATCTATTGACAAATTGAGGACTTGATCACCCTTAATCTCTTGTTGGTAGTAGACGGAAATCATATAGATGGGATGAACTTGTTTTGGTACCTTAATGGTTTAAGATGTGATGAATACTAAGCCGTGAAGAGTAATCACTCACTATGTTGTGTGAACTTATGAAGAAGCGAATATGGAAGAGTGCGACATGATGGGCAAATGACTTAAGACGGGTAATCAGAGTCGCGCAGCGAAAATACGACGTGGAGTATGTTATGAGTACTACTCGCGGGAAGTAAGGAATTAATATGTCGGAAGCCTACATAGAGAAAATGTATTAATCTATATGTTAGATTTAGAATCCAGTGGATGTAAGGATGTCGTGTCGAAGGATTATAACTCTTTTGAATAATTGTCGAGATGATGAAAATGTTATTATGGTTGTACGTAGTTAACGAGTATGTATTCGGCGAAATTAAAACGAAGAGTTGATGCTATAGGACGTTGTAATAATTTTGTGTTGTTGTTAAAGGGTTATTGTAGATTCTAGATATAACGAGGGATTATACTCCATGAAGGAGGAAGTTGATTTAATTCTTAAAGAAGAGCGAGACTCAGTTTGAACTATTTTGTAAGCAATGGTATATTAAGGATGATGAGGGTGATTATAACTACTTGTGTGTACTCGTTCCGATGGCCGGAATGTTTAATAGATGTAGTGAAGCAGGAATTTGTTTTTGAGTGCGAGTAAGTATTACTGAGTGGTAAAATGGTACCATGAATGATGAAGAATGATTCTTGAAACGAATGAGTAAAGAGAGTCGGAATCGTGTAAAACTCGGGAATCTATTTGGTATAGATGATTGTGATGAGTAGTCAGAGTAGTGCGGAAGAAACAGAATGTAAAGTGTTGGATAATCGATGGCTTGACTTAAGAGGAGTCAGATAATTGGAATTCAATGGTATAGGAATATGAGTATTGAGTTTCTTGAAGGAAGCGGTTGGTGAAAAGTGTAAGTATTATTTTATCGCTCAGATGGAAGAGTATGTCTAAGGTTGGTATGTTTGTAGATGGTATGCATTACTGCAGTGTTGATCAGTGTGATTATACTATAGATTGTGTAATTGTATTGCTCGGCTGTTGAGCGTATTGTATAGGTTGTACCTCAATGTCCTATTGTTGTTAACTTTTTGGAGATATAGCGAGTGATATACTATTGGATGGTCAAATGCGGCGTAAGAACTAGGATTTGAATGCATGAAACATGTTTCCTGTTGGTTATGTCAGATGGATTTTGAGGATTGACTGATGGTACTGTTAATTGGGAGCTGGAGAGTCAGGTGAAGGACTCTTATACAAGCTGGTTACTTGAGGTATGTTTTCGAGGACGAAAACTCTTTTAGTGGGGGAGAGTTGTAACACCCCATATTTTCTAAATTTAATTTAATTGGAAATTAAATTATTATTTGGAATTATTCAGTATTTTGTGGAATTATTTGGAAAGAAATATGAGATAGGCTATTGGGCCAAGTGTGGTGTTAGTAAAGAGGGGGGGGTGCTATGTTAGTAAAGGTCTTGTTCCAATTAAGGCTTATTTTATAAAATAATAAGGAAAATTGGAAAATGAGGAAAAAGGAGTCAGAACGTGAAAGATGAGAAGTGGAAGAGAAGAGCTGAGGAACGTAAAGAGGAAACAAAGAGGAGAGGACCAAAGATCAAGAACTCTTGGCTAAGGTAAGGGGGGACTCTCTGGTTATCATCTATTATCGTGTTCTTAGATAATAATATTGATTAGGGATGTTGTTGAGTCAATTGGGTCATATGTTAGGTTTAGGGAGGTTATGAATTGATGAAAATTGCGATGGATTATTGGTTGATTATGTGTTGTTTTGATGTGTGATGATGAATAATGATGCAATTGATGATTAGCTGCCTGTATATGATGTTTAGAGTCAGTTTTGGACTCAAATTGAGTCAAATCGCAGGTCTGACGCAGACCCGAAAATATGTGAAATCGCCAGTTCGCGCCGCGTCCTAGTGTTGGCGCCGCGAAGGCGTACTTTTCCTCGCATCGCGCCGCGTCCATGAGTTGGCGCCGCGAACGTGTTGGTATGGCTTCAGGTCGCGCCGCGTAGTCTTGGTCGCGCCGCGTACTGTAGCGTTAGTTGTTTTCTTGGGAAAGTTAAATGATGTGTAACTTTCGAACCGTAGGTCCGTTTTTAGTGTCGTTTCGAGCACGATGAATCTTATGAGATAACCTACGTGTTTAAATGATAAAATGAGGTGTGGATCCAATTATTTTTAAGTATGATTTTATTTCTTGGTGATTGATGTATTGTACATATATGTGATGAGATATGTTAAAATACATGCTATGTGGAAATATTAGTCATGTGATGATTTGTTTAATTGGATGATATATTGTTGACATATATGATGACATGTGACAATATGAGTTGTTATTTTGAAAACATTATGATGTGATGATTTGTAGAGAATTGTATGATGTTGATTGATTGTATTGGAATGATGTGGGTACATGTGTGTTCTTCTTATTGATGATGATGATTGATGTGGACACATGTATGTTCTTTAATGATGATGATGATGATGATGATTGATTGTATTGAATGATGCTAATGTATATAAACATACTTTGATGATGATGATGATGTTAATGATGATGATGAAATGAGTATTTGATGATGTTACTCATTAGACTTGACGATGGTATAAGTATGTTGTATATGTTGCATTCATTCATGTGCATTGATGATACTGTATCCATAAGGGTGTGTTGGATCAGTGAAGGGCATGATTCCCATTGTGAGGAATCTGTGCTGGCAGGGCCGTATCTGGATGATGTTGGATCGGTCATGGGTTATTCCCATTTGACGAGGTTGGTACCACATGCATAGTGTCAGTTCATACATATGCATACTTTTATAACATGATTGGATGTATTCCAGTGTTATAAATATTGATGATGTGTTGTTTGTGTGTTTTGTTGGATTAATGTTGAGTATGATTGTCTGCTTGAAAGATGTGTTCTGTTGATGTTTGTGTAAATGATAGATGTTCCTGATAATCTGAATATGATGAATTGGGTGAATAATATAACTATGATGTGTTGTTATTTAAGATGCAATAATATTTGTTAACTGTGATGAGACTCACCCTTACTTTGATGATTTCAGATTGGCGAGTAGCGGCTTTTGGCTCGGTGAGGATTAGCTCATGAGTCAGTTTGTTTAGTATAGCGTCGGTGTCATGCTCTGATATTGTAACACTGGGGGAACGTTAGATTAGAGTTTTATGATGATACTTTATCATGTTGTTGTATTAGATTATGTGGGATATTGCATAGATGATGTTATGCTTATCCGTATGATGAATTCTCCGCTGTGTAAACATGAGATGTTTGTGTATTATGACAGATTGTTCCTTAGTGAAAGCATGACAATGAATTTGTGATAATTTGTTTTAAATTGAATTGTGGCACCCTTGTTTTCATGTTTTACTCTGAAAATTATTTTATTAATTTCCGTGGGGTTTAGAAGGGTGTTACAGCTATAATCATCTACGATGACTAATCCATATTTCTTCCCTCTGACAGATGCTGTTTTGACTGGGCCAAACAGATCAATGTGCAAGAGTTCTAATGGCCTTGAGGTAGAAACAACATTCTTGGACTTGAATGCAGGTTTGGAGAACTTGCCCTTCTGACATGCTTCACAAAGAACATCTGATTTGAATTTCAGATTAGGGAGTCCTCTGACAAGATCCAGTTTGTTAATCTGAGAAATCTTTCTCAAACTAGCATGACCTAATCTTCTGTGCCAGACCCACTGCTCTTCAGAAACAGACATAAGACAAGTCACCTTCTGACTCATAAGATCTTGCAGATCTGTCTTATAAATGTTGTTCTTCCTCTTGCCTGTAAATAGGATTGAGCCATCCTTCTGATTTACAGCCTTGCAAGACTTTTGATTAAAGATTATATCATAACCATTGTCACTCAATTGACTGATAGATAAGAGGTTATGTGTTAATCCTTCTACAAGAAGTACATTAGAAATAGAAGGAGAGTTATCAGACTTTATAGTTCCAGAGCCAATTATCTTGCCCTTCTGATCTCCTCCAAACTTGACTTCTCCTCTAGACTTAAGCACCAGGTCTTGGAACATAGACCTTCTTCCTGTCATGTGTCGTGAGCATCCAGAGTCCAGGTACCACGACATGTTGTGCTTTGTCCTTATTGCAGCCAAGGATATCTGCAATAGGAATAATCTTATCCTTAGGTACCCACATCTTCTTGGGTCCTTTCTTGTTAGATTTTCTCAAGTTCTGATTGAACTTGGGTTTAACATTGTAAGCAATAGGAGGAACAGCATGATAATTTTTAATGTGAGTTTCATGATATTTCCTAGGTTGTGTCACATGCTTTTTGGTGTGTGTTATGTGAAAACTCTGAGCATGTGAAGTGTGCCTAATATCATGGGAGTGGCCATACTTGAACTGATCATACAATGGCTTGTATGTGAATTTCATTTCATCAACAGGTTCAAGTTTGTATGGGGTTTCACCCTCAAAACCAATGCCGACTCTTTTGTTTCCAGACACAGCATATATCATAGAAGCTAGCTGACTTCTGCCAATACTTCTAGATAAGAACTTCCTGAAACTTAAATCATATTCTTTCAGAATATGGTTTAGACTAGGAGTGGATTTTTCTGAATCAGAAGGAGATCCAACATTATTGGATAATTTTAAAAGTTTTTCTTTTAATTCAGAATTTTCCAACTCAAGCTTCTTTGTTTCAAATTCAAATAGCTTTTTCAGCTTTTTGTATTTGAGACTAATCTGAGACTTGAATTCCAGAAGTTCTGTTAGACCGGAAACTAACTCATCTCTAGTAAGTTCAGAAAATACCTCTTCAGAATCTGATTCTGATGTAGATTCTGATCCGTCATCTTCTGTCGCCATCAGCGCACAGTTAGCCTGCTCATCTTCAGAGTCTGAATCATCTTCTGACTCATCCCAGGTTGCCATAAGACCTTTCTTCTTATGAAACTTCTTCTTGGGATTTTCCTTCTGAAGTTTTGGACATTCATTCTTGAAGTGTCCAGGCTCATTGCATTCATAGCACATGACCTTCTTCTTGTCAAATCTTCTGTCATCAGAAGATTCTCCACGTTCAAATTTCTTTGAACTTCTGACGCCTCTGAACTTCCTTTGCTTGTTCTTCCAGAGTTGATTTAGCCTTCTGGAGATCAAGGACAGTTCATCTTCTTCTTCAGATTCTGATTCTTCAGGATCTTCTTCTCTAGCCTGAAAAGCGTTAGTGCATTTCATGATATTAGATTTTAATGCAATAGACTTACCTTTCTTTTGAGGCTCGTTTGCATCCAGTTCAATTTCATGACTCCTCAGGGCACTGATAAGCTCTTCCAGAGAAACTTCATTCAGATTCTTTGCAATCTTGAATGCAGTCACCATAGGACCCCATCTTCTGGGTAAGCTTCTGATGATCTTCTTTACGTGATCAGCCTTGGTGTATCCCTTGTCAAGAACTCTCAATCCAGCAGTAAGAGTTTGAAATCTTGAAAACATCTTTTCAGTGTCTTCATCATCCTCCATCTTGAAGGCTTCATACTTCTGGATTAAAGCGAGAGCTTTAGTCTCCTTGACTTGAGCATTTCCTTCATGAGTCATTTTCAAAGACTCATATATGTCATAGGCCGTTTCCCTGTTAGATATCTTCTCATACTCAGCATGAGAGATAGCATTCAGCAAAACAGTTCTGCATTTATGATGATTCCTGAAAAGCTTCTTCTGATCATCGTTCATTTCTTGCCTTGTCAGCTTTACGCCACTGGCATTTACCGGATGTTTGTAACCATCCATCAGAAGATCCCATAGATCACCATCTAGACCAAGAAAGTAACTTTCCAGTTTATCTTTCCAGTATTCAAAGTTTTCACCATCAAATACCGGCGGTCTAGTATAACCATTGTTACCGTTGTGTTGCTCAGCAGAGCCAGATGTAGATGCAGGTGTAGACTTTGCAGTTTCATCAGCCATCTTTTACTGAAGCGTTTTTCTCTTCCTGAATCTTTTCTAAACACGGTTAAGTGCTTGCACCTTAGAACCGGCGCTCTGATGCCAATTGAAGGATAGAAAAACACTTAGAAAGGGGAGGTTTGAATAAGTGTAGCTTTAAAAACTTGACAGATAAAAATAAATTGCACAGTTATTTTTATCCTGGTTCGTTGTTAACTAAACTAATCCAGTCCACCCCCGCAGAGATGATTTACCTCAACTGAGGATTTAATCCACTAATCGCACGGATTACAATGGTTCTCCACTTAGTCAGCAACTAAGTCTTCCAGAGTCTTCTGATCACACACTGATCACTCCAGGAACAACTGCTTAGATACCCTCTAAGACTTTCTAGAGTATTCTGATCCACACGATCACTCTAGTTACAACCTGCTTAGATAACCTCTAAGACTTCCTAGAGTATTCTGATCCACACGATCACTCTAGTTCCTTACAACTTAATGTAATCAATTCTAAGAGTATTACAATTGCTTCTTAAAAGCTATAATCACAAACTGTGATATTTCTCTTAACGTTTAAGCTTAATCTCACTAATATATTACAACAGCAATGTAGTGAGCTTTGATGAAGATGAAGATTCTGAGCTTTGAGTAGAACAGAGTTTCAGCAAGTTAATATGAGTTGTTTTGTTCAGAATCGTTAGAATCATTAACCTTGCTTCTCATCAGAACTTCATATTTATAGGCGTTGGAGAAGATGACCGTTGAGTGCATTTAATGCTTTGCGTGTTCCGTACAGCATCGCATTTAATGTTATACGCTTTTGTCAACTACCTCGAGCCTTGTTCACGCTGTGTCTACTGACGTTGCCTATAATAGCTTTTAACGTTCCTTTTGTCAGTCAGCGTAGCTTGCCACTTGTACTTCCTTCTGATCTGATGTTTGTGAATATAACGTTTGAATATCATCAGAGTCAAACAGCTTGGTGCAAAGCATCTTCTGATCTTCTGACCTTGAAGTGCTTCTGAGCGTGATACCATCAGAACTTCAGTGCTTCTGATCTCATGTTCTTCTGATGCTTCCATAGACCCATGTTCTGATTCTGCTTCGACCATCTTCTGATGTCTTGCCAGACCATGTTCTGATGTTGCATGCTGAACCCTTTGAGACAAAGCTTCTGAGCGCTGAATTATGCGTACTCTTTATATATTTCCTGAAAAGGAAATTGCATTGGATTAGAGTACCATATTATCTTAAGCAAAATTCATATTATTGTTATCATCAAAACTAAGATAATTGATCAGAACAAATCTTGTTCTAACACCAACTTCGAGGCCATGTATCTAGGTAACCTACCTCAGTGGCGTATAATGATCTCCACGCGTATCCTAAAGTCACAACCGACAAGTGTCTGAACAGCCTCCAATAGGTTCATCGTTTCTCAAATCCTTCGAATCACACTACTCATGATGCTAAAACCTGAGAGTGCTACACTTCAAGGTTCACTTACTTGGAAAGCCAAAACTCCAAGCACGAAGATTCGAAGTTCAACATCGAATCACCATGCAGTGCGCGTACCCACTCGTCCCACGCATGCATGAGATTCCAAGGATAATTCAGTTCAGATAAGAATACTATGGTTCCTAACAACCAACATAACTGCGATCATCCTACTGACGTTCCGGATAGATCTTAGTTCTTACTCGCCTGAACGCCCAACGCCAAGCGTAGTTCTATGGCTTCACTCGGGGTCAGACAAACAACAACTAACAAGAACTTAGGTCACTGCATTTCACGCTTCTACATCATTTCATATTCCATCTAGCGTAGTTCTAGAACTTAAATAAAAAATGACAAGAACAGAAGTGCATGCCCTCTTCCACCGACAAGGTATTCAAGCTTCGCCAATCTTAAGTTACCACACTCATACATTCCACCAACATCTACTGGGTAACTACTCTCGATTAGGGTACTTCAAGTTGGATCAGGATCTATTACTTCACCATCCAATTACTGTCCGTACTAGCACAAACTGAAAGGTCTGACTCCTCTGTCCGCATTTCCAAAGGTTATTCTGTCCTATCAGCTCACCAGTCACGCCTAACACCAGCGGCATTATTAATACTGAAACCTACTAATTCCCAGCTCAACACCTTCGTAGAATCTCACTTACAAGGCTCCTACTCAATCCTATTTGGATTTTCCCTTGCTATCACCAAGACTTAGAGAAGGTTTCACTTCGTCCAATCAAAATCCTGGGGGTTCTAGCTGTCTCCATCCACACCTTGACAGTTTGGGTATTACTACTTTGTGTCGAACGCTCTCCTTAAGCTTGACGACTCCAATATCATCCACTTAGAAAGTCCAACAATTCATTACTCATCCCACTCCAACAACTTAGGTTCACAACCTTGCAGGTTTTACGAGTCCTCGTGGCGGCTCTGCCGTAATTCTACTGTCTCACACTCAGTCGATGAGTTGATCAAGTTCAACAACTGAATGAGATTTCAGTAAAATCAGGCTAGCAACGCACACTTGAGAGGAGGAAAAGGAATTGCTAGTGATGTCTCATGGCTCGGCCGAGAATCGACCTGCTCTGATACCAACTGTAACACCCCATACATAACTGACTAGTATATTATGCATGAAACGTTAAAATTGATATTGAGTACATACAAAAGCTATAGTTATAGAAAGATCCATATAAAATACAACATGAAATAATAATAATTACAAAACATGTGTCTTCAATGGATCTTGCACAGCGGAATGTCAAAACCAACGAGGTCTTCGAGCCAACACCACTTCCAAGTCTTCAGTCCAAACCTGTTACTGACCAAACGCTACTAACTGCACCTGAAAAAATATAAGTTGATTGGGGTGAGATTACTAAATCTCAGTGAGTCCTCCTATCCTATGGGTCCTCTCGGTTCTACAGGGTACATGCATCAACAGAACCGAATCCACCATTGATCCGGGGTTCAACCTCACATCTGGTACAAGTACGGAGCAAACACATGAATCGTCCACCATAGGAGTCATCATATCACAAGTACACAAATAGTACAACAAACACGTATGCAGACCCATACCCATGTACGGGGAATCCAGAAGTGGTAACAACCAAACTACCAAGGCTGCACACACACCCTCGGTGAGTAACCAAGTACCTGTCGTCAAGAAGACTCGCACAAGACCCATCGCTAGATGAAACAGATAGATCCTATGTGGCATTCCATCTGTGACGAGTTATAGCGGTGACGTTGCCTACACGGCGTCACGGCCTCATCATCATCCATATGCAATATGGTATCCACAAGTGCGAATACGCCTAATTGACTGTACAATCCCATCCGGTTAGGAGCCTAGTGGTGTAGCCTACGTGGCACCACTATAGGTGAGTTATCCAAGTGATATCGCCTAATTGGCATCACAACTCCACCATACCAAGCACGCCGATGTATCACGCCTTTGGGAAACGCCCTGAAAGACCCCGCAGGTACATCGCAATGATAGCTCAGGTGTGCAAATCATACCAAGAACGCCAATGTATCACGCCTTTGGGAAACGCCCTGAAAGACCCCGCAGGTACATCGCAATGGTATCTCAGGTGTGTAAATCATACCAAGAACGCCAATGTATCACGCCTTTGGGAAACGCGCTGAAAGACCCCGCAGGTACATCGCAATGGTATCTTTGGAAACTAGTCCATACACAATGGTGCCTTACCACCTGGTATTGGCCCACTTCGATTCTAGCATACCACACGCATAACAAGCGTCAATCACACAATACAATCAAAGTCGATCGTTTAACCAAAACGACGGGCATTAATGATCATTATCACACAAGGCATCATGCCACAATCAAGCAACCATCTCCGAACATCAATCGAACGGACGGATAAACATAATATGATCATCATAAAGCATATCGATATAATGCATTAATTAATGATCCACATATTGAGAATCAATACATCCATGATCATGAACAACATTAACATGTTCAAATACAATTTAAACAAGTCTCACACGACTAAGGAGGCGTTCGGTTCTCTATTCGGAACGGAACTGCTCTCGGGGGAATTAGTAATGTAAAATCTCACCCGACGAGGTTCATTAAGTGAGGTTCCAACATTATCAAATCAAACATTCTGGTTTGGGGACCTATTTCATTAGATAGTACATGTTACTAGCTTTCCGACGATATAAAATTTGCGCGAAACGGACTTACGACGCAAAAGTTATGAATTTCCGAAGTTTTGGAAAATCTGCCCAACAGCAATGTAACGGGTTACATGAATCATGTAACCGGTTACATCACTGTAAAACTGTGTTTTTCACCCTTTTTCACACATGTAACCGGTTACATCAACCATGTAACCGGTTACATCGCTGACAGACCCAAAAATTCTTCATTTTAAGAGTTCTAAACCAGACTCAAACCTATCCAATTACTTCTAAGTATCACAATTGATCCCAAACGAAATTCTAACATGCATACATACAGAATCATCAGCAAGCAAGGATTAAAGTAATACAATATCCCATAACATCATCAACTAACAATTTATCATATAAGCATGTTAATCATCATGAATTTTCACTCAAACCCCAAACCCCAACATGCAAATTTCCCATGATTCCCCCAAAGTCTCTAACTAAGGACTCACCTTGCATCAATGGAGGTTAAGATCATGTTCTTGCTGCCATTGAACTATCTTCTTGACACAAACTACACCTTCAAGTTCACCAAACCCGTAACCCCTCCTTCTTCACATTCAGCATGCATGTCTCAACTTCAAACTCGTTTTTCTCCTTCAATACAGAAGCTATAGATGCGAACCATAGGTGCAAATCGAAGAGAAATTCGTTAGCTTTCCAATGGGACCAGAATCGCTATGATCTGAGTTACGAGTTGAGAGATATACCTGATTTAGTGGAGCTGTACCCAAGGTGCGAAAATGAAGAAGGTGGACATAAGTTCTTCTTTCTCCTCCATGCTCTTAAGCACTTTTCTCATAAATTCTGATTTTGGAATGGTCTACCACCAAACAATGCCTTAAGTCCTCATGCAACCATGTTTAATGACCATTGTGCCCTCTAACCATGCCAAAATTACTAGTTTGCCATCTAGTTGGATTCTCACTAATCCACTTACTTTCTTAATAGTCCCTCTTAGATTAATATAGAATGATTCTATATGCATTCCAATAACTAATTAGCCGATTTAAGAAAAATACCGATGTCGGGGGATCGGGGTATTACATTCTCCCCCCTTAAATAGAATGATTCTATATGCATTCCAATAACTAATTGATTTTTATTAGTTTTTCTAATATATATATATTAGAAAAACTAATAAAAATCAATTGATCAATTAAGAATAATAAAAAGCCTAATAATTCAAATATTATTCAATTAAGGCTCAAGATTATTTCAACTAATTATTATGATTCTTTCCTAAAATAAATATTGCTTCCTAAAAATGAAAAAGTGAATAAAATCTTTTTGTATTTTAATATTTTGACTAATTAAAGCATAAAATCATGATTTTACTGAAAATAATAATATTTTTAAAAAATGATCATTATTAAATTATTAAAAAAAAGGTGATTTTATGATCTTAAAAATAAAAATAAAGTTAGTGCAAAATAAAAGAAAAAAAGTTCAAATATAACAAATAAGGTTCGAACCCGTGACCTTATACTTGCAAAGATTACCTCCTTACCAATTGTGTCAATTCAATTATTTGTGCTAAAAAGCCACTTGAAAGTATATGAACGGTGGAACAAATATTTGCTATTCAACTAATTTACAGTAAAGCAAAATAAATTAGTATAAATAAATCAAAAATTATGAAACCTAGGGTTAGAAATAATTTGACTGTTAGAAATAGGACAGGCAAATTTTGGGGTATGGCAGCTCTTTCTCCCATTCCTTTTGGAAACAATAAAGCGCGGTGACAACTCTGTTTAAAACAAATGAGCTAAGTCTTTTCCATGGCTTTAGTCTCACCAATTTCACCGCTATAGAAAAGTGGCGACTCTGCTGGGGATACTGATCAAATTATTGGTGTATCTTTGGAAGGGTTGACCCTACCTTTGTTTTTGTTATTGCTTTTGTTTTCGTACATACCTTTTTGTCTTTTATTTTCCTATGTGAATACTTGTACTTTTATTGGGTTGTATTGGGAAAGGGCTTGATTCCACTTATAATAGGAGATGGTATAGTCATTTTGATCTCGTGGTCAATTCCCCCTTACAAACCTCATACTCTGAAGTCAACTGGTTATTTAAATCAACAACCATTGTTCTTAAATAATTTTGTTTTTCATCATAAAAAAAGGGGAAATTGTTGTAGCAAAATTGGTTTGTACCATATCCTTTGCGTTTTGATGATAACAAAGTATTTAAAGAACAATAGAGTATACTAATGCTTGTTCGAGCGTGCAGGAACATACTTCAAAATTCTGATTCCAAGTCAGTTCTGATACTGCATTGAACATTCAAAGTGAAACCTTAAGATGTATATTATGAAGATCAGACTCTAAAGAATTGACTTCTAAGGAGGTCAACTTTTAAATACAGAGTCTCAAGAAAGTAAACCCTTGAAGGATTAGAACAAGAAGAAGTCAACCTCTGAAGACTCAGAGTCTGAAAGATCATAAGCTAAGATTAATCTTCTAATGACTCAGAACCTGAAGCCAGTCAAAGCTCAAAGATCGAGAAACTCTGATATGATTTTCCTATTCTGATCATGTGAAGACTTAGCAGAAATCTGCAGAAGACATAAGAATTGCAACAGATAATTCCTCTTGTAGCAAAGGATGTTCAAATCGCCACTCAACGACATTAACCATATCAAGAAGCTTTCCAACGTCTTTAATGATGCTTCTCTCAAAGACTCCTTGTGCATGAAGTCTTCTCTAATGCCTCATTTGTGTTCCTCAATAAAAGGAGCTGGAAAATTGAAGAACATACATAACACTGAACCTAGACAAACAAAGAATTATTACTCTGTCTAAACTATTTCACAAGCTTAAACTTAGAACTTCTTATCAGTTGTACATTATTAGAAGTTATTAAGTCTTAAAGTCTTGATGTGTTGTATTCTGTTTACACCTTAAAATGTATATCAAGTGTAAGTCTTAAACAAACCTTAATTTGTAAGGTAGGTTGTTAGAAGTCTCTTGTTGTGTTCATGAGCATCTAAAGTCTTTTGCTTGTGTGCTTGAGTATTGAAGTCTCTTAATTTTGTGTTTGAGCATTTGAAAGTATCTTACTTGTATGCTTGGGCATTTGTAATCAGATTTAGTTATAGTGAAAATCTCTTGGAAGTGCAAGGGGATTGACCTACTCATGATTTGTGGGAGGAACCAGGATATATCGTTTGTATTCATATTCTTTACCTCTGAACCTTTATTCTGCTACATACTTTAGATTCTGACTCAGATTATAACCTTGTGTCTAGAATCTGATAAGAGATTTTAAAGAGAAAACGAAGAAAAAGTTAACACAATTTAACCTCCTTTTTGTGTTTTTCTCACCTTTAAATGTTAGTTCAAAATATTATTAACAATTTTCTGCAGGCTTTAGATTTAAAGGTAAACATTCATAAATCTAGATTTTTTCCTTCTTCTAATGTCCATAGATCTAAAGTTTTGAAGTTTGAATGCATGGAAGATTTCTAACATACATGAAATGTAGGTAAGTCCCTTGGTTTTCCCATGCTTACAAGTATGGTGAAAATTTTTAATTTCTATTGAATTTTGAATAAAGTTAGTGATCATCTTGTTGGTTGGAAAATAAATTTGATGGTAGGGGTGGTCGTGTGACTCTTGTTCGTATTGTGATGACATATATGCCTATATATAGTATGCAAAACCTTTGACTTCCTAGTTACGTGTGCAATAATATTGTTACTATTATTCACAGTTTTGTGTGGGGTCGCCACTCTTGTTATTGGGTATGTTTGTCTACTTTAACCAATCATAATCTTAAGGGCAATATTAAGATTTAAATAACCATAAAGTCAATACAACTATAATAGGTAATCATGTTTAGGGTATTCTCAATAATCATAGTAAGATTTGGGTCTAAATATTAACCGATAAATATCTTGGTGATACACACATTTTGCAGGCTAATGTTAATTAGGTGGTTTTCTTGTGTTTGGAGATGGATTATCAAGGCTAAAGATAATCCAAAAGATGGTTTTATATGTAGGATTGGTCACAATGATATTTTATTTTGGTACAAATGATAGATTTGTGATGATTATCTTTGTAATTTGGTTCTTATGTTCATATTAGTGATAAGTCCCTCAAAGTTAGGGATGTTACCAAGGATGGTCATTGAATCTTTCAAAAACTCCACATTATTCTTCATAATTTAGTCATGGATAACATTAAGAGTATTTTAGTGGAAAATAATCTCAAAGATATTCTGATTTGAAAGTTTTCACTTAATGGAATTTACACGTCTTCTATTAGTTATCGGTGGTTAGATTCTCATTCGGTGCCCCAAGATAATCCAATTGTTTCTTGGAGTTAGTTTTATTGGCTTATAACTCATGATTCTCTTCTCTCCCCACCAACTCATGCTGAATGCTTCATTATCATTTTTCAATTTCGTTTTTGCACCAGATGTCATCACTTATATAAAACTTCTCTCCATCCTCTCTGAGACTACTTCCAAAGATTGTCTTTTCTCTCGAGATATTTAAACAACTAATTTTTTCCCAACTCTACTCATTTTATTGT
The DNA here is from genome assembly GCF_029867415.1 of Vicia villosa. Lineage (NCBI taxonomy): Eukaryota > Viridiplantae > Streptophyta > Magnoliopsida > Fabales > Fabaceae > Vicia > Vicia villosa. Next base: position 137,339,934 of record NC_081182.1, read on the forward strand.
CACTAATATTTGTAATTGGTTTCACTTCATATTATTAATGGTATAAATGAAGTGACATATAATGTAAATATATAGTAATGGTAGATATTAGCATGAATAAATAGATAAACATAAATAAAGGTATAAATAAAAATAGGTTTAATTACTATGCACGGTTAGTGTAAAACTTTTTACACTGTCAATGGATCACAATCACTCAATTATATTATTTAAAAAAAATCAAACACTTACAATAAATTAACGGTTGTAATTCAATGACGGTATAAAATTTCTTTACACTTATATTCTAATGATTTTTATACTATCATATGTTTATAAACTAGTAGAAGACCCGTGCGTCCGCACGGGTAAGTCAAATCTTAAGATGAATAATGTATTACAAACGCAAAAAAAGAAGTTAAAAATTTTGAATGAGGAATGTTAATTTAAAATTAACAAAACATAATATAGATGAAACGAATCTATATATAGTAGCTATGTAAAAAAAACATGGAAATGCAATAGTCATTTGTATCTTAGGTAATTCGATAAGGCTAGGTTATTGGTGATTAACAATTGTTGGTGATAAATTTAATATGTCTAATAACTATAAATACTTACAAATATGACTAATAATTATAAATATTTATAAATATCAATCATAATTATAAATATTTATAATATTTTGTTGTTTAAATAAAAAAACATATTGTGGTGTTAGTGTCATGTGAAAATAGTGAGTTTATGCTAATTATAAATATTTATAATATATTTTTTTATTAAAATACAAAAGGTATTGTGGTAATAGTGTTCCGTTAAAATTTTATGATAATTTTAAATATTTATAATATTTTGTTGATTTTTTTAGATGAATAGTATCCATAATATATAATTATTATTACAAAATTACTCATAATTGAAAATATAAAAAAAAAAGTTTTAAATTTAAAAAAAAAAAAAAGTAATACACCTAAGACTCACATTTTAAACTTATTAGAACGATATTATAAAAAATCACCATAAAAACACCATCGCATAGTTTCAAGACATAGTATTTATATTATGAGAAACGTTATTCTTACACATTTTGTTACATTTACACCGTATAAAGCTACGGTTTTACTTTTTCTATTATGTATAGTAATTAAACTTATCATTTTTTTTACACAAACAATACAAAATCATGTTATATATGGGATGGTGTATGCTACGGTGTATACTTTTAGGGTGTAAAAATAGCATCCCTCTTATATTATTGTGTGGGACACTAATGATATGCATAGAAAATATAATTGCATATTATGCAGATGAGCTATTTAGGACACTAATCCTAGAATCAAGGCATTGGTTGATGACTAACCATTAGCTCATCCAGATAGTGCATCAGTTATATGGTTGAACTAATTTACAATTTTTTATTACTACAATACAATTTAAAATTCATTATATTAAAAATAGATGATTTTAATGATATTTGGTATAAAGCTTTTTTGTGTGTGTGTGTAAGCACATGATATAAAGCATATGATATTAAAGTCTGCTTCTCACCGATGCATCATAAACAAAACTCATGCCACATTATTATTTGCATATTAGCAAGCTTTTTTAATATGTTATATAAAAAATTTTACATTGTTTTGTTGCAATTTCAATTCCAACGGTCCATTTAGACAAATAATTGTGACTTGTACAATTTTGCTGAAATCAATATAGAAAAACTTCGAAGCAAAATGTAAATATATGTTTTTGCTGCTTCTACAGGGTATAGAAGAATTATGATACTTAATTTGGATCAATTTAATGGGAGGTTTCGAGAAACTAAGGGATTGTGAGTGGGTGTGTGCACCCCTTGTACTCAATTATATAACATATCTTATTTATTAAAAAAAAAGTCCTTGACGCCAATCAATCAAGGAATTTCCACTGAGAGAATGAAAACTGAAGGTGTAACACCCCAATTCTACCCAAAGCATTTAGGCAAAAAAATATCAGAGTGTTAAAATTTCATACAACACAATTAGGATGTTACACTAAGTAACCAAACAAACACCTAGAAAACAAACAGCCATCAACGATGCCAAAAGTATACAACACCTGCCTATAAAACGATACATAACAAATGGAAGATATGAACATATAAATGTACGTATAGCTCTCACTCTCAAAGAGGAGTTTTCCAAAATAAAGTGTTTACAATACACATCAGCACATCATCACATATACATGTTCAAAAGAGTCATATACAAATAAATAACAACAGACTCCCGACTCCCCGGTGTTACGTATCAGAGCAACCGACAAGACCAACTGGAGAACTACCTCTTCTAAAAGACTCCCAAAGCGGCTAATCTGCAGGATACCACTCAAGCATCAAATCAGCAGAAGGGTGAGAATATAATTTATAATGAAGAAGCATGATAAATATAGTAATGCCAACAAGTATCATCAAGAATCATACAACAAAGTAATCTACTCATTTAACCACAATCGATATATAAGTAATGCGACACATGAATGATAACATAAATTGTAAAGACAGACAATGATGAATGAGACTCGACTATGCATATGCATGTGGTACCAAATCTGGAGTAAACTCCTCCTTGTCATTATGACAAATACACCTTTCTGAGCATTATGCTGGGACTTTATTCCATTCAGGAAGCCCGCAGGCTATTGTCACCGAGCATGTAGCTCCCACTGATGACCTCTTGCCACTCAGGCTAATGTACCGTTACCGAGCATTAAGCTCCTACTGGTAACCAATGCCCGCAAGCCACCTGTTAATAGCATTCCGCCATTAACGTATTGAAATGTTATGATGCACAAATATATGACTCTATTACATGACAACAACATCATCAACAATATAACACGATCACATACTCACATTACATCGTTTATATTCTATCCAAAAGGATACATCACCAATTAATAACATCGTTATCAATTACATCACAACATAATTACCACACAGGCATTAATAAGCACACAACACACATTCACCGTCAAAACATATTGGCCACATCGGCATAGATGAATGCATAATTGCATTACATCAAATTAATATTGGCCATTGGCCCACAACTTCATCAATACATCATCAACAAGTTCTAATAACAACAATTCAACAATGATAATACATCATTTTCATAACAACAATTACTTGTCATAAGGCCACACATCATGTTAATAACAAATAACCAAACATCGTCACATATTAAGAATGAACATTCATTAATACATAACACATACGAACATGACTTCATGTTAATCCACACATCAACGACAATTGCAACCAAGCACTATGATTATTTACCAATCATATCGCGCATATAAATAATTATGTGTTTTCATCAACAACACCTCATAACCAATTAATCACAAATTAAACAAGCCTATACTATCATATAGAACATCCAACTAGCTTCCTAACGCTTCGAACAGCGTATAAAACGGAGTTACGGATCAAAAGTTACAAGGTTTCAAAGTTTGGATAACTGAACATACTACACAGTTCATCACTTGATCCTAATGAAAATAATAGGAGACTACATCATATGAATCATTTTATTAGATCACAGTATAGTTCATGGCATTGGCTTTCCAACGCTTCGAACGACGACAAAATCGGGGTTACGGTTCAGAAGATACGATGTTTCAAAGTTTCGGAAAAACAGGAAATGTTGTTGGCCGCTTGAGCTCCGCTCAGCGGACCCAGCCATAAGCGAGCCAACGAAAACTCTGCTCAGCGGACCTGCGAAAACCCAGAAAAAACCAGCACGAACCAGAACTGTTCTAACCCCCTTATACTCACCAAAACCACTCTAAAACATCATTATAACACCAATACAACACATACATACTATAGAAACAACCTAACATCAAACTTTTCATGGTTGATTCATCAATATTTTTCAAAACCTAACATTTTCTTCAAACTCAATCAAGCCATGGAAATGGAAAAGAAAGCATGATCAATCACCATAAAACAACAAGGATATGATTCTATACAAAATACCAACCAAAACATGTTTGAATCTTGCTATATCATGAAAACCTCATAATCCACCATTGTTGGTCAAGCATAGAGAATGAACAAGAACAAGAACAAGAACAAGACTATAAGAATCATACATTCAAGATAAATTAGATTCACCCCCTTACCTTGGATTGATTCTTCATCTTCTCCAAAACCCCCTTCTTCACTTTCTCTCCATCTTTGCTCTTCCTCTTTCTCTCTTCCCTTTCTTTCTCTCTTCTTTCTTTCTTTTTTTCGTTTTTCTTTCTTTTATCTCTTTTCTATCCCCCCCCCCCACTACTTACCATTCACACACAAAATATCTCACTTAACGGTCTAAACTCAATTGCTCAGAAAAACCCCAAAACGCAGAATATTACCTTAATAATATTTCCAGTACCAAAAATATGAAAACCTTCAATTAAATATTAGTCCGCCATCCCGAGCTAATACCAACTGAAACGACTCCAAAAACAGTAAAATTCCAATAAACGTCACAAACGTCCAAATTAAGCATATACTTATTTTTCCGGGCGTTACAGAAGGTCTCTCCAGCCCATGGAACCTGTGTAATATGTATCAAAAACATGATGTAGTTATGGAATAGATTTTTGGAGTCTACACATCCCTACACAGGAAAAAAAAGAAGAAAAGAACTAATATGGTTTTTGCGTTGAATATTTAGTGGTCTAAAGGAAAAATTTATCGTTGACAAGAAAACCTTATACTTCAGGACTTGCGATCTGATTCAAAGTAAGCAGCTGCCACCAGAAGCTTAAATGTGCATGTGGACTTGATGGTGGCCATGCCGAAAGGAAAGTTCTCAACCTTTTACACAATTTTGTGTTGTATATGGCTGTTATGATGCTCACCATGTCGATAGAAACAGAAAAAATCAATTCAAATGTACTAATTGTTAAATCCACTAAATTCCCAAGACTTACTCATTCAAACATACTGGGTTTTTGAAATATGAATAGTTCAATTTGGTGTTTGAATGCTCTGCTCATTTTTAAGAATTAATTTAAAAAGATAACAAACATGAACTGAATGGTGTTTATAACCTAAAATTTGACATCCACAAAATCAATTTTAAGATGATCTTGCACAGAAAATATTACTTTAAGAAAGGAAATATTTAGCCAGCAGTCCAGAATCATTTCAAAAGAAACTCATATATAATGTGTTACCTTGTCATCAAATAGAAGACTTGCCACTCATACCATATCGACAAAATAATCGAATTACAAGTTTGAGTTCTGAAATTGTGTGTCATGAATCTATCAATACCTTTATTTCCTTGAATGAGATTTTCACACGCTCTTCTGATACAAATAAAGGATCACTTCTTCCTTTCCTCGAATGCCCCGTGAGAAATCTTACGCTATTTACAATACCATGGTGAGTTAACGGAATCCATAGATCTGCTTCTATTCTAGATGATGTTGTTATACATGCAAATAATCTAAATCGCAGCCGCGCTGTGGAGAAAAAAAGAAATTATCTAACAGAAAAGAAGTCGTAGTGACTCCAACAGACAATGACAACAAAGAAATTATAGAATATAATTTGTATTTAAACACTCCAGTTCAATTTACAAAATTATCATAGCCTGTACAGTAGGGGGCTTTACCTTCGCACCAGCTCGAGCAACCTAGTCAGTTATCAGTAAACTATAAGCAAACCCGACATTTGTCGTGCAATGAACATATAAACCAGCTTGAACAACCTGACCACTTATCAGTAAACTATAAGTCATACCTGATAGTTGTCGTGCAATGAACATATACAAATCGAAGTTTTAATTTATAAATGAAATGCAGAGTTCCATGATCAAGATCAACTACCATTGCGCTAATAATTCCGATTCAAATAAGTCGATTTAAAGAGACCCTACAACTTAATTTGAAGGAACTTTGAACTCCCAGTAATGCAAAAAGATCTTACCAACAAACTGAGGCAAAGGCAAGGACAAGTATTCTGATGAATCCAATAAAAGAAGGTCTCATTAGAAGAAACAAACTGCAAGAACCAACATTAATTCACAAAAATTAAAATTTGATACAAATTCAACAATTAAAATACAATAATAAAAATATAAATAAACAATTTATTCTATTTATATGAAGCAAAAATCTACACATAATCAAAAATCTAGCCAAAATTGCAATGATTTGTTTGACGTCCATTCTGGTTATACACCAAAGTTACTGGTTATGCAGGAAAGTAACAGACCAGAAAAACTGATATCATAACATCTAAGTAGTATAACTTCACTTTATAAAACTTTATGGATGAATACATGAAATAAAATTCATCAAAATAATAGACCATGAATGAGGCCCTGAATGAATGGAAAAAAAATTGAACATTGAGCAAAATAAGAATCCATGAACCATCGACTTTCTCTTCACCGACCTAACTTTCAACTTTTAAAAATTCTTGATTTCCGGCTCTTTTCAGCATGGGTAGGTTGAGGTGTAGTAGGATCACATTGACTTTACGGCATAGGTTCATTTGCATCAGAAGGCGTAGGTTGTGGTGAAAGCTAAAGAGAATACCTCAAATAAGTGCGCGTCAGTCAAAGAAAAACTTCTCTATTACCAAGATCCTACAACTTAGAATAAGATGGCTTAACATAAAATCATATAAGTCATCAAAAGTTTCTATTAAAATACTCTGCATATTTTGGATATAATGCTTCATCTTCTTTTAGGTGATTCTTCGCCATTTTCCGGTAAGCGATATAACAAATTTATTCCATGTGACTTGAGAATCTCCCCAGTTACTTTCACTCTATAAGGCAGAAATAAAACACAATTAATTTAACTATAAAGCATTGAGTTATACCAGATATTAGTGTAGATACTATATTAGTATGTGATCCGCAACTTACAAAAAATGATCCATAATATTTCTAAGCAATTAAAACTTACTCGACTAAGTTTGCGGAGCCCTCAAGCATCCATTTCATGATATCCTTAAGCTAGACCCTCCTCCATGACCTCTTCTACAATAGCTGCAACTACCTCCAAAGTACTAATTCATATTCTGCAAATATGATTTAACTTTGAGATAAATAAAACTTCATTTTGAATTATAGCTTACAAAGTATATTGAATATTGAAAAGCATAGTTCAACCTGGATATTGAAGGGAAAATAACTCCTTTTAGGACCTCCGCTTCACCTCATTCCCAAAGAAAAGATTATGTTGTTGCTGTATAGGCACATTTTTCTATTGAAAAAGCATAGTCTAAAAAACACAATTAAGAAAACTAACCACAAAAATTCACAAATTGAAACCATGTCAGATCCAAATTTAATCATATGAATTAACTACCAATATGATCAAGTGAAAATTATTTATTTGAATACAATGAAACTATTCTAGAGTATATAGGTGTACACTTAATATTTCTACTCTCGTCTTTAACAACTATCTCAGGTAGAACTTCAATGAACTGATTGGCCTTCAAAACACCCTGTAGAGAAGAAACTATCATATATTTTAGCATTGTCTATTCAAATAAACTCCAGATATAAGTGAAAGATGTTTTGTAAGAATAAAATGGAATACTTCGTGGGCTTTTGAGTTTTCAACACAACATTGAGGATTTACAAGAGTTTGGAAAGTGTTGTTCGGACCACCCTGAAGATCTCGAAGCGCGATGTCAATGATATAATTGCTTCAATCTGAACAAATTACTCATGTTAACATAACAACAATGCTAAAACGAAAAACCATATAAAATAGAAGAGAAAGAACACTTTGTAAGCAAGATTGAAAGTGAATTTTCTTATCCTTGAAAGTAGTTCCACACCCACAAAACAAACCCAATATCAACGTTGCCACATAATACACACAATGATAAATCAACCGAGTTACCTTTGAATGCACCGATTTTGCATCTTGCTCAACGCTCTCGCCAAAGGATAACTTATCACAAAATTTTAAAAACACAAAATTTTAAAAATCAAACATCAGTCATTCAGATTTTGAAACAGAAAAGGGATGCAAAGAAATAAACAGCTAGAACTTTCCAATAGGGACTAATGGAAGATTCAAGAACGAATCAAAACACAAAAAAGGAAGAAACTTGCTTTGCATACCTTGTATCTAAAGAAGATGATGACGGTTGCAGAGGAACAAAGTTGTGTATAGTAGAGGGAAGAAAGTTGTGTCCAGTTGAGGGAAGAAAGTGACGAGTTTGAAGGATAGAAAAACACTTAGAAAGGGGGGGTTTGAATAAGTGTAGTTTAAAAACTTGAATGATAAAAACAATTTGCACAGTTATTTTTATCCTGGTTCGTTGTTAACTAAACTACTCCAGTCCACCCCCACGGAGTGATTTACCTCACCTGAGGATTTAATCCACTAATCGCAACAGATTACAATGGTTTTCCACTTAGCCCACGACTAAGTCTTCTAGAGTATCCTGATCACAACCTGATCACTCTAGGAACAAATGCTTAGACACAAGCTAAGACTTTTCTAGAGTATCCTGACCACCACGTGATCACTCTAGTTACAACTGCTTAGACACAAGCTAAGACTTCCTAGAGTATCCTGATCAACACTTGATCACTCTAGTTACATACAAATTAATGTAATCAATTCTAAGAGTATTACAAATGCTTCTGAAAAGCTATAATCACAACAATGATATTTCTCTTAACGTTTAAGCTTAATCTCACTAATATATTACAACAGCAATGTAGTGAGCTTTGGTGAAGATGAAGTTTCTGAGCTTTGAGTTGAACAGCGTTTCAGCAAGTTTTTCAGAATAAGTTCTTTCAGAATTCATCACCTTGCTTCTCATCAGAACTTCATATTTATAGGCACTTGAGAAGATGACCGTTGGGAGCATTTAATGCTTTGCGTGTTCCGTACAACATTGCATTTAATGTTTCACGCTTTTGTCAACTACCTCGAGCCTTGTTCACGCTGTGTCTACTGACGTTGCCTTTAATAGCTTCCAACGTTCCTTTTGTCAGTCAGCGTAGCCTGCCACCTATACTTTCTTCTGATCTGATGTTTGTGTATACAATGTTTGAATATCATCAGAGTCAAACAGCTTGGTGCATATCATCTTCTTGTCTTCTGACCTTGAAGTGCTTCTGAGCGTGATACCATGAGAACTTCAGTGCTTCTGCTTCTGAACTCAAGTTCTTCTGATGCTTCCATAGACCCATGTTCTGATTCTGCTTTGACCATGTTCTGATGTTGCATGCTGAACCTTCTGAGACAAAGCTTCTGAGCGCTGATTTGTGCATACTCTTTATATATTTCATGAAAAGGAAATTGCAATGTATTAGAGTACCACATTATCTCACACAAAATTCATATCCTTGTTATCATCAAAACTAAGAATATTGATCAGAACAAATCTTGTTCTAACAATCTCCCCCTTTTTGATGATGACAAAAACATATATAAATGATATGAATTTGCGATCAGAAAGAGCAGACGGCTAAAGACAATTTACACAGCTATAGCACAAGCATGTGAATATGTCTCCCCCTGAGATTAATAATCTCCCCCTGAGATGAATAATCTCCCCCTGAAATTAATACTAGAAGAATTTTAATAATAAAAGACTTTCCTGAGTATTTCAGTAGAGACGTTCACAGTGCTTGATCTACAGAACATTCATGACTTCTGATTTCTGCTTCCATAGGACAGCTTCAGAACATTGAATTTCTTTAGATCCACAGAACATTCACAGCTTCTGATTTCTGCTTCCATCGGACAGCTTCAGAACATTGAATTTCTTTAGATCCTCAGAACATTCACAGCTTCTGACTTCTGCTTCCATCGGACAGCTTCAGAACTTGAATTTCTTTGATCTTCAGAACATTCACAGCTTCTGATTCTTGCTTCCATTGGGACAGCTTCAGAGCTTGAATTTCTTCTTACATCACTTCATGCTAGATTGTATCAGAACATTGTTGAATGTACCAGAGCATCATCAGAGCATCTCTACATCCTGAAATGTTACAGAACAAAACTAAACGACAAAAGTCAGCATGAATGAGTCAGAACATAGAATATGTTTCAGAACACATAATATGTATCAGAGCCATATAGAATGTGTCAGAACAAATAGACAAAATGTTTCAGAGCATATTCTATCATTAGAATATCTGAACATTCTTCCTTCTTGCTTCTGATTCTGAAGCTTCATAGCACTCAGCTTGCTTCAAGAATCCAAGAACTTGATTCATCTTGTTGCTTCTTATGTTTATCTTGTAAAGAGAATCTTCAATTCCTGCAACAACACAACTTAAAGCATAGAACTTTGCAAGTTCTGTTAGTAATGTGAGGCCTTTTTACCCGGTAACTGATATAATATTTAATCAGATCATTTATCATATATTTTCTCCCCCTTTTTGACATAACATCAAAAAGAATATAAAAGATTCAGATGTAGAAAACGACAGAATCAAACTTTTCATTGATTAAGCAAACAGAATTACAAAAGATGTATGCATAATAAGCAGATGCAATCAAACAAAGAAAACTACAAGGACTTAAGGACTGCAACCCTAGCTTAGACATAATCTTAGCTAACATATCATGAATCCCTGCGGTGTTCTCAGTTTGTCTAGCCATGAAAGCTTGAAACTCTGCATGCCTGTCCAGACTAGAACCTCCACTGTAAGAGAATGCATGAATTCAAGGAGGAAGTGAGAGACAGTTCACAGGAAGAGAGCTAATGTCTTAAATGGAGCTTTCCCTTAACATAGAAGTCAAGAACATGATCCTTAACTTCATCCAATATCTCAAGAAAGTCTTCTTCCTTTGGATAAATGTTGATAACAGCATCACAGAAGAGATCTGACTTGAGACTTCTTGGAATCTTGAGAGATCCGTCTTGAAATCAATGTCAGCGATCCCCGAGATTTGTTTCTCAACCAAGAACCAGACAACCCTTCCAACCGTTCTATTCAAATAGATCGACCACCCTTGAGCCTTCGTCTTCGTTTTTGGTTTGAAACCATAAGCACCCAAGTCATCAGAGTCCACAGAAGATTTACACAAAACTTCCATTTCTGATGGAGGAATGTAGCGAGTTTTCAGTGGAGAAACCTCTTGTCTGTTGAATGCTTGTTGGGAGGAACTTGAAAAAGGATTCATGATGAATGCTAGGTTGAAGATGAATAAACTAGGGTTTATGCAACATGCAGAGAGAGAGAGCGAAAAAGAAACTGAATGCAAGAAAGAGAAATATAAGAGGGAAAAGAAACGTTTGAAGAGTATTAAAAGAAAAAAAATAAAAGGAAATGATGGATATTATTTAATGTTACATGACGTGAGGAGAGATAATAATGACAAAAGAAGTGATTAGCACAGTTACCTAAGTAGGCGTCCCCTCAACTGCACGCACGCTTGTCCAAAAATAGTGAACACATGTTTACCATCTGGATAGCCAGTTACAGCTGTTTTACTTTTAGAGAGATTCTGAGTCAACTTAGACAATGAAACATTAGTAATAACAGAATCACTACTTCTAATTGATTACAATCAGAACTTCTTATAAAAGACTAATCCAATCTCATTTCAGAAGATACTCATACATAAGATCTTCTCATCTTCTCATTCTGGGATAAATCCATACTGATATTCTTCAGAATGAACTTAAACCTATCTTCAGCAAGGGGTTTTGTAAAGATATCAGCCCATTGATGGTCTGTATCCACAAAGTTTAAAGATATAACACCCTTCTGAACATAGTCCCTTATGAAATGATGTTTAATCTCAATATGTTTAGCTTTTGAATGTAAAATAGGATTCTTAGATAAACATATAGCAGAAGTATTATCACAGAAAATAGGAATGTTACTCTCATATATCTGATAATCTTCTAGCTGACTTCTCATCCAGAGCATTTGTGTGCTACAACCAGCAGCAGCAACATATTCTGCTTCTGTTGTTGAGAGGGCAATTGTAGCTTGCTTCTTGCTGTACCATGAGATCAGATGACTTCCAAGGAATTGACAACTTCCAGAAGTGCTCTTCCTTTCTATTCTATCTCCAGCATAGTCAGCATCACAGAATCCTACTAAGTTGTAATCTTTGGATCTTCTGTAAACTAAACCAACATTAGTAGTACCTTTCAGATACCTCAGAATTCTCTTAACCGCAGTTAAATGAGATTCTCTCGGATCTGATTGGAATCTAGCACACAAACAAACACTGAAGAGAATGTCAGGTCTAGAAGCAGTTAGGTATAGAAGAGATCCAATCATACCTCTGTACAACTTCTGATCTACCTTCTTACTTACCTCATCCTTACCTAGGACACATGTTGGATGCATAGGAGTTTTGGCTTCTTTGCTTTCAGAAAGATTAAACTTCTTCAGAAGTTCTTTCACATACTTCGTCTGATGAACATAAGTTCCGTCAGAAGTTTGGTTGATTTGAATTCCAAGCAAATACTTGAGTTCTCCCATCATGCTCATTTCAAATTCAGCCTGCATAGACTCAGCAAACTCCTGGCCACTGGTGCAAAGGTTTCTGTGTAGTCAATCACTTCTTGTTGACTATAACCTTGAGCAACCAGTCTGGCTTTGTTTCTTACCACTTCTCCCTTCTCGCTTAGCTTGTTTCTGAACACCCACTTAGTGCCGATGATGTTAAATCCTTTTGGTCTAGGAATCAAGTCCCATACGTCATTCCTTGTAAACTGATTTAGTTCTTCTTGCATGGCAATTATCCAGTCAGGATCTTCTAGAGCTTGGTCAACAGAAGTTGGCTCGATCAAAGAAACAAGACCTAATTGACATTCTGCATTGTTCTTAAGGAATGCCCTTGTTCTGATGGGATCATCTTTCTTCCCAAGGATCACATCTTCTGAATGAGCTGAAGCAAGTCTAGGTGATCTTCTGACTGTTGGCTCTTCAGAAATCCTGAGATTCTCTAAAGATGCAGCAACTTGATCTTCTGATCCATTGCTTTTGAGACTATCAGCTTCTGCAGCTTTGCTTCTTGGTTCTACTGCTTCTGATATATCAATATCAAAATCTGCAAAATTCTCAAACTGCTTTGGTTTTTCAAGACCAAGCTTATCATCAAACCTGATATTTATTGATTCTTCTACAATCAATGTTTCAGTATTGTATACTCTGTAGCCTTTAGAGCGTTCATAATATCCAAGAAGGAAACACTTTTGTGCTTTAGAATCAAACTTACCAAGATGATCTTTAGTATTCAGAATAAAACATACACATCCAAAAGGATGGAAATATGAAATGTTGGGCTTTCTGTTCTTCCACAATTCATAAGGAGTCTTATTTAGAATAGGTCTGATAGAGATTCTATTCTGAATATAACACGCAATGTTTATTGCTTCTGCCCAGAAGTGCTTAGCCATATTGGTTTCGTTGATCATGGTTCTGGCCATTTCTTGTAGAGTCCTATTCTTTCGTTCTACAACTCCATTTTGTTGTGGAGTTCTAGGACAAGAGAAATCATGGGCAATACCATTTTCTTTGAAGAACTCCTCAAAGAATTTGTTCTCAAATTCACCACCATGATCACTTCTGACCTTTATGATTTTACACTCCTTCTCAGTCTGGGTCTGAGTGCAGAATTCAAAGAACACTGAATGAGACTCATCCTTGTGTTTCAAGAACTTTACCCATGTCCAGCGGCTATAATCATCAACGATGACTAATCAATATTTCTTCCCTTTGACATATGCTGTTTTGACTGGGCCAAACAGATCAATGTGCAAAAGTTCTAACGGCCTTGAGGAAGAGACAACATTCTTAGACTTGAATGCAGGTTTGGAGAACTTGCCCTTCTGACATGCTTCACAAAGAGCATCTGATTTGTATTTCAGATTAGGGAGTCCTCTGACAAGATTTAGTTTGTTAATCTGAGAAATCTTTCTCAAACTAGCATGTCCTAATCTTCTGTGCCAGACCCATTGCTCTTCAGAAACAGACATAAGACAAGTCACCTTCTGATTCTTAAGATCCTGAAGATCTGTCTTATAAATGTTGTTCTTTCTCTTGCCTGTAAATAGGATTGAGCCATCCTTCTGACTTACAGCCTTGCAAGACTTTTGATTGAAGATTATATCATAACCATTGTCACTTAATTGACTTATGGATAATAAGTTATGCGTTAATCCTTCTACAAGAAGTACATTAGTTATGGAAGGAGAGTTACCAAGACTTATGGTTCCAGAGCCAATGATTTTGCCCTTCTGATCTCCTCCAAACTTGACTTCTCCACCTGGTTTAAGCACCAGGTCTTGGAATGTAGACCTTCTTCCCGTCATGTGTCGCGAGCACCCAGATTCCAGGTACCATGACATTTTGCTTTTTGTCCTCTTTGCCGCCAAGGATATCTGCAACAGAAATTATCTTCTCCTTAGGTACCCACAATTTCTTGGGTCCTTTCTTGCTAGTTCTCCTCAAGTTCTGATTGAACTTAGGTTTAGCAAAATATTTAACAGGAGGAACAGCATGATATTCTTTAGGTTTGTCAGCATGATATTTCTTAGGATGTGTCACATGCTTCTTGGTGTGAATAGTGTTAAACTTCTGTGCATGTGAAGTGAGCCTAATATCATGAGCATGGCCATATTTGAACTGATCATACAATGGCTTGTATGAGATCTTCAGATCATCAACAAGTTCAAATTTATGTGAGGTATCACCCTCATAGCCAAAACCAAACCTTCTGTTTCCAGAAACACCATATATCATAGAAGCAAGATGACTTCTGCCAATACTTCTAGATAAGAACTTTCTGAAGCTCGAGTCATATTCTTTTAGAATATGATTCATGCTAGGAATGGATTTTTCTGTTTCAGAAGGAGATCCACTATCTTTGGATAAATTTAAAACTTTTTCCTCCAGTTCAGAGTTTTCCACTTCCAGCTTCTTAGTTTCAAATTCAAACTGCTTCTTCAGCTTTTTGTATTTGATACTAAGATGAGCCTTGAGTTCCAGAAGTTCTGTTAAACTGGAAACTAACTCTTCTCTAGATAGTTCAGAAAATACCTCTTCAGAATCTGATTCTGAAGAATCTGATTCTGATGTAGATTCTGATCCATCATCTTCTGTAGCCATCAGCGCGAAGTTGGCTTGTTCTCCTTCAGAGTCTGATTCTGATTCAGAATCATCCCATGTTGCCATAAGACCTTTCTTCTTATGAAACTTCTTTTTGGGATTCTCCTTATGAAGTTTTGGACACTCGTTCTTGTAATGTCCAAGCTCATTGCACTCATAGCAGACAACCTTCTTCTTGTCAGATCTTCTGTCACCAGAAGATTCTCCACGTTCAAATCTCTTTGAATTTTTGAAGCCTTTGAACTTCCTTTGCTTGCTCTTCCAGAGTTGGTTTACCCTTCTGGAGATCATGGACAGTTCATCTTCTTCTTCAGATTCTGATTCTTTAAGATCTTCTTCTCTAGCCTGAAAACCGTTAGTGCATTTTTTAACATTAGATTTTAATGCAATAGACTTACCTTTCTTCTGAGGCTCGTTTGCATCCAGCTCTATTTCATGGCTTCTCAAGGCACTGATAAGCTCTTCCAAAAAAACTTCATTCACATTCTTGGCAATCTTGAATGCAGTCACCATTGGACCCCATCTTCTGGGTAAGCTTTTGATAATCTTCTTTACATGATCAGCCTTGGTGTAGCCTTTATCCAGAACTCTTAATCCAGCAGTTAGCGTTTGAAATCTTGAGAACATCTTCTCAATGTTTTCATCATCCTCCATCTTAAAGGCTTCACATTTCTGGATTAGAGCAAGAGCTTTAGTCTCCTTGACTCGAGCATTTCCCTCATGGGTCATTTTCAATGACTCATATATATCATAGGCAGTTTCCCTGTTAGATATCTTCTCATACTCAGCATGAGAGATAGCATTCAGCAAAACAGTCCTACATTTATGATGATTCTTGAAAAGCTTCTTCTGATCATCATCCATTTCTTGCCTGGTAAGCCTTACGCCACTAGCTTTCACTGGATGTTTGTAACCATCCATCAGAAGATCCCATAGTTCACCATCTAGACCAAGAAAGTAACTTTCCAGTATTCAAAGTTTTCACCATCAAATACTGGTGGTCTAGTATAACCATTGTTACCATTATATTGCTCAGCAGAGCCAGATGTAGATGCAGGTGGATTTGTTGGAATTTCACCAGCCATCTTATACTGAAGCGTTTTTCTCTTCCTGAATCTTTTCTAAACACGGTTAAGTGCTTGCACCTTAGAACCGGCGCTCTGATGCCAATTGAAGGATAGAAAAACACTTAGAAAGGGGGGGTTTGAATAAGTGTAGTTTAAAAACTTGAATGATAAAAACAATTTGCACAGTTATTTTTATCCTGGTTCGTTGTTAACTAAACTACTCCAGTCCACCCCCACGGAGTGATTTACCTCACCTGAGGATTTAATCCACTAATCGCAACAGATTACAATGGTTTTCCACTTAGCCCACGACTAAGTCTTCTAGAGTATCCTGATCACAACCTGATCACTCTAGGAACAAATGCTTAGACACAAGCTAAGACTTTTCTAGAGTATCCTGACCACCACGTAATCACTCTAGTTACAACTGCTTAGACACAAGCTAAGACTTCCTAGAGTATCCTGATCAACACTTGATCACTCTAGTTACTTACAAATTAATGTAATCAATTCTAAGAGTATTACAAATGCTTCTGAAAAGCTATAATCACAACAGTGATATTTCTCTTAACGTTTAAGCTTAATCTCACTAATATATTACAACAGCAATGTAGTGAGCTTTGGTGAAGATGAAGTTTCTGAGCTTTGAGTTGAACAGCGTTTCAGCAAGTTTTTCAGAATAAGTTCTTTCAGAATTTGTCACCTTGCTTCTCATCAGAACTTCATATTTATAGGCACTTGAGAAGATGACCGTTGGGAGCATTTAATGCTTTGCGTGTTCCGTACAACATTGCATTTAATGTTTCACGCTTTTGTCAACTACCTCGAGCCTTGTTCACGCTGTGTCTACTGACGTTGCCTTTAATAGCTTCCAACGTTCCTTTTGTCAGTCAGCGTAGCCTGCCACCTGTACTTTCTTCTGATCTGATGTTTGTGTATACAATGTTTGAATATCATCAGAGTCAAACAGCTTGGTGCATATCATCTTCTTGTCTTCTGACCTTGAAGTGCTTCTGAGCGTGATACCATGAGAACTTCAGTGCTTCTGCTTCTGAACTCAAGTTCTTCTGATGCTTCCATAGACCCATGTTCTGATTCTGCTTTGACCATCTTCTGATGTCTTGCCAGACCATGTTCTGATGTTGCATGCTGAACCTTCTGAGACAAAGCTTCTGAGCGCTGATTTGTGCATACTCTTTATATATTTCCTGAAAAGGAAATTGCAATGTATTAGAGTACCACATTATCTCACACAAAATTCATATCCTTGTTATCATCAAAACTAAGAATATTGATCAGAACAAATCTTGTTCTAACAATCTCCCCCTTTTTGATGATGACAAAAACATATATAAATGATATGAATTTGCGATCAGAAAGAGCAGACGGCTAAAGACAATTTACACAGCTATAGCATAAGCATGTGAATATGTCTCCCCCTGAGATTAATAATCTCCCCCTGAGATGAATAATCTCCCCCCTGAAATTAATACTAGAAGAATTTTAATAATAAAAGACTTTCCTGAGTATTTCAGTAGAGACGTTCACAGTGCTTGATCTACAGAACATTCATGACTTCTGATTTCTGCTTCCATAGGACAGCTTCAGAACATTGAATTTCTTTAGATCCACAGAACATTCACAGCTTCTGATTTCTGCTTCCATCGGACAGCTTCAGAACATTGAATTTCTTTAGATCCTCAGAACATTCACAGCTTCTGACTTCTGCTTCCATCGGACAGCTTCAGAACTTGAATTTCTTTGATCTTCAGAACATTCACAGCTTCTGATTCTTGCTTCCATTGGGACAGCTTCAGAGCTTGAATTTCTTCTTACATCACTTCATACTAGATTGTATCAGAACATTGTTGAATGTACCAGAGCATCATCAGAGCATCTCTACATCATGAAATGTTACAGAACAAAACTAAACGACAAAAGTCAGCATGAATGAGTCAGAACATAGAATATGTTTCAGAACACATAATATGTATCAGAGCCATATAGAATGTGTCAGAACAAATAGACAAAATGTTTCAGAGCATATTCTATCATTAGAATATCTGAACATTCTTCCTTCTTGCTTCTGATTCTGAAGCTTCATAGCACTCAGCTTGCTTCAAGAATCCAAGAACTTGATTCATCATGTTGCTTCTTATGTTTATCTTGTAAAGAGAATCTTCAATTCCTGCAACAACACAACTTAAAGCATAGAACTTTGCAAGTTCTGTTAGTAATGTGAGGCCTTTTTACCCGGTAACTGATATAATATTTAATCAGATCATTTATCATATATTTTCTCCCCCTTTTTGACATAACATCAAAAAGAATATAAAAGATTCAGATGTAGAAAACGACAGAATCAAACTTTTCATTGATTAAGCAAACAGAATTACAAAAGATGTATGCATAATAAGCAGATGCAATCAAACAAAGAAAACTACAAGGACTTAAGGACTACAACCCTAGCTTAGACATAATCTTAGCTAACATATCATGAATCCCTGCGGTGTTCTCAGTTTGTCTAGCCATGAAAGCTTGAAACTCTGCATGCCTGTCCAGACTAGAACCTCCACTGTAAGAGAATGCATGAATTCAAGGAGGAAGTGAGAGACAGTTCACAGGAAGAGAGCTAATGTCTTAAATGGAGCTTTCCCTTAACATAGAAGTCAAGAACATGATCCTTAACTTCATCCAATATCTCAAGAAAGTCTTCTTCCTTTGGATAAATGTTGATAACAGCATCACAGAAGAGATCTGACTTGAGACTTCTTGGAATCTTGAGAGATCCGTCTTGAAATCAATGTCAGCGATCCCCGAGATTTGTTTCTCAACCAAGAACCAGACAACCCTTCCAACCGTTCTATTCAAATAGATCGACCACCCTTGAGCCTTCGTCTTCGTTTTTGGTTTGAAACCATAAGCACCCAAGTCATCAGAGTCCACAGAAGATTTACACAAAACTTCCATTTCTGATGGAGGAATGTAGCGAGTTTTCAGTGGAGAAACCTCTTGTTTGTTGAATGCTTGTTGGGAGGAACTTGAAAAAGGATTCATGATGAATGCTAGGTTGAAGATGAATAAACTAGGGTTTATGCAACATGCAGAGAGAGAGAGAGCGAAAAAGAAACTGAATGCAAGAAAGAGAAATATAAGAGGGAAAAGAAACGTTTGAAGAGTATTAAAAGAAAAAAAATAAAAGGAAATGATGGATATTATTTAATGTTACATGACGTGAGGAGAGATAATAATGACAAAAGAAGTGATTAGCACAGTTACCTAAGTAGGCGTCCCCTCAACTGCACGCACGCTTGTCCAAAAATAGTGAACACATGTTTACCATCTGGATAGCCAGTTACAGCTGTTTTACTTTTAGAGAGATTCTGAGTCAACTTAGACAATGAAACATTAGTAATAACAGAATCACTACTTCTAATTGATTACAATCAGAACTTCTTATAAAAGACTAATCCAATCTCATTTCAGAAGATACTCATACATAAGATCTTCTCATCTTCTCATTCTGGGCATAAATCCATACTGATATTCTTCAGAATGAACTTAAACCTATCTTCAGCAAGGGGTTTTGTAAAGATATCAGCCCATTGATGGTCTGTATCCACAAAGTTTAAAGATATAACACCCTTCTGAACATAGTCCCTTATGAAATGATGTTTAATCTCAATATGTTTAGCTTTTGAATGTAAAATAGGATTCTTAGATAAACATATAGCAGAAGTATTATCACAGAAAATAGGAATGTTACTCTCATATATCTGATAATCTTCTAGCTGACTTCTCATCCAGAGCATTTGTGTGCTACAACCAGCAGCAGCAACATATTCTGCTTCTGTTGTTGAGAGGGCAATTGTAGCTTGCTTCTTGCTGTACCATGAGATCAGATGACTTCCAAGGAATTGACAACTTCCAGAAGTGCTCTTCCTTTCTATTCTATCTCCAGCATAGTCAGCATCACAGAATCCTACTAAGTTGTAATCTTTGGATCTTCTGTAAACTAAACCAACATTAGTAGTACCTTTCAGATACCTCAGAATTCTCTTAACCGCAGTTAAATGAGATTCTCTCGGATCTGATTGGAATCTAGCACACAAACAAACACTGAAGAGAATGTCAGGTCTAGAAGCAGTTAGGTATAGAAGAGATCCAATCATACCTCTGTACAACTTCTGATCTACCTTCTTACTTACCTCATCCTTACCTAGGACACATGTTGGATGCATAGGAGTTTTGGCTTCTTTGCTTTCAGAAAGATTAAACTTCTTCAGAAGTTCTTTCACATACTTCGTCTGATGAACATAAGTTCCGTCAGAAGTTTGGTTGATTTGAATTCCAAGCAAATACTTGAGTTCTCCCATCATGCTCATTTCAAATTCAGCCTGCATAGACTCAGCAAACTCCTGGCCACTGGTGCAAAGGTTTCTGTGTAGTCAATCACTTCTTGTTGACTATAACCTTGAGCAACCAGTCTGGCTTTGTTTCTTACCACTTCTCCCTTCTCGCTTAGCTTGTTTCTGAACACCCACTTAGTGCCGATGATGTTAAATCCTTTTGGTCTAGGAACCAAGTCCCATACGTCATTCCTTGTAAACTGATTTAGTTCTTCTTGCATGGCAATTATCCAGTCAGGATCTTCTAGAGCTTGGTCAACAGAAGTTGGCTCGATCAAAGAAACAAGACCTAATTGACATTCTGCATTGTTCTTAAGGAATGCCCTTGTTCTGATGGGATCATCTTTCTTCCCAAGGATCACATCTTCTGAATGAGCTGAAGCAAGTCTAGGTGATCTTCTGACTGTTGGCTCTTCAGAAATCCTGAGATTCTCTAAAGATGCAGCAACTTGATCTTCTGATCCATTGCTTTTGAGACTATCAGCTTCTGCAGCTTTGCTTCTTGGTTCTACTACTTCTGATATATCAATATCAAAATCTGCAAAATTCTCAAACTGCTTTGGTTTTTCAAGACCAAGCTTATCATCAAACCTGATATTTATTGATTCTTCTACAATCAATGTTTCAGTATTGTATACTCTGTAGCCTTTAGAGCGTTCATAATATCCAAGAAGGAAACACTTTTGTGCTTTAGAATCAAACTTACCAAGATGATCTTTAGTATTCAAAATAAAACATACACATCGAAAAGGATGGAAATATGAAATGTTGGGCTTTCTGTTCTTCCACAATTCATAAGGAGTCTTATTTAGAATAGGTCTGATAGAGATTCTATTCTGAATATAACACGCAGTGTTTATTGCTTCTGCCCAGAAGTGCTTAGCCATATTGGTTTCGTTGATCATGGTTCTGGCCATTTCTTGTAGAGTCCTATTCTTTCGTTCTACAACTCCATTTTGTTGTGGAGTTCTAGGACAAGAGAAATCATGGGCAATACCATTTTCTTTGAAGAACTCCTCAAAGAATTTGTTCTCAAATTCACCACCATGATCACTTCTGACCTTTATGATTTTACACTCCTTCTCAGTCTGGGTCTGAGTGCAGAATTCAAAGAACACTGAATGAGACTCATCCTTGTGTTTCAAGAACTTTACCCATGTCCAGCGGCTATAATCATCAACGATGACTAATCAATATTTCTTCCCTTTGACATATGCTATTTTGACTGGGCCAAACAGATCAATGTGCAAAAGTTCTAACGGCCTTGAGGAAGAGACAACATTCTTAGACTTGAATGCAGGTTTGGAGAACTTGCCCTTCTGACATGCTTCACAAAGAGCATCTGATTTGTATTTCAGATTAGGGAGTCCTCTGACAAGATTTAGTTTGTTAATCTGAGAAATCTTTCTCAAACTAGCATGTCCTAATCTTCTGTGCCAGACCCATTGCTCTTCAGAAACAGACATAAGACAAGTCACCTTCTGATTCTTAAGATCCTGAAGATCTGTCTTATAAATGTTGTTCTTTCTCTTGCCTGTAAATAGGATTGAGCCATCCTTCTGACTTACAGCCTTGCAAGACTTTTGATTGAAGATTATATCATAACCATTGTCACTTAATTGACTTATGGATAATAAGTTATGCGTTAATCCTTCTACAAGAAGTACATTAGTTATGGAAGGAGAGTTACCAAGACTTATGGTTCCAGAGCCAATGATTTTGCCCTTCTGATCTCCTCCAAACTTGACTTCTCCACCTGGTTTAAGCACCAAGTCTTGGAATGTAGACCTTCTTCCCGTCATGTGTCGCGAGCACCCAGATTCCAGGTACCATGACATTTTGCTTTTTGTCCTCTTTGCCGCCAAGGATATCTGCAACAGAAATTATCTTCTCCTTAGGTACCCACAATTTCTTGGGTCCTTTCTTGTTAGTTCTCCTCAAGTTCTGATTGAACTTAGGTTTAGCAAAATATTTAACAGGAGGAACAGCATGATATTCTTTAGGTTTGTCAGCATGATATTTCTTAGGATGTGTCACATGCTTCTTGGTGTGAATAGTGTTAAACTTCTGTGCATGTGAAGTGAGCCTAATATCATGAGCATGGCCATATTTGAACTGATCATACAATGGCTTGTATGAGATCTTCAGATCATCAACAAGCTCAAATTTATGTGAGGTATCACCCTCATAGCCAAAACCAAACCTTCTGTTTCCAGAAACACCATATATCATAGAAGCAAGATGACTTCTGCCAATACTTCTAGATAAGAACTTTCTGAAGCTCGAGTCATATTCTTTTAGAATATGATTCATGCTAGGAATGGATTTTTCTGTTTCAGAAGGAGATCCACTATCTTTGGATAAATTTAAAACTTTTTCCTTCAGTTCAGAGTTTTCCACTTCCAGCTTCTTAGTTTCAAATTCAAACTGCTTCTTCAGCTTTTTGTATTTGATACTAAGATGAGCCTTGAGTTCCAGAAGTTCTGTTAAACTGGAAACTAACTCTTCTCTAGATAGTTCAGAAAATACCTCTTCAGAATCTGATTCTGAAGAATCTGATTCTGATGTAGATTCTGATCCATCATCTTCTGTAGCCATCAGCGCGAAGTTGGCTTGTTCTCCTTCAGAGTCTGATTCTGATTCAGAATCATCCCATGTTGCCATAAGACCTTTCTTCTTATGAAACTTCTTTTTGGGATTCTCCTTATGAAGTTTTGGACACTCGTTCTTGTAATGTCCAAGCTCATTGCACTCATAGCAGACAACCTTCTTCTTGTCAGATCTTCTGTCACCAGAAGATTCTCCACGTTCAAATCTCTTTGAATTTTTGAAGCCTTTGAACTTCCTTTGCTTGCTCTTCCAGAGTTGGTTTACCCTTCTGGAGATCATGGACAGTTCATCTTCTTCTTCAGATTCTGATTCTTTAAGATCTTCTTCTCTAGCCTGAAAACCGTT
Source organism: Vicia villosa (assembly GCF_029867415.1). Taxonomy (NCBI): domain Eukaryota; kingdom Viridiplantae; phylum Streptophyta; class Magnoliopsida; order Fabales; family Fabaceae; genus Vicia; species Vicia villosa. The sequence goes on from NC_081182.1 coordinate 137,363,451, forward strand.
AGTGCATTTTTTAACATTAGATTTTAATGCAATAGACTTACCTTTCTTCTGAGGCTCGTTTGCATCCAGCTCTATTTCATGGCTTCTCAAGGCACTGATAAACTCTTCCAAAGAAACTTCATTCACATTCTTGGCAATCTTGAATGCAGTCACCATTGGACCCCATCTTCTGGGTAAGCTTTTGATAATCTTCTTTACATGATCAGCCTTGGTGTAGCCTTTATCCAGAACTCTTAATCCAGCAGTTAGCGTTTGAAATCTTGAGAACATCTTCTCAATGTTTTCATCATCCTCCATCTTAAAGGCTTCACATTTCTGGATTAGAGCAAGAGCTTTAGTCTCCTTGACTCGAGCATTTCCCTCATGGGTCATTTTCAATGACTCATATATATCATAGGCAGTTTCCCTGTTAGATATCTTCTCATACTCAGCATGAGAGATAGCATTCAGCAAAACAGTCCTACATTTATGATGATTCTTGAAAAGCTTCTTCTGATCATCATCCATTTCTTGCCTGGTAAGCCTTACGCCACTAGCTTTCACTGGATGTTTGTAACCATCCATCAGAAGATCCCATAGTTCACCATCTAGACCAAGAAAGTAACTTTCCAGTATTCAAAGTTTTCACCATCAAATACTGGTGGTCTAGTATAACCATTGTTACCATTATATTGCTCAGCAGAGCCAGATGTAGATGCAGGTGGATTTGTTGGAATTTCACCAGCCATCTTATACTGAAGCGTTTTTCTCTTCCTGAATCTTTTCTAAACACGGTTAAGTGCTTGCACCTTAGAACCGGCGCTCTGATGCCAATTGAAGGATAGAAAAACACTTAGAAAGGGGGGGGGGTTTGAATAAGTGTAGTTTAAAAACTTGAATGATAAAAACAATTTGCACAGTTATTTTTATCCTGGTTCGTTGTTAACTAAACTACTCCAGTCCACCCCCACGGAGTGATTTACCTCACCTGAGGATTTAATCCACTAATCGCAACAGATTACAATGGTTTTCCACTTAGCCCACGACTAAGTCTTCTAGAGTATCCTGATCACAACCTGATCACTCTAGGAACAAATGCTTAGACACAAGCTAAGACTTTTCTAGAGTATCCTGACCACCACGTGATCACTCTAGTTACAACTGCTTAGACACAAGCTAAGACTTCCTAGAGTATCCTGATCAACACTTGATCACTCTAGTACTTACAAATTAATGTAATCAATTCTAAGAGTATTACAAATGCTTCTGAAAAGCTATAATCACAACAGTGATATTTCTCTTAACGTTTAAGCTTAATCTCACTAATATATTACAACAGCAATGTAGTGAGCTTTGGTGAAGATGAAGTTTCTGAGCTTTGAGTTGAACAGCGTTTCAGCAAGTTTTTCAGAATAAGTTCTTTCAGAATTCGTCACCTTGCTTCTCATCAGAACTTCATATTTATAGGCACTTGAGAAGATGACCGTTGGGAGCATTTAATGCTTTGCGTGTTCCGTACAACATTGCATTTAATGTTTCACGCTTTTGTCAACTACCTCGAGCCTTGTTCACGCTGTATCTACTGACGTTGCCTTTAATAGCTTCCAACATTCCTTTTGTCAGTCAGCGTAGCCTGCCACCTGTACTTTCTTCTGATCTGATGTTTGTGTATACAACGTTTGAATATCATCAGAGTCAAACAGCTTGGTGCATAACATCTTCTTGTCTTCTGACCTTGAAGTGCTTCTGAGCATGATACCATGAGAACTTCAGTGCTTCTGCTTCTGAACTCAAGTTCTTCTGATGCTTCCATAGACCCATGTTCTGATTCTGCTTTGACCATCTTCTGATGTCTTGCCAGACCATGTTCTGATGTTGCATGCTGAACCTTCTGAGACAAAGCTTCTGAGCGCTGATTTGTGCATACTCTTTATATATTTCCTGAAAAGGAAATTGCAATGTATTAGAGTACCACATTATCTCACACAAAATTTATATCCTTGTTATCATCAAAACTAAGAATATTGATCAGAACAAATCTTGTTCTAACAGAGTTGTCAATGGGTATGAGTACAACGATGAAGACAGATGCAGGTAGGGTTTGATGGAGTAATAGATGGAGAGAGAAAGGGGTAGATGAGAATGTGAAAATGGAGATTGTGTGATAAAGATGAAAAGGAGAAGAATAGTATAGTAGAATGGACCATTGATTTAAAAAGGAGAAAAAATTTACCCGGTCATTTACATGTTCCAATTCCAAAATTTCGAAATGGTTTGAAAAAAATAAGAGGAAAACATTGAAAATGGGTTGTAGTTGCCACTTGTCATAATCCTTGGTTTTCATTGAACAACAAATGTGTAGTTAGTCAATTACAAAAAGAGCATATATAAGATGTTTGGTGGTATATTTCAATCTTAATTAGGTAGTTGATAATAAACGTTTCTAATCACATATAAATTTATAAAAAATATTTTACAATCCAATAAAAACTAAGAAAAATCTCTAAATTTAATATTCAAAATAAAATTACTTTCTTGTATAATAAACAAGAAAAATCTTCCTCCCGTTAACAAATTGTAACATTGATTATACTATTATCTTCATTTTCTTTTTTTTTTTTTTTTTCACAGAGCAAAGTTAAAAATTTGCCAGCGTGTTTGTTTATTCGTACTTCGGTTCCAAGCCCTTCTTACAGTTCACGAACACCTCAACGCGCACGTTAGCATTGTCTTCTCCAAAAAGAACAGAGCGCGTGATCTCACGCGCGTAATCGTTCTTCTCTAACAACCATAGAAACACAGTCTCTATATCTTTCTCCTCTCCGATTCACCACCGTCGCCGTCGCTCGTTTCCGATCCAATTTCCTTTGACGGAATCCGTAAGCACTTCCGAAATCCCTCGTTACTGTGTCCAATTTAATTCAGCTTCTTTTTTCATATTTGAATGATCCTTGATCTTTTTCTTTTGTTCTCTTAATTTCAAATGTTTTAAATTAAATTTCGATTATTTTGTGTTTGAGAATGAAATTTTGATAGATTATAGTTTTAATTGGGGATTGGTGAGAATTTGTTAGGTTTCTGCTATTTTTCCTGATATATGCTTAAATTTTTGTAATAAGAAGAAATTATTGATCTTCTATTATTAATTAATGTTATGAATTATTAAAATTATTGAATATTCAATTAGCACCGACACCTCGGAAAAAAGATGTGTAGGTCCATGTAGTGTCGTTGTCTGAAACCACCACTTACCATTAATTTATTAATTTTTAAAATTATTATCGATATCGACGTGTCAGTGTTGGTGTCATGTTTCTGTCTGCGTGCTTCATAATTTATCAATAATGGTCTTAATTTTTCAAGCTTAGCTTAGTGAGAAGTAGAAAATTGGAAGATTAATATGTGTTTGTTTTAGTTTTTTTCTTAGTGAGTTATTTATTTTGTGAATTGTTGTTATCAGTGTGAATATGATGAGACGGGATCCAGTGTTTGTGAAGAAGAAGCAATCATCGGCTCCATCATTGGTTGATCTTTGTGTTCAGAAAGCTATAGATAATGTAAGATACCTTGGAAATGTTGGTCCTGTGGATCATCATTTGCTTGAGCAAATTTTGCCGCATTGCACGCTTGATCAGTTGATGCATATCGAGAAGGCCAGCGAAGTAAGACGGGTTTTTGTTGTTTTTTCTACCTACGAGTAAAAAGTTAGAACAAGACTAAAGTAGTTCTATAATTTGTTGGATTTGATTTTTCAGGGGGATTTGAGCCCTGTAACTGATAAGTTGTGGAAAAAGTTCTTCGAGAAGCAGTTTGGTTTGAATTGCACAAAAGAAGTAATTAAGAGGATGGTGCAGAAAAGAGTGTCATTCAGATGGTTGCAGTTGTACGAGGTAGTTGCTTTTTACTTGTTTTAGTTTTTCTTGTTCATACTCGGTTATATTTTATAAGAAATAGAAATATCAAGGTGTATTGACTTCGCGCTGTTTTTTCCTCTAACCCGGTTCTAAACCTATACACAGGCTAAAGTAAAGGAAATGGCCGAGGCTGAGAATGAAGCACTTGATCGAATCAGGCAACGCTACAAGAGTGAAGATGCTAGTAATGACTTTTTCTCTACCTTTCTGCTACTTCCTTTTCCCTTCTAATAAATATGCATGTGCAATACAAAAAATTGACGAGCCTGAAATTTTACATTGTAAATCAATATAGCAACTCTTGTGTAGCTATATGATTGTCATCTCCTTAGTTTTAAATAGTTACGAGTTATTCTGACTATGCAGGAAAACAGACCAGGCAAGTAAAGATATGCACCAAAGTTCCACCTTCAAGTAAAAAAAGATTTTGGGGAGGTAATTTATTTATTTCTTCATGTTTGTTTCCCTCTACTTCACTCTAATTCACTCTAATGTAGCTTTTATTTGTTAGTTGTTTTTCATCTTTGATGATCTTTTGTAGATAATGGACCTGGATACAACGTGTCAAATGTGAAGAGCAACATAATGAAGAAGTCAAAAATAGAGTTTCTAAAGTGGTAAACGTTTCTCTTTTATGATTATATAATCTGATGCTTTCAAATATTTCAGAGTTCACTTTACTATGAAACATACTAGAAATTTGTTTGTTCTTGCATCTTGAAATTGTATGCTCAAACTTAACCTAATGTTTACTTAATTTTCGTTGATTTGTTTGTCTAAACTTCTTGCAGCCGCGAGGTAAAAAACATTGCAGCAATGAATAAAAGTTCTATCCAGAGACCTGCCAGGTACCATATAATATCATTCATTGTTTGGTTGGTTGAACTATTTCTTGGCATTTGTTTTTCTCATAACAAACATTGTTATCTGTGTTTTCTTCTCTCTTTCTGTTTTTCTCGACAATTCTCATGCTGCTGCACCATGTTCTGCAGTTCATCAAGCATGATGAGGAGTGGAAGCATGTCTGGAATTGGTTCATCTTCCAAAGATCCTAAATCTTCAAAGAGGTTATTTTAGGAGCTAAGTAAGAAAGCTAGCAATGCTATGCATCATCATCTGGTTTTAAATTGTGATGACATTTGATGCCTACTAAAAATTGTATTATCATTATTTGCTTCTTAAATTTCCTTGATTTATATGTGCCGGTGTATTGTGTAGATAGCATCAAGAATTGCATAATTGTTGTAATATGTTGATTTCCATATATAAATGCAATTACAGATCATCTTCACATCCAATGTTCATGTTCAAGTATTATGGAAATAAAATATAGAAATTTATGTAGAGAATATAAGCACCAAATTGAAAAAAAAAAAGAATGATAGCATGAGATCATAATTTAATGATCTAACACGTGAAGGTATACTTCCCTTTCTAATTATAACAAATCACATGAAAGTTTATTTGAGGCCAGACACTCCCCATCTAAATGCCGGGTTCATGTGAATGTCATTATTTTCTATTGAAGATGAAATGTATTTCAAAACTTTCACCAGTGACTAATATGTTGGTGTATGGTTGTTAAGGCTTAGTCAAATAAGTGTCCTAGATTTTAGCATTGATTTGTTAGTTGATTTAGTAAAAGTTTGTTTCCTTAATTTTAGTCAGAACGTGGGCTGTAGAGTCTGTTACAGCATTAGGTTTTTCTCTATTTATTTGTTGCACTTCCACATGAATAAAATAAGTCATTCCAGAACTGTTATTTGCAATCTAACAATCTGGTATCAGAGCAGTGACTTGAGAGATTTAATAACAGTAGGAAAACACTTGAGGGAGTGAAGAGAGATGGGTTCGGAAGCACACTTTGCAGCAGCCTCCATTCCGAAGTTTGACGGCGACTACGATCACTGGAGTATGGTCATGGAGAATCTCCTTCGATCTAAGGAGTATTGGGTAGCTGTTGAATCAGGCTACACAGAGCCGAAGAGCATGGATGGGATGACGGCAGCGCAAATAAAGAACTTGGAGGAGATAAAGCTGAAGGATTTGAAGGCTAAGAATTACTTGTTTCAGTCGCTTGACAAGTCAATTCTTAAGACGATCACTCAAAAAGAGACATCTAAACAGCTTTGGGATTCCATGAAGTTAAAGTGTCAAGGAAATGCTCGAGTGAAGAGAGCTCAGCTCAATCGTCTACGCCGAGACTTTGAGGTCTTAGCAATGAAGCAGGGTGAATCAATCACTGATTATTTTGGTCGAGTAATGACGGTTGCAAACGACATGAGGAATTATGGGGAAGATGTGGATGATGTCAAGATCGTTGAGAAGATTTTGAGAACCCTAACTGATAAGTGGAACTACATTGTTTGCTCCATTGAGGAGGCCAAGGACATAGATCAACTATCTGTGGACGCCTTGCAAAGTTCTCTGCTCGTTCATGAGCAAAAGTTCAAAGTAAGTGGAGAAGATGAACATGCTTTAAAGGTAACTCATGAAGAGAAATATGGTGGAAGAGGACGAGGAAGAGTTGTTTTTCGAGGAGGTCGGGGACAAGGAAGAGGCAGGGCTAGCCAACTGAGGAATAAGGAAACAATTGAGTGTTACAAGTGTCATAAGCTTGGACACTTCCAGTACGAGTGGCAAGCAAATTTTACAGATTTGGAGGAATCGGAAGAGATGGTGCTAATGGCATATGTTGAGAAGCTTGGAGGCAATCGAGATGTTGTGTGGTATATTGACTCTGGGTGCAGCAATCACATGTGTGGTGATTCATCACTCTTCTGTGAGTTAGAAGAAGGGTTCAACAAGGTAGTTAGATTGGGAAATTATGCAAGCATGAACGTTGTTGGAAAAGGAAGTGTTCGGTTGACGATAAAAGGCGTGAATCACCTTGTACGAGATGTGTATTATGTGCCCGGTTTGAAGAATAATCTTCTTAGTGTTGGGCAGCTGCAAGAAAAGGGTTTGGCTGTACTAATGCAGTCAAATCAGTGTCGGATTTTTCATCCAACAAAGGGTTTGGTATTCCAAACCTACATGACAGCAAATCGAATGTTTGTGTTGCTATCGAGCACTCAATCAATCAAAAGGGAAAGCAAGGAAGAGTGTTTCCAAGCAACCACTGAAGACGTGGCTCACCTTTGGCACCGAAGATTCGGTCATCTCAGCTACAAAGGGTTGAATACTTTGCAAACAAAAGGCATGGTGACTGGCTTGCCAAGTTTCTCTGAGGGTAAAGTTGTGTGCACTAATTGCTTGAAAGGGAAGCAACATCGAGATGTAATCCCGAGGAGAAGTACATGGAGAGCATCGACAAAGTTGGAGCTGGTTCACGCTGATATTTGCGGCGCGATTTCTCCGGTTTCAGAGGGAAACAAGAGGTATTTCATTTGTTTCATTGATGACTATAGTAGGAAAGGGTGGGTGTATTTTCTTGCTAATAAGTCAGATGCATTCACTACCTTTAAGCTATTTAAAGCTCTTGTTGAAAAAGAAACAGGCCTGTCCATTAAATGTCTACGAACGGATCGTGGAGGTGAATTCACATCAGATGAGTTCAAAGAATATTGTAAAATGAATGGGATCATGAGGCAATTAACTGCTGCATATACACCGCAACAGAACGGAGTCGCGGAGCGGAAGAATAGAACTGTGATGAATATGGTGAGGAGCTTATTGATTGAAAAAAATGTTCCAAGAAAATTCTGGGCAGAGGCTGTAAACTGGGCATTCTATGTTCTTAATAGATGCCCAACATCATCGATGAAGGAAATGATGCCAGAGGAAGCTTGGTGTGGGGTGAAGCCTTCGGTTGGGCACTTGAGAGTCTTTGGTTGTGTGGCATATGCTCATGTACCGGATGCTAAACGAACAAAGCTTGAAGATAAGAGTCGTTGTTGTGTTTTTTTTGGTGTAAGTGAAGAATCAAAGGCATACCGACTATATGATCTTACCTCCAAGAGGATCATTATCAGTCGGGATGTCGTATTTGAAGAAGATGGGCAACAAAATTGGGAGAAGAGCTCCGAAGAAGATAAAACGTTTGATTTGGAATGGGAAGATGAGAAAAGGGAAGAAAGGGAGGAATCGAGTGATGGCGGTGAAGAAGAAAATGTAGCTGATGGTAATGAAGAAAATGCAACTGATGGTAATGAAGAAGAAAATGCAGCTTCTCCAGTGACAGAACCCAGAAATAGAAGAGCACCGAGGTGGATGAATGACTATGTCACCGGTGAAGGTCTTTCCGATGAAGAGGTACAAACACACTTAGCCTTGTTTGCTCATGCTGTTCATTTTGATCCTACTTCATTTGACGAAGCAGTAAAGGAGGAGAAATGGAGGGCAGCCATGGATGCAGAAATGAGATCGATTAAGAAGAATGGAACGTGGGATCTCATGGAGCTGCCGAAAGGAGCAAAAAAAATAGGAGTCAAATGGGTGTACAAAACAAAGTTCAATGAGCTTGGAGAAGTAGAAAAATACAAGGCTCGCTTGGTCGCAAAAGGGTATGCTCAGGAATACGGAGTTGATTATGAAGAAGTATACGCTCCTGTAGCTCGTATGGACACGGTTCGAATGATTTTGGCACTTGCTGCACAAAGAGGTTGGTGTGTGTTTCAGCTGGACGTGAAGTCGGCCTTTCTTCATGAGAAGTTAGTTGAAAATGTGTATGTAGATCAGCCAAGAGGTTATGAAATAAAGAATGAGGAGCAGAAGGTATATAAGCTTAACAAAGCTTTGTACGGACTCAAGCAGGCACCGCGAGCATGGTTCAACCGAATTGAATCATACTTCAGAAAGGAAGGCTTTGAGAAGGAGGATAGTGAGCAAACTTTGTTTACCAAAGTTAAACAAGGTAAGTATTTGATCATTAGGTTGTATGTTGATGATTTAATTTATACCGGAGATGATGAAAAAATGATGTTTGAATTCAAAGAGTCCATGATGAAGGAATTTGATATGTCAGACTTGGGTAAGATGAGGTATTTTCTTGGTATTGAGGTAGTTCAGTTTGATGGCGGTATATTCATCAGTCAAACGAAGTATGTGATAGAAGTTTTGAGAAGATTTGGGATGGAGCATAGCAATCCTGCTGAAAATCCAATGGTTCCTGGATTTAAAATCTCCAAAGATGAAAATGGGGTTGAAATGGATGGTTCATTTTTCAAGCAACTGCTTGGAAGCTTGATGTACCTGACCGCTACGAGGCCGGACATAATGTATGCGGTTAGCTTATTGAGCAGGTATATGTCAAGGCCTACAGAAGTTCATTATTCTGCAGCAAAGAGAATTCTACGTTACTTGCAAGGTACGACAAAGTTTGGCATTCTCTACAAAGCGGAAGGAAATTTGGAATTGATTGGCTTTACTGACAGTGATTATGCTGGATCGGTGGAGGATAGAAGAAGTACTTCAGGTTATGTCTTTATGCTAAGTGGGGCTGCAGTAGCTTGGTCTTCTCGAAAACAACCAATAGTAACATTGAGTACGACGGAAGCCGAATTTGTAGCAGCTGCGGGAAGCTGTTGTCAGGCAATATGGATGCAAAGGGTGCTGAAGAAGATAGGCTACACGGGAAGTAGAAGTACTGTCATTTTTTGTGACAATAGCTCAACAATTAAGTTGTCGAGGAATCCGGTGATGCATGGCAGAAGCAAGCACATTGATGTGCGCTACCATTTCTTAAGGGAGCTTGTGAATGATGGAGTAGTGCAGCTTCAATTTTGTGGTACAAGGCATCAGTTAGCGGACATCCTCACCAAACCGCTGAAATTAGAGTCATTTCGGGAGCTGAGATGGAAGCTTGGAGTCTGTGATTTTTCAGAAGTTAACTAGCTGCAAATGCAGTCTAGTTCAAGGGAAGGAATGTTAAGGCTTAGTCAAATAAGTGTCCTAGATTTTAGCATTGATTTGTTAGTTGATTTAGTAAAAGTTTGTTTCCTTAATTTTAGTCAGAACGTGGGCTGTAGAGTCTGTTACAGCATTAGGTTTTTCTCTATTTATTTGTTGCACTTCCACATGAATAAAATAAGTCATTCCAGAACTGTTATTTGCAATCTAACAATGGTTTGTTGCTAAACAAGTCTTTTTTCCGGTGCCAAAAATTGAGGGTATTAGTATATATGTTTATTCACACATCCGGTCAAAAATTTAAAAATACTTTTAGAATTCGGATTTCAATTTCTAGAAGCATGAATACATAACAAATTCCCTTTAAAGCACACAAAATCTGAGTTAAAAATATGTTCGAATATTAAGGATATTGAAATAAACAATTTATGGATATTGAGATTCGACGTGACTTAAGATAAGCACACCAAAACCCAAAATTAGAAATATGAAAAAGTAAAAGGACTTGTCTAGATTTTGAAATCCAAAAACTTTCATTTATGTATTCGCACTTAGATTTTTCTCTCTACCTCCTCTTCATTTCACCAAATTTGAATAAAAGTGACAAAAAAATTGGATGAACAATCTAATGTCAGATATGTTTTCAAAATGAAATTCGAAACAAATATTTTATAATCAGAATTGCTATCCATCAACACACATAGTTAACAAGCCCCCAAATATTCATGTAAACAAGTGCAAAATATCTAATTTTGAGGTTTAAGCATCTTGAAAATCTCTTAGTAAATTAAAGAATACAAATGATTACCTTTGATATAACAATTTTGAAAATGAAACAGAGTTTTGAGGTGTTGTCGAGGTATATAGTACTTTGAGCGTTTTGAGGATATAGGGTTCGTGTGATCCCTTACGACCATGTTAAGAAAGAAAATGAAATAAATGTGTTGGCTACTAATACTACTCACAAAACTAAAATAAATCATTTTTAAATTTATCGAAGTTGAACGAAATAAAAAATTTAATGTCAAGTTACTCAAATTCAAAGAATACAAGTGACTTAACTAACCCACTAGAATAACCAACTAAACTAACAACTGACAAACTAACCGAACAATTAAAAAAGGCTAATGAAATTTTAATACTTTTAATTAGTTTATGTGTGCTTTTTTTCAAAAATAATTTTGTTAGACAGTATATTTTATGCTAAAAATGAACTTATTTTGATTAACTTTTGAACAATAGAGTGGGCGATGAAACATTACAATTGCAAATATGAATTTCCCACAGCTGAATGCATTTCCCAGAAACGATTATGCGTTAAATATAACTTAATTGCAGAACGTATCAACAAATCAGAGTGGCGCAGCGGAAGCGTGGTGGGCCCATAACCCACAGGTCCCTGGATCGAAACCAGGCTCTGATAAATTTGATTTTTTTTGTTTTATGCTATTTTTTCAACACTACTTTGGCTTCTTGATCCGTTACTTTTTAGCCGTTCAATTACAAATGACTTAATGTTATTTCACTATTTTAATTCTCAATTCACAAGCATGTTTCGTGTTATAATAATTGTTAACTTCTATTTATATTTTTCGGATTCAAAATTTTGTATCTTAGGAGACTAAAGTTTATACAAAATAAATTTTTTACATGCATTATACTTTGTATATCAGTATGTGAAGCTTGACCTAATAGGTCTCTCTTTGGTTATCCAAATCCATTAGATCTACCTCTGAGATACACAACTCAAGCATGGAATTCAGTATGTGAAGCTTACGTCATGCGACCGTGCAAGAGCGTGGAGCTATGCTCGTGCAGCTTTGCGTATGATGCATGATATGCCATGAAACACCTTCCTAAAAAACCACAATTTTTAGAAAGAACTTGGTATAAATGATTGAGGTGGAGTTCAATGTGACTTGAATGATCGAGTTGAGTTTGAAAGTCTGAATGGACAAAGCTTAACTAAGCAAATTGAATGATAGATTTGAGCTAGGCTAGGTCAGTCATGCTTGGTCAAAGTATACAAAGTTCACATGGCATTGGCATCCATGCTAGTTCACCGTTCACCAAACGTCGAGTATGTTAAGGTATAGATGTTTGTTCTTAATCACATCGGCCTAAACCAGTCCACAATCCATCAAGTATCAAGCTTGTTAAGGCATACCTGTTTGTTCTTCATCAGACCTACCTATATATCATTCCAATATTATATCACTGCAACTTTTGTTTTGCCATTCATAAGCAGTTCCTATTCCATTTTATTTGTCTATTTGCAATCTAATATGTAGAAATTTGAATACTTCACTGATAAAGCAATTCTATGTTGTTTTATGTTAATCAAATACCTACATTCCAAACATTTTCTAGTATAGATAAATCAGATGGAAATCCTCTAGCAGTTCAAATTATTTACTGTTTTAAATTTTTTCAAGAACTCATATCCCTTCAAAATGTGCCATTAAGATTTAGGATGCAAGTTTACAAACTAGTTTGAATCCGCAATCAAAAACAAATTTATCTCTCTCTTACACACACAAACAAATATTAGTTTTGCTTATTTCATAAATGTTAAGTTCCAACAATAACAATTACATGTGCTACTAGCATAGTTGAAAGCTGAAAGCTTGAAATTGCAAATCTTCCACTACCACCATTCTAATGCAGGGTAATGACACAAGCTTACATTGTTTATGCAGTGACATGCTACTACTTCAGGAAATTTTTGTCACTTCCTAGTTGTAGCAAAATAAATTAAGCAACAACCATATATAATTTGATTTGTATACAAGAAAATAAATAGTAACATTTACTTTTTTTAACTCTCGACTTTATTCATAATTATTCTTTATTTCTTAAAAATTCGCTTGTAAGTTCAAGTTGAGTCTGTAGGCTTAAAGCCCAGATCCAGCAAGTCGCCTCTTTGACGCATTCGATACAGATAACTGACCAAGCTTGTCGGTGTTAGTGTCGCTTGAAACAGTTCTTTCTTTGGTTGGTGCATAATGTCGCAGCCATTCTCCAACATATACCTGGAACATGAAATAGTTTAGGTTAATGTAAATTTTCGGTTACTTTAAGGATGATATAATTCAGCCTCAAATCGGTAAAGTTAGAAAAACATTTTTCAGAGGTATCGGTGCCACAGAGATAATAACAAGGAGATATAATTTAATCAAAAGAAATAACCTGTTGAGGTCTCATGATCTTTGTATCAGGATCATCTAAAGACTCTCGCCAATGTGATAAATATCCAGCCATACGAGGGATAGCAAATAAAATAGTGAAAAATTCGGGTGGAAATCCCATAGCCCTGAGATTTTGCACAAATCCATCAGATCAATCTTACTAAAAAAATTTGGGAGGAGAGTGACATATCTTACGCTACCGAGTTAGAAAACAAGATGTAGTAATAGATTTACCTATAGATTAATCCAGAGTAGAAGTCGACATTTGGATATAGCTTCCTCTTGATAAAATACTCATCAGACAGAGCAACCTTCTCCAAGGCAACAGCAACCTACATAATCAAATAATGCCATATAAAATTTTCAATTTTAAATTAAATAAATTGAACCGAGTCGATATTTAATGAATCAATGAATTATTGATAAGTCTCAAGAAAAATACACGTAGAAGAAAAAAAAATCGAAAAATGTGTTTTGATATTGAATACAAAATGGATAAGCACCTCTATCAGAGGATCCCGGCCAACAATGGAAAAAACTTCCTCTGTCAATTTTTTTAAGACCTTTGCTCTAGGATCATAGTTTTTGTACACACGATGTCCAAAACCACTCATCTTTCGCTTCCTAGAGAAAAAATAACAGACAACAATATGATAGAAAACTACGTAAAAAAGCAGGAGACGAAAAAGAGAAAATCATCAGCAAATCAGCACTCTTTATAGATAGGAAAACACAAGACCCAGAAGATGTAAAAGATAATATAAACCTTGCTTTAACACCCTCAATGAACTCTGGAATATTATCAACATTTCCGATTTCACTCAGCATTTTGAGGACAGCCTGTATAATGGAAGGTAAAATTAGCATTGTCACACATGAGTGTTCTGCTTTGGATTACTTTTCGCGTATAAATATGCAATAAAAAAATTGATTATGACTTAAGTGACTTGAACCATTTATATTACCTCATTAGCTCCACCGTGAAGAGGTCCATATAGAGCTCCAACACCACCAGCAATAGCAGTGTATACATCAACGCCACTGCAAATAAGATTATAGTTAAAGAAACATATAACAGGCTGCTTTATTTTTCTTAGGAAATTGCTATTCACTCCAAACTGTTTCCGATTCAGTATGGTTTATTAGCAGCACTCTTTTGATAAGTAGTGAGACATTTACCTTGATGCAAGGTGGCGTACAGTTGATGTAGAGCAATTCATTTCATGCTCAGCATGCAGGATGAAAATGATGTCCAGTGCACGAGTTAGACGAGGATTGGGTTTATATGAAGGATTGCCACTGAAAACATGCATAGTGGAGATTTAATGAGTTAGACTCTATGTCGATAAAATACTTGAATCTGAAAATCTCTCTTTCGCTCTGATACCATTCAAGCATCAAATATTTAATCATAAACTTTGTTTTTGTGGTAAGAATATTATGTTATTTCTGAAAATACATACAGAGAATCAAGCATGTAAAGGAAGTTCTCTGTGTAAGACAGTTTGTTGGATGGAAGCACAGGTGGCCTTCCTGCGAGTCTAAGATTAATCGCAGCAGCAATTGTTGTTATCTGCCAATAAGCATAGAATTGAATGAATATTGCACAAAAGTTCAACAGGTTGAGTTTAAACAATGTAAGGAATTCATAGAATTGAATAGCAAACCTTTCCAATAATCCGCACTATTTGTTTGTCTCTTACTTGCTTTGAGTTGTAGATATCAAGACCCTAGATTACAACATAAAAAATTGTTTAAATAAAGATAAAATGTGAATCAATTAATATAACATGGAAAAATGTTGAATCTCAATAAGAAATGAAGTTCTGGTCAGTACCCACATGTATATTCAACTAACACATTAGATAAAATAACATCCCTTATGAATCAGTAATCAAATAATGAAAATCGTCAAATCACTAAGTTATAATTATTCAATTGCATCAATGCTGAGCAGCTCAAAAGATGAGTTACTTTATCTTGATAGCAGTTTATGTTACTTACTCTGAGAGCAGGATTTGCATCAGGATGATAAACAGATAAAGCACTTAGAGCGTTAACAAGAACACCCATAGGATGTGCATCTTGAGGCATTGATTGTATGAGGTCCTACAAAACAAATTTATGCAACCATTCAGTTAGATAGAATAAACCAATATTATTAATTGCATATCGTGGAACATAGTGGTTTATTCAAATTCCACTAAGCAATAGAGCTATATAACGCCTCTATTTGGCAACATGTTGTACTAAATAGCATATTGCGCAACAATAACGATTTGTTCAAATTTAGCATGTTACAACGCTATAGCTCTGCTATTTAACAACATTGAAATACACGCACATTTCTAAAAAAATGGACAACGGAGCTTTGTAGAGAGATTGCACGAGAAATTATGAAGCCTAGAATAACATTTATCAACTTGCTAGTTAGATGAAATAACAAAGTTATCTGATAACAGAAAAGCTCACCAAAACTCCTTGTGGTACAGCTGAATGCTGAGATACAGCAAACTCCCAATCTTGTAACTGACGTGCAGAAGGCAAGTTTCCATACACTAAAAAGACAGAGTTAGAAAACCTCAACGAGTCTTATCTGACATGAAAATTTGCATCTATGCTAGTCCATGGAAGGAAAAAATATTGATCCACATATCATAAACAAAGACTATAAAAGTAGAGTCATGTTTAGGCTATAAATATTTGATCCCAAAATATATTAACTCATAATTATACTATACTTGGGAGTTTCAGCCTCAATATTTTGTACTCTTTATTATTATATTGCACTTGATAATTTAGTATAACCAATATACGCTACTCGTCAAATCAGAAAAGTGTTTAGTCAATAGTTATTTCAAGCAACTCCATTTTCAATACTAAACGCTTACTTGTTACAATAAATTGATGAAAAATTGGCAAACAGAGCGTCTCAAGTTTACAGTCTTAATTTTATCACATGCTTCTCTTTTCACTCAATACAAGTTAAAATTGTTTGATTATAAAACATCTATAAATGATTTTGCAGCTAAAAAATTACAAAACTAACATATGAGTATTGACAATTTCCTTTATATTAATCCTCTAACCCCACATAAAAGTTTCATACACTTGAAAGTTTTTTTTTTGAAAACTACTCACATATGAGATATGCCACTTCGGGAAAGGTACTTTTCTCAGCCAACTCCTCAATAGGGTATCCTCTATATCTAAGGATTCCCTCATCACCATCAATATAAGAAATTGTCGAACGCACAGGAGCAGTATTCAAATAACCAGGATCATAAAGCTTGAGTCCCTTATCATTCTTCCCAGTCGATATCTATAAACCAAAAATTACAGAATCACATATTCCACAACAAATGAATAAGAGAAGAAATCAAATCACATCAATGTAACAACTGAACAGCATTTTATCAAACCACTTATGATTTCATCATATACCTCAGAGTAAAATAATTATTTGGATAAAATTTCATAAATTTCTTATTATAAACTCAACAATCATAATAGAAAGGATCAAAATTGAACAAGACCCAATTCAACAAATCAGATATTATTTGGAGTTCCAAATCTAAAATTGAAAATTCATCAACACAACACAACACAAGTTTCTCATACTCTAACAGACAAAAAAACAAACAGTTAATCAGCAATAAGCAATAGATCACGACCCAGTTATCATCACCTTCTTGAAATCATTGGCTTTGACAGTCCCATCAGGAGACACCTCAATACTATACTTCTTCCCGGTACGTTCATCAACAACGGTGAGACTCCCTTTAACATTCGGCGGCGGAGAGATCCCGGAGGAAGCCGAAAGATGAAGAGGCTGGATGAGTTCCTCGGCGGTGGTTGAGGAAGACGGAAGCAAGTGAGCTGTGAGCGTAGCCAAACGGTTCCGTGCAGCGTCGTGCACGCGCGATTCCGTTGTACTGGTTGTCGTTGACATTGTAGGATGATACGATGGTTGTGTTTGTGAGATTGTGTTTATGTTTGTGTCTGTGTTTGTGATTTTTGATGTTGTTTGAATGGATTCGAAAAATAGGGATCGGATTAGTGTTAATTAGTGGAGATTAATTATAATTAGTATTGGGATTAGAATGTGGAATGGTGTTAATGGGAAATTGGAGTTGAAGTAAAACTCACGTGTTTTTATTACAAATTCATAATAGATTGGTGTTACGTACGGTACACCACATCTCCTTCTAAATTATTTAAAATTTGGAGATTAGAACAAATGTCTGAATCAGATATATCTAGATGAGAAAGTAAATAATGAAAATATGTCAAAATAATAGCATTCATTTTAAAATTTAATTGATTAAAATAGGAAAGTCATTGACAAAATACTATATAAAAAAAGTTAGTTCGAGTATAATTGGAAATAATTAACTTCTACTATATTAAAAAATTAAGCAAAACAAACTATAATAAATTAGGTTAATATTCATTTATCTCCTAGGCGTGTTTTGATTTACCCCTTTAAAAAAAAATTTAAAAACATCTTTGAAATATTAAAATTCTAAATCTTTTGTCCCTTAGATGGAAAAATTACCTCCTGTAAAAGTTTTTTTCTTGATTTACCACCCTGATTTTTACAGGCTTACGGGGTACCCAAAATTATAAAGGGTATTTAATTTTTTTTTAAAGGGGATAAATCAAAACACGCCTATATTGCAGGGGGTAAATGACTATTAACCCTAATTTATATTACCTAACATAATGTAACACCCCGATATCCGCTACACGCATCAATCGTGTCGGCCAACCGAGCATGTGTAACGCCCGGAAAATAAGTATATAGTTGATTTGAACGTTTGTGACATTTATTGGAATTTTACCGTTTTTGGAGTCGTTTCAGTCGGTATTAGTTCGGGATGGCGGACTAATATTTAATTGAAGGTTTTCATATTTTTGGTACTAGAAATATCATTAAGGTAATATTCCGCGTTTTGGGGCGTTTGAACGATATTTGAGCGTAGGGGCATTTTGGTCATTTCCGCGGGATAGATATTTTCTTTATAAGAAAGAAATATTGTGAGAAAGGAAAGAGAATGGAAAGAAAAAGAAGAGAAGGAAAGAAGAGAGAAAGGAGAAGAAGGAAAAGAGGAGGAAAAAGTGGAGATTGGTGGATTCTCGACCGATTCGAGTTCCGATCGTTGCTATAGCAAGGTAAGGGGGTGAATCTAATTTATCTTGGATGTATGATTCTTATAGTCTTGTTCTTGTTCTTGTTCTTGTTCTTCTTGTTCCAATTTCCACAATTTTCTTGTGTGGTCTTTGTTTGATTTAACTTTGTTTGAGAATGATTGTATGATGATTAAATGATATCCTTGTTGTGTTATGGTGATTGATCATGTTTGTTTTCCATTTCTATGGCTTGATTGAAGTTGGAGAAAAAGTTAGGTTTTGAGAAATATTAATGAATCAACCATGAAATTTGGATGTTATGTTGTTTATATGGTATGTATGTGTTGTATTGGTGTTATAATGATGTTTTGGAGTGGTTTTGGTGGGTATAAGGGGCTTGAGACAGTTCTGTTCGTGTTGGGATTTTTCTGGTTTTTCTCAGGTCCGCTAAGCGGCCTCAGGTTCGCTGAGCGGAGTTTTCGTTGGTCCGTTTCTGGAATTTCCGCTTAGCGGCCCGCTGAGCCCGCTGAGCGGCTAACAGCATTTTCGGTTTTTCCAAAACTTCGTAACTCTTGAACCGTAACTCCGATTTTGTCGCCGTTCGAAGCGTTGGAAAGCTAACGCAATGAACTATACTATTATCTAATTAAATGATTCATAGTATGTAGTATCCCATTATTTTTATTAGGATCAAGTGATGAGTTGTGTAGTGTGTTCAATTATCCAAACTTTGAAACCTTGTAACTTTTGATCCGTAGCTCCGTTTCGTACGCCGTTCGAAGTGTTAGGAAGCTAGTTGGATGTTTTATATGATAGCATAGGCTTGGTTAGCTTGTTATGAATTGGTTATGAGGTGTTGTTGATGAAAACACATAATTGTTTATATGCGCGATATGTTTGGTAAATAATCATAGTGCTTGGTTGCAATTGTTAATGATGTAGGATGTAGTAGTGGTTGGTTGATTTTCATAAATGGTTTTGTGAACTAGTACATGATAAATCATGATGATGTGTTGTGTGAATGTTATCGTATTGGTATGAGGTATGTGATTAATTATCGATAACATGAGATCATGTTCATATGTGTTATGTATTAATGAATGTTCATTCTTGATATGTGACGATGTTTGGTTGTTTGTTGTTAACATGTTGTGTGGCCTTATGGCAAGTAATTGTTGTTATGAGAATGATGTATTGATGGAGTTGTGGGCCAATGTCCAATATTAATTTGATGTGATGCAATTATGCGATCATTTATGCCGATGTGGCTAGTATGTTTTGACGGTGAATGTGTGCTGTGTGCTTATTAATGCCTGTGTGGTAATTATGGTGTGATGTGATTGATAACGATGTTATTAATTGGTGATGTATCCTTTTGGATAGAATATAAACGGTGTAACGTGGGTATGTGACCGTGTTATATTGTTGATGATGTTGTTGTCGTGTAATAGAGTCATATATTTGCACAGCATAACATTTCATTACGTTAATGGCGGAATGCTATTAGCAGGTGGCCTGTATTGGCAATTATTACCAGTGGGGGCTTAATGCTCGGTAAAAAGGTGTATTTGCCCTAGTGGCAAGAGGTCATCAGTGGGGGCTAAATGCTCGATGACGTTTAGTCGTAGCTTGATGCTCGACAAAGGTGTATTTTCCTTAGGGAAAGAAGTCCCAGCATAATGCTCGGCAAAGGTGTATTTGTCATAATGACAAGGGAGTTTTACTCCGGATTTGGTACCACATGCATATGCATAGTCGAGTCTCATTCATCATTGTCTGTCTTTATGATTTATGTTATCATTCATGTGTCAAATTACTTATATATTGATTGTGGTTGAATGAGTGGATTACTTTGTTGTATGATTCTTGATGATACTTGTTGGCATTACTATAATTGTCATGCTTTCATTATGAATTATATTCTCACCCTTCTGCTGATTTGATGCTTGAGTGGCATCCTGCAGATTAGCCGCTTTGGAAGTCTTTTGGAAGAGGTAGTTCTCCAGTCGGTCTCGTCAGTTGCTCTGATACGTAACACCGGGGAGTCGGGAGTCTGTTGTTATTTATTTATATATGACTCTTTGAACATGTATGTGTGATAATGTGTTGATGTGTATTGTAAACACTTTATTTTGGAAAACTCCTCTTTGAGAGTGAGAGATATATGTATATATATATATATGTTCATATCTTCCGTGTGTTATGTATCATTTTATTGGCAGGTGTGTATGCTTTTGGCATCGTTGATGTCCGTTTATTTTCTAGGTGTTTGTTTGGTTACTTAGTGTAACATCCTAATTGTGTTGTATGAAATTTTAAATACTCTGATATTTTCTTGCCTAAATGCTTTGGGTAGAATTGGGGTGTTACATTAGTGGTATCAGAGCAGGTCGGTCTGTCCGGCCAGTGTTGTCTAATGTTGTTTAATTCCTCAGTACGGGATAAGTGTGTGGAGCACTGTCAGTACTTGTTGTGCCTCTAGTCGGTTGTGTGCAGGAATGGTTTGAAGCTAAGTGGGGGAGAAGATATGCTTCTCGGATATGTTTCAGTTGCAAGATGTTAGTATGCTACTGAGGGCAGCAGTACTAGTGTTGTTGGACTTTGTTGTTTTCTGAAGTGAAGGCGACTTGGACTTAAGACTTTGGTTGTTAATCAAGTTGGAGTGTCACGGAGTAGATGTTGGTTAATTCTAAGGAATGGAATTTAGAGAGTTGTGATGCTCTAACGCTACTGATGGACTATGAAGTTGTTGTTTGAGTAGCCTTGTGTGAGTTGACGTTGTTAGAAACGTTTTGGAACTCGAGTGAGAATTAGGAGTATGAAGAGTTGAGTAGAATCTCAGGAATTTTATTCTTAGGATTTGTTAGAAGTGTTTTGGTACGTAGCTACCGGACGTCGGTGTTAGCTGGTTCAGATGATCTTGAGAGATTTATGAATTATGGAATCATAGTGCTTCTATGCTATGAGCAAAAGTTGGAAAAGAATATTATTAATGTTAGTACTGATAGTTTATACTCTATTATGATTATCGGCTACCTATTGACAAATTGAGGACTTGATCACCCTTAATCTCTTGTTGATAGTAGACGGAATCGTATTGGATGTGATAGGCTTATCTGGCTAGTTTGATAATATTGGAAGTGAATGAGTCGGTGCAAGGTGGTACGACGTTGTTTATGTTGTCGACGACTTTGGATGTCCTTGAGAAAGAGCAATTGTGGGAATTGCGGATAGTTGCGCATTTGTATAAGTGTTTCTTGAAGGTTTCATTGATTCATCGTCGAAAAGAGGAATTTTGTCTTGGAGTTCTGTTTTGACGGATTTAGTTCCTAGAAATATTGTTGTGTCGAGGGTTCCGTATCGGATGCCATCTTTTGAGTTGAAAGAGTTGAGGAGTCAACTTAAGGATTTTCTTGAGAAGAGGTTTGTTCGTTCGAGTGTGTCGCCGTAAGGTGCATGTGTTTTGTTGGTTAAGAAGGAAGGTTATATGAGGCTTTGTGTCGATTTTAGACAATTGAGAAAAGTGACAATTAAGGAAAAGTATCCACTTTTGAGGATTGATATTTTGATGGATCAAATTGGTTTGAGCTTGTTTGTTTTGCAAGTTTGATTTGAGGTATGGGTATCATCAGTGTGAAGATGGTCATGCTAAGTACTTGAGAATTGTTTTATCCGTGTTGGGAGGAAGAAGTTGTTTGCTAAGTTTCCTTATGTGAGTTTTTGGTTGAGTGAAGTGAATGTTCAAGGGGTAAGTGGTGGTTTATGCTTTTATGCGAGTTAAGATTTTTGAAAGGATTTATCTGTCACAAGATTTAGAGTTGGCAGTTGTTATTTCTGTTTGGGAAATTTGAAGGCACTAATTATTCGGATCGAGATTTGTGTGTGTAAGTGACTACAAGAGTTTGAAGCATTCGTTTGATCAGAACGAGTTGAATATGAGAAACCATTGCATATGTCTATGTGGATGATTCGAGTATTGTGATTGTTGAACAGTTGTGAGATTTGATTTTGGTTCGTAAAGTGACTTCTTCAAGTGTTGAGCTTTATATGTGAAAGCTTACTTAAGGTATTCTTGATGAGATTAGAAAAGGTCAGGAATCGGATTTGAATGGATTAACTGATGGAAGTACTGGCGAGTGGTATGTTGATAAAGATGTTTGTTGGATTGTTTGTTTGCATGGTGTTTCGGAAGGTATTGTTCAGATTGAGATCCGAGGTTTATTTCTGAAATTTTGATAGGGTTCACAAAGTACTTTGGGTACGAAGTTGCGTTTGAGTTTGGCGTATCATCCTCAAACGGATGGTCAGACTGAGAGGACGGTTTGGTCACTTAAGGATCTATGAGGGCTTGTGTTGTGAAACAAGGATGTGTTTGGATTAGCTTTTTGTCTTTGATTGGATAATACAAAGACTTTTGTCTGGTGTGCAAGCTGACACAGCAGATTAAGAGGTTGAGTATGTTAAGAGAGAACAATGAGTTTCTGGTGAATACTAGAAAAGAGCTGGAAGTTGGTTATGAAATTGGTAAATCTGTTTGTTGTGGGAAATCAGAGTGCGCATCGGAAGCGTGAAATGACACGGTTCGTATGTGTATGAATTGTTAAAGTTCAAATTGTGGACAGTGGATGTGGTAGGAATTATAAGACCACCAGATGTTTTGGTTACATGTTTGACTGCTATGTCTTGACATGGTTATTTGGATGTTGTGCGACCGGGTTGTTGTCTGTGTCTTGATTAATTCTTGTGTTTTGGTGTTAGTCAATGAGTGCATTGTATGGGCATTGCATCTCGTTGTCGTTGTTGTGTTTTGGTTGTTTTGCTTTTAGCAAGAGTGATTCGTTGTTGGTGCTGATTGTGCCGTTGCTTTCGTGGCTTGATAGTTGGTTAGTCGGAGGCGAGAGCGTATCCAAGTTTGTTTGTGTTTGGGATATTTCCGAGGACGGAAATCTTCTAAGTGGGGGAGAGTTGTAACGCCCGGAAAATAAGTATATAGTTGATTTGAACGTTTGTGACATTTATTGGAATTTTACCGTTTTTGGAGTCGTTTCAGTCGGTATTAGTTCGGGATGGCGGACTAATATTTAATTGAAGGTTTTCATATTTTTGGTACTAGAAATATCATTAAGGTAATATTCCGCGTTTTGGGGCGTTTGAACGATATTTGAGCGTAGGGGCATTTTGGTCATTTCCGCGGGATAGATATTTTCTTTATAAGAAAGAAATATTGTGAGAAAGGAAAGAGAATGGAAAGAAAAAGAAGAGAAGGAAAGAAGAGAGAAAGGAGAAGAAGGAAAAGAGGAGGAAAAAGTGGAGATTGGTGGATTCTCGACCGATTCGAGTTCCGATCGTTGCTATAGCAAGGTAAGGGGGTGAATCTAATTTATCTTGGATGTATGATTCTTATAGTCTTGTTCTTGTTCTTGTTCTTGTTCTTCTTGTTCCAATTTCCACAATTTTCTTGTGTGGTCTTTGTTTGATTTAACTTTGTTTGAGAATGATTGTATGATGATTAAATGATATCCTTGTTGTGTTATGGTGATTGATCATGTTTGTTTTCCATTTCTATGGCTTGATTGAAGTTGGAGAAAAAGTTAGGTTTTGAGAAATATTAATGAATCAACCATGAAATTTGGATGTTATGTTGTTTATATGGTATGTATGTGTTGTATTGGTGTTATAATGATGTTTTGGAGTGGTTTTGGTGGGTATAAGGGGCTTGAGACAGTTCTGTTCGTGTTGGGATTTTTCTGGTTTTTCTCAGGTCCGCTAAGCGGCCTCAGGTTCGCTGAGCGGAGTTTTCGTTGGTCCGTTTCTGGAATTTCCGCTTAGCGGCCCGCTGAGCCCGCTGAGCGGCTAACAGCATTTTCGGTTTTTCCAAAACTTCGTAACTCTTGAACCGTAACTCCGATTTTGTCGCCGTTCGAAGCGTTGGAAAGCTAACGCAATGAACTATACTATTATCTAATTAAATGATTCATAGTATGTAGTATCCCATTATTTTTATTAGGATCAAGTGATGAGTTGTGTAGTGTGTTCAATTATCCAAACTTTGAAACCTTGTAACTTTTGATCCGTAGCTCCGTTTCGTACGCCGTTCGAAGTGTTAGGAAGCTAGTTGGATGTTTTATATGATAGCATAGGCTTGGTTAGCTTGTTATGAATTGGTTATGAGGTGTTGTTGATGAAAACACATAATTGTTTATATGCGCGATATGTTTGGTAAATAATCATAGTGCTTGGTTGCAATTGTTAATGATGTAGGATGTAGTAGTGGTTGGTTGATTTTCATAAATGGTTTTGTGAACTAGTACATGATAAATCATGATGATGTGTTGTGTGAATGTTATCGTATTGGTATGAGGTATGTGATTAATTATCGATAACATGAGATCATGTTCATATGTGTTATGTATTAATGAATGTTCATTCTTGATATGTGACGATGTTTGGTTGTTTGTTGTTAACATGTTGTGTGGCCTTATGGCAAGTAATTGTTGTTATGAGAATGATGTATTGATGGAGTTGTGGGCCAATGTCCAATATTAATTTGATGTGATGCAATTATGCGATCATTTATGCCGATGTGGCTAGTATGTTTTGACGGTGAATGTGTGCTGTGTGCTTATTAATGCCTGTGTGGTAATTATGGTGTGATGTGATTGATAACGATGTTATTAATTGGTGATGTATCCTTTTGGATAGAATATAAACGGTGTAACGTGGGTATGTGACCGTGTTATATTGTTGATGATGTTGTTGTCGTGTAATAGAGTCATATATTTGCACAGCATAACATTTCATTACGTTAATGGCGGAATACTATTAGCAGGTGGCCTGTATTGGCAATTATTACCAGTGGGAGCTTAATGCTCGGTAAAAAGGTGTATTTGCCCTAGTGGCAAGAGGTCATCAGTGGGGGCTAAATGCTCGATGACGTTTAGTCGTAGCTTGATGCTCGACAAAGGTGTATTTTCCTTAGGGAAAGAAGTCCCAGCATAATGCTCGGCAAAGGTGTATTTGTCATAATGACAAGGGAGTTTTACTCCGGATTTGGTACCACATGCATATGCATAGTCGAGTCTCATTCATCATTGTCTGTCTTTATAATTTATGTTATCATTCATGTGTCAAATTACTTATATATTGATTGTGGTTGAATGAGTGGATTACTTTGTTGTATGATTCTTGATGATACTTGTTGGCATTACTATAATTGTCATGCTTTCATTATGAATTATATTCTCACCCTTCTGCTGATTTGATGCTTGAGTGGCATCCTGCAGATTAGCCGCTTTGGAAGTCTTTTGGAAGAGGTAGTTCTCCAGTCGGTCTCGTCAGTTGCTCTGATACGTAACACCGGGGAGTCGGGAGTCTGTTGTTATTTATTTATATATGACTCTTTGAACATGTATGTGTGATAATGTGTTGATGTGTATTGTAAACACTTTATTTTGGAAAACTCCTCTTTGAGAGTGAGAGATATATGTATATATATATATATATGTTCATATCTTCCGTGTGTTATGTATCATTTTATTGGCAGGTGTGTATGCTTTTGGCATCGTTGATGTCCGTTTATTTTCTAGGTGTTTGTTTGGTTACTTAGTGTAACATCCTAATTGTGTTGTATGAAATTTTAAATACTCTGATATTTTCTTGCCTAAATGCTTTGGGTAGAATTGGGGTGTTACAGCATGTCACCAGCTTAATCAATAATCCCCCGAGCTCCGCTTATCGGCTGCCCAGGAAATATTGTTTTTGCCTCCCGCAGGAATCGAACCACGTACCTAGGGGTTAAGAACGTATTCATAGCAATTCCTGCTACCAGTTGATAGCAGGATATCGGATATCGGGGTGTTACATTAAAAAGAACATTGTAGTGTTATATCTATGAGTGCTCCAAACAAGGGCAACTCTAGAGTCTAGTCTATACAGAGTGAATATGATCGTGAATTCGCAACTTCTTCTTTGAGTCTTCAAGCCCTTATATAGCTAATACAATAATATATCAGTTGGAGGGCAGTTATGGAACTTCCAGAAGTTTGGCGGCATGATCGTAGTGGAAGATAAGATAGTATGCAACGCCCGTCCTTTATTGATAGTGGAACGAAACATTCGTCTGTACCTTGTACCTCGTACTACATAGTAACGTTATCTTCTTTCCTTCTTGAACTTCAGAGACTCTCAACATGACTTGGAACAAAAGAGAATAAGCTTTGAATTCTTCATAACTTTAAGTCTTCAGAGTCTTCAGAGTCACATATTTAGAGTCTTCAGCACTTGGTCTTCAGAATCCTTTGTCTTCAGAAACTTGAGTCTTCAGAGCTTCAAGTCTTCAGAACCATGTCTTCAGAGTCTTTCAGCACTTGGTCGTCAGAACTGGTTTCTTCAGACTTTGTAACAGAGCGATAACTTTAGATGCTTCTGCTTCTGAAGTGCTTGCTACTGTTCATCAGAACGTGTGTAGCGTGGAAACATAACCTGGTGACTTCTGATGTTTTGACCATGCCTTTTGATCAAAATCATAACCTGTTTGTTAAGTACTCAACAAAACAAGCATTTGTATAACAAAATTGTTCATACTAACATACACATTGTTATCATCAAAACTCAGAGACGTATTGCATAACCAATCTTGTTTTAATAGTTAGGTCGACGCCTTTATTTAGTACACGCTCCTTCTTGATGCTTCTTTTTGCTTGGATAGTTGCTCCTTCACCTGAAGTTACTCCTAACCAACACTTGAGCGAACATTATGCAAAACAAGTATATATACAATATTGACAAATGTACAAAACTTAAAAAGATAGAAACTATTGCGATGCAATTAGTATCAGAACACCAATTCCTGACAACAGTGGCATTTTGATGTTGCAGCATTTAGCAATAAAAAAGAGTAAGTATTTGTTTTATCGTCTCTATAGGGATTAGTGAGATATCAATACCATTCAACAATTAATATGTCTTTAAGCTTAAGTTTGCACGAATTTTGAAAGTTTATAGTTACAAAAAGTAAACTGATTGAATGATAAACAAAGTTTCGGAGATAGATGAGAACTTGTCACGATTGGATTTCATGCACCAATATAATATGCAATTTTACCAATCAATTATACATAATCTAAACATTTATCAATACTGTAGCTTCCCTAAGATTGGCATGCATTATAGTAAAATCAACCTAGCAGAAACATGTTGAATAGAATGTCATAACATACAGGTCTCAACATGTCGAACAAAGATGTTCCAACAAGGCGGGTAGGACATCGTATCTACAAGAGCTGATCTGTCTTGTGTATCAGTCGTTTTATTAGCTACAAAATATTTTGGAATATTCAGTTAGCTTTTGTGCCATCCAAGATCGATTCAATCAAAGATATATGTTGGTTTTGACGCTTTCTATGATTGGAGACAATTAGGAAAGTTTGGATTAAAGACCTATTTTATTGGAGAACAAGTAGCAAACTTGGTGCAACCTCTTTGCTGCGTTTTTGATGCCTAACCCAGTCTATACAAACCTTATAAATAGACTGACCTAAACCTAGTTTTAGATGGAAATTATATTTGTTTTTGTTAGGGTTCTAGGAATCCTTATTTGGTTGGGTAAGTTCCATAGTTGTCAATTCACAAACCTTTAGGTGTTGAATGTTGTACCTCCGAAGCTGTTAAGCATTGAGAATTATGTTTTTTTGAAGAGTGTCTTCTACAATTGTTTAATTGTGTTGTTTATATCTGATTATGTTTGAAGAGATTTGAGGAGGTCCTCATACCTAGGTGAGTATTAGGTAGAAGTTATAGGAATGACAGTGATTAAGTGAGAAGTTGTAAACCAGAGGTTGTTTAGCTTGAAATTGATACTATCGTATATTGATTTCATCCCTGGCTTGGTAGCCCCCAGAGTAGGAAGGTTGTTCCGAACTAGGTAAACACTTTCTTGTGTCTGTTACTTTCTATTACTGTCTTTTACTATTTATTGTCTTGCTCCATAAGTGGTCCTCAGATATTTGTGTCGTGACATCTCCTTCGACATCACATATATGATACCAGAATTTCAAATACCTTCACATATCGCTCACAATAGCGCTTATGTCTAAACATCTGATGAGAGTTGAACCTTTTAATCGATGATCTCTCATCCTAATAAGCGGTTCCTACCTTGTTATTTAATCGACGATTTCTCAGCCTATTAAACAACAAGGAGCATTAATATTTGATACTCTCTGTGAATGTTAGGCTAAATCTATCTCTAGAGTTTAAATTATAACAAATGTTCATCTTAGTTCTAGTTTTGAATCATATTTTTCAATAACAATCCAAACCCATTAATATAAATAGTAAAGCAAAGATAACATCGACATAGATTCACAGATAGATTGTATACAAAACCATGATCAATAAAAATACATACTAAAACAGTAAATTTCATCCAATCCCAACAAGAAAGGGATTTAGTTATCCATGATAACTAAAAACAAAAATAAGAATGAAGAAGAACAAGCATCCACCGCGATTTCCCAATGATTTATGCAAACCCCAACTACAATTCTTTAAGCTACACTCTCTCTTGTTTTTTTCTCATCCTCCGTTTCTCTCTCCAAAAATGGTTTTAAACCCTAAAAATAATACGATCCCCAAATATTCTGTTTCTGCCCTATTTAAAGAGTTTCTGCTAGCCAATTTCTTCCAACGCCCAAAATTTTCGACCGACGAAATGCCACTAGGAAGCTACTGACTTTTCTCAACTCTGGCTCACTCCTAGCTCGCATGGCAACCACAAAGCATTCTGCATGCTTCTTGCTCGCCTGGAAACCACAAAGCATTTCTTCACGCTTTTTGCTCACCTAGTGACCACAAAGCATTATGCATGCTTCTTGCTTGCCTGATGACTACAAATCACTATGCATTTTCCTCTTCTTTGCTTTGTGTCTTCTTCTTTGATGCATTACTATAATTTTTGCACAAAATCAAACAATTCAATAATACCACAACTAAATACACAAAAGGAGGTATTCTAACAAAACTTGAGGAGTTAGATGATCGAAAATGCAAAATGGAGCCTAAAAGTGCCAAGTTTTCAAGTGGAATTTTAGTCATATTAGGTGTTAGAACATGAAATGTTCTGATCAATATTCTTAGTTTTGATGATAACATTATATATGAATTTTGTATAAGAAAATGTGGTACTCTAATTATTCACGTTTTCCATTTCAGGAAAAGTCCAAAAGAGTATGCACAAAATCAACATTCAGAAGCTCTGACCCAGAAGATCTGGATGACTTCATCAGAACATGGTCTGGAAGACATCAGAGATGGTCTTGAGAAAATCAGAACATGATCTTGAAGGCATCAGAAGATGGCAATCAGAAGCAAAGCTTTGAAGATCTGATGGTATCACGCTACAAGGAACTTCCAAAGTCTGATGAGTGAAGTTACAATCTGCACCAACGCTGAAGACTTTGATATTCAAACGTCATTTTAATAGTCTGAGTCCAGAAGCAAGTACAAGATGAAAAAGCTACAACGTCAAATCTTACTGACAAAAGGAACATTAGAAGCTACAAAAGGCAAAGTCAGCAAGAGCAGTTGAAACAAGGCTCGGGGTAGTTGACAAAAGAGTGAAACATTAAATGCAGCAGTGTACTATTCACGTATAGCATTACATGCTCTTCCACGGTCACTTTTCTCACTGCCTATAAAAGAGAAGCTCTGGATGCTGAAGAATGATAACACATGCTAAGAGACCTTATGCTGCCAAATTGATTTTCAACGTTATCACACAAACAACAAAGAAATTTCATCTTCAACCTCACAAACATTGTAATATCTTAGTGAGTGGTAGAACTTAATCTTGAGAGAAAATCACTTGGTGATTATAGCTTATTAAGAAGCACATTAAACTCTTGTAATATCGTTTACTATTTTTGTAAAAGGAATTCCTAGAGTGATCAAGTTGTGATCAACATACTCTAAAAGACTTAGAAGCTGTCTAAGTGGAAAACCATTGTAATCAAGATTGATTAGTGGATTAAATCCTCAGTGGAGGTAAATCACTCTATAAGGGGTGGACTAGAGTAGTTTGATTAACAACGAATCAGGATAAAAAAAACTGTGTGATTATTTTTTATCTGCCATTTTTAGAAACAACCCTTATTCAATCCCCCCCTTTCTAAGTGTTTTTCACTCCTTCATTAGGCACTTATCAGGGCGGTGGAAAAATCATCGGGATTGGAGGAGGCTCTTCTTCCGGTAGGGTTAGTTTACCGAAAGGTCATTAGGAAAATTAGCGGCGACGACAATACGGTAGTGAGCGGATAATTTTGAAAACTAATGCCAAAATAAGCCACATCAGTGTTTATAAGGAAAAGCGGAGGAGTTATGCACTACTATGAAAAAGATATACAACAACTCCTACATTACCATGACTAAAGGATCCACCGTGATAGAATCTATTCAATTAGGAGCTTCCTTTGAACATGAGAACAAATGGATCCTTTGCATCACAAATAAAAGAAGGGCTCCAACTTGGATAAATCAACAAGTATGCCACTAGCTCTTTCAAGTGGAAAAAGAGCAATCATATAAATCAATATCAAGGGCTTAGAGGATTACAACTCCACCATAATAATTAGTCATGTCTAAACTTTTGAAAGAAAAGTCACTAAGGGCAAAAGATTTTAAAAGAAAGTTTATAAAAGAAGTTTGCAAACATAAGAAGATTTTGAAAATCAAAGAAGATGGGAGGAGATAAAGGAACTATCCTAAAGCATAAAGTAAAAAGCTAAGGACAAGAACATTCTAACCAAATAAGAAGCCAACACTTGACATTAAAAAGTCAATGTAGATTTCCCATCCTTTGGACTTAAACCATAACCAAGCAAGCACAATACCAACTATAGGATCCAGATGAACTTAACATCTTCATGTAAAACTTGCACAAAACCTTGGAAATACACCATAAGAACTTGAGGCAAAAATTGAGTAGAATAACATTAAGGGTAAGGTAGCCAAAGTCCAAGTCCACATTAAGCCTTTTCAAGTTAATTATTAGTGTTTTAAGCACAAGGTAAAAGTATGGTCCAAGTGGACAAAAAAAAAGTGCATAAAAATAAACATGATAATGAATGATAGATGGTAATATAAAGCATAAAGCATAAAAAATAAAGAAGATAATAAAAGAAATATAAAGTGCAAGTTAGATGTTAATGGTTAATAATTAGTAGTTAGTAGTTAGCTTGAATGATCAATAATGGATGACCAATGAACTTAGGCCAAAGTTTATGAAAACTTGTCAGAAGATTGATAGAATCAAAGCCTCTACACAACAAGCTTTCAAAGTTTTTGAACCAATTGTCAAATAATCAACCATCCTTGGGCTTGTAAACATAGGTTTAGGCTACGAATGATCATTCTCCAATACGGGACAAAGAAAAAGAAAGGGGGAAGAATTGAATTAGAACCATAATGTCTAGATGAATTTCTTTTAATTTTTATGGAATTTCATCTTCATGATTCATCAGAGGATTGATAGAATCAAAACTTCTACGCAATAAAGTTAAGCAAGACTTACACCCACTAATCAAAGAAAAAGAAGAGATGGAAGAAAACTCAAACTATCATTAATATCATTCATCTAATATTATGGATTTTGTTCTTTGAAACCTATCAACATCCTAGATCCAATGATATTAATGAAGCCAAGTCAAGGTATCACAAAATATTTACAATATCCGAACCAAATCAAAAGGAAACAAAAACTTTAAAACAAATAAAAAGAAATTAAAATAGTCAAAATGTAAGAAATTACTGATGAAATATTCAAGGGATATCCAAACACAAAATAAAATTCTCACAAGACCAAAATAAAATCAGAAAAACTATATGATTTTTAGAAAAATGTTTCATAATTTTCAGAAACTTAAAATTATTTAAAAATGACCAAAAATGACTAATTAATTGAAAATTTATGATGAAATACATAAATGGTATAATAACATCAAACAAAAATCCCAAATGGTCCACCGAATCTTAAACCGACATTGATAGTATATTCTTTGTGTTTTTTTTCTTAATTTTTAAAACTAAAATTAAAAATCAAAAGCATTAAAACATATTTTAGAGTTTCTTTGATTTGGTTTTGTAAAAGTGTTTATTAGCTTTTAAAATTTAAAATAATATGTTTTATTTGATAGTTTAATTTTAAAAATTATTTCTTAAAATTATTTTGTATCTAAAAACATATTTTAGAGTCTATTTTAGAGGTTCTGGTTTTTTATTTTTATTTTTAAATATTAAGGAAAACAAAAATGGTTGTGTGATTCACGTTATTTGTGATATACGAAATAATTATTAGTGATTCACGTTATATGTCTAGACAAATATAAATCTGTCAAAATTTGTTATCAGATTATGTGTGATTCACATGTTAATGTTGTGAGTAGTATAAAAATGGGTGTGATTGACATGCCATAGCACATATAGATATTGAAGGTAAATAACCATAATTACTTGCGTTGACAAATCTAAAGTTTTACACTCAAAGATAATTTCTTAAATAAGGAAAGATTCAAATAATTTTTTTGGAAGAGAATAAATTTTTTTTGATAATTCCTCAAATAAAAAGTTCAAAGAACTATCTAAAGAGAATTTTAAAAAATTCTTGAAAATTTTAACAATGTGAAAAAAAAAGGACGAAATTGGCGATTCAAAAATGTAGAGTAAAGAGATCGAGGAAGAAAAAAAATTCAAAAGTGGTTTTTGATGTGTTTTGGAATGAAACATGTGTATTCCTTATACGATGAAGTTAACTAACCAATGTATGCAATCTAAGCGATGCGAGACTTAGAGTTTTCTCAATTAACATAGAAACACACATAGTTTTCTAACAATGTGGAACTTCAAGAGTTTTTTCAAAGTCATCCTCATATTAAAATATTATCATGTTCTGACAATCCGCCATTTAAATTTAAAAAAAAATTGTAAAAAATAATGTCAACATTTTTAATATTGTACATAAACAGATGTGCCTTTGACATGAAAGAAAATTTGCATAGCAAATAGGATTTGATGTCTTGAACTATATCTCAAACATCAAATCTGCACAAAACTTTTTCTTAAGGTCTTGTAAACCCATCTTTAAGTTTAAAAGAAAGATTAAAAAGCCCAACACTACTACGAAGAAGAAATTTTACCCCGATTGAAAAAGAGATATGATTGTGCTTGACCAACCGTGGTGAGATAGGGTGTGATTGTACGTGTTTTGTTTACAATGGCGGTATATTGCCTGTTGTAGTAAACTGGTAAGCGTGTTGCCTATAACTACTATAACCATTGTTGTATCCAACAACCATAGTGAAATATTTACAGGCCATGAATTCGATATCCAGCAACACTATATTTGACGTTTATTATTTTGAATAGAGTTCTACCTATAACAATCGTTGTATTAAACAATCGTTGCAAAATTATTTGTTTTCTTAAATATATATTTTCTTATTTTACAAAATTCCCAATTTTTTAACGTGAATTTTTCTGAATCATATGAGACTATAAATTACAACACGCCCATTTGTAAATCGTATCAGACTATAAACAGCAACACACCCATTGGTGAATCTTATTAGATAAAAATTGTATTACATAAAAGAGAAAATTGCATTAAGAATAAAAAATTGTATACTACATCAAAACCATAATCACATAAAACAACCTTCAATTTACGCACCATTACATCAAATAATAGTATCTTCGTGTCTTGACTTTAAACACCTGTAATTTCAAATAATAATACATGTTAGTAAATAACCTTAGAAATTATAACTTACAATAAATTATGTATAAAAAACGAAAAATACTTGCTAATTTTTCCACATTCTTTCTTTATGATCGTTACGAATATAAAATAGGCACTTCTATTGCGTAAGAAGGAGTAGAAGGAACAATTGACCATCTCCTCGATAAGTCTGAAGGATCTGTCACATTAAAAACTTATTTTGCTTGAGTAGCCATGATCAATGGCTCAATCATTTAAGTTGTCTTTCCAAAGTCAACCCGTGTGAACCCTTACTCATCAGTTTGTACACCATTGTAATTGGGAACCCTTTTGTATTTAAATAAAGACACTTTGAGAATAACATAATCAATCTCGAAAATATCCTGAATGACACTTTAGAACTCTATAGATGCCAATATTGGATTCTTGTCTTTCAAACTAGAGAAATACATGGATTTGGCCTCAACCATAATCCCACTATTTTGCATTGTACTATGATCATCTTTTTCTTTTGTATAAAAGGGAAAATTACTAATGTCGGATGCAGTCCAAGTTATCACATTAAATTTTGGCATGTACGAAAACCATTTAATTATCTCGAATGCATTGTCATCATTAGAAATCCTTTCATTAACAAACTTATAAATTTATTGTTATGCTCTATCAACAACCACTTGTCACTCATTCGGGGATACTTTTTCTTCACAAGTCTTTTATGAGTAGCTATGTAAGGTTGAATTTCATCAAGATTATTCAATATATAAAATGTACTTCAAGAACTCCATCCCGAGCCATTGAATTAACATTTAAACCTTGAGTACCTCTATGATATGCTGGAAAGTGCTTCATTTTGCAAAATAACATATTGTACTGCATTTAACAATGAATTATGAACAATGAACAACCAACGCAGAAAGGTAGCATACCATCATTCGAAGAGGAGGAAGAGAACAAAAAATTATTTTTGTTCCAAGAAATGAATGAAGATGATGAAGATTGAGCGTACCAAGAAATGAATGAAGATGGCGAAGATGAAGATTTCGCTATCGCTTTCGTCTGGTTCGCTAAGACATTTGTTATGAAAGATCAAGTCAAAAATACCCGTATCTTTCCAGACTTGGGATTTCTTCTTTTCTATCTTTCTAACCAACCTAAATAATCAGTAGGGTCCTTAAATAGAGGGCCAAATCGAAAATCCTTAAAGTCGTTATTCATATACGTCAAGTTCAAGGGTTTGTTTTTCGAAGGGTTACCTTATTGATCAGGGTGAGGGTTTTCCTCAATATGAACCTCATCACTAGCCCAAGGTTTTCTAGTGTTTGCTATGGGTTTATATCTACAGTAAGTTGGGAAAAACTGCTTAATTTTTTTAGGATCAGCATTTGGGTCAGACAAAGGTCCTAACTGTTTACGGTGATTTCTGGTAAACAACCGCTAGTCCTCCAAACTATGAATATACTTTGGTTACTCGCAGGATCGACTAGATGGATCCTAGGACATGTGTCGAAAAGTTATCTTTGGTGATGATTTGGTTCATACTTTTTGGTTTTCTTTGATGCGATGATCTTAATCTATGAATGACTTTAAAGTAAAACTGGACAAAATGCAGCAAAATAATTTGTAAAGAGTAAATCGAAATTGGTTAGATAATAAACATAAATAACTTCGACAGAAATGTAAAGTAAAGGAATCTAACTGTAAATGTAAAAGATTCGACGAGAAAGTAAAGGAATGTTAAAATACTTTGTTCTTGTAAAGGAAAGACATATATATAAAAGATGATGGTGTTACACGTGCATTTCTCAGCGAAAACTCTTTCTCTAACGCTTGATACTTGAGTAATTTGTGAGTAATTTGTACAAAATGAACACCCTTGGATCCTACCACTAAGACCCTTATTTATACTAGTTCGACCCTAACGGTCCTAATCTAACGAAATGCCACGTTGCTCGCTTGCATGCGCTTCAAATTCCTGGGGCTTCACATGTCCTCCTTGATTCAAACAGAACTTTTCGAATTTTAAATCTTCCCGCTCGAACCTTCTTCGACTCGCAACAACGTGTTCCTCATGAAAGTATATCGAAATACCTTAAGCTTCAACAACCTTTATGTTTCGAAGGCCACTTAGGTTTTCAAAGGTCATCTTCTACGATTTAGCTTCGATTTAGGAACTTTAATGATATATAACAATCTTTAGAAATAGCCATTCAAAGCCATTCTTCCTTCGAGATTTATATCTTCGAAGAATATGAATAATATTTGAAATCTTCAGCTAACAAATTGCCCCCAATAAATGCCTATTTTCGAAAGATAAGTAGAAATGGGTATTTCTTGATTACTTTGAGATTTCGAATTCCTCAAAACTTTTGAGTTCCAAGACTCTGAATAACGTCATAATCATTTATGACCTTTCTTTCAAAGACGTCTTGTCATTTTCAAAAAACGTCCTTTCAGAACGTGCGTTCCCATGTCTTAACACTATTTATGATTATTGCTCCTAGATACTAAGAGTAAGGCTAACAACTGTTGGACCGTCAGATGGGTAAGTCAGCTGCTGACGCGTGTCTCATTAATGCCATTAACCAAATAAAATAGAAAACTGAAGGGTTTTCACTAAACCTTTAAATAAAAGGTTTCAGCGTTTGAATTACCTTCTTTTCTACTCAGAATTGTTTCTTCCGTTAACATCTCTAAAGCGCAAAAAACAAAACCCTTTTTCATCACTTCTCTATCTTATGAAGAAATTAATCCATGGCTTCTTCCACCGATCAAAACCAAACAATACAAACAGTGGATGCTTCTCAACCCGTTCATCAACTTCAACGTCCCTCACAGGTGGGAAATCAACAATACATTCCAGAGCCAAATCTGGAGGAAACTCGCGCTATCTACGCTTCTCAAGTAATCATCCCTTTCACGCTTTCTGGGAAAACTCATGCTTTCATGGGTCCTTTACCTGGTCGTGATACTCATCTCCAAAATAAATTCTCTCCTGCTTACTATAAGACTAGGCCTTTAGTTAGTAGAAATAAGATAAGTGATGAGGGTAAACCACTCCTTGCTGAAAACACTACCGCCGAAGGTTCTTCGACTAAAGCTTCCATAGTCCCAGAAACAATTAGGTTAGAATATATGACTGTAATACGGTGGGAGAACTGACTTTTTTAAATGTCGCGGTTAAGCAAGAGTCGCCACCGACTTTTATTTTATCCAATTGGAAAGGCTAAAAGAACAGGAAAGACCTTTGAAAAGACTTTGAGTTCGGGGGGTAGGTTATACAAATGGAAGGTTTAAAGCACCCTTTGTATCCATGGTTATCCATGGGCTCTTAATTGCTTAGCTCACTTTTTTGTTTGAATTGTTTGAAGAAGTGTCGTGTGTGTATAGTAAAAAGATTTGAATAAGAACTTTAGCTTGTAAATAAGCGTAGTCTTTTGGAAATCATTTTGAAAAGGAGGTGTGAAAAGAATTTGATTTTGATTTGAATGGACTAAGCAATTAAGAACTACCTACCCTAAGTTATAAAAACTGTTCTTTTAGCTTTTCGGGCGAAAGAGTCTATCCGTACCATGATAGGGCAGGAAGTCTTTCAATTGGATGTTAAGGGTCATCGAGAAAAGTATCGTCCGCCATAAGACTGTCCCTTGCCATAAAGAGGGCAGGTAGTCTAAGGGAAGGATATAATAGTCATTAATCTTTTTAGGCATCATGCGAGGGTACCTTAGCAATTGGGACAATCATCTTTTACCGAGGCAACATCGAGGGACGAGATCATTTTATTCGTAGGCAACTTCAAAGGGACTATGATCTTATGATGATGAACTGAGAGTACCATTTGCTTTAGGTATCCTCGGAATCGAGGGACTTGACTATTTAGAATCACAATTTAAAGGCAACAGATTAATAAGGCAACAGGCAACAAGAAAGGGTTATCCTAAAGGTGTGTGTGGCACAATCACGTGGTTAAATTCAGATTTTTATCTTGTAAATAATGTTAGCTACATTCGATTCATTATCTTGCACTCCCTAGGATTACTAACCACGCAGTTAAATAACAGTTATATTGTGCGGAAATTAAAAAACAGAAAATAAACCTACAACTATTACAAGGCTTTGGGGCAGTTACATAATAGAGGAAGAATGGAGCGCGAAAATAAAAACCTAACTATTACAAAAAAAACCTTTTGCAATCTGTAATACGATGAACTGACTTTTTATAATCGAAAATGTCGCGGTTAAGCATGAGTCGCCACTGACTTTTATTTTATCCAAATATTAGAAAGGCTAAAAGAACAGGAAAACACCTTTTAAAAAGATTTTGAGTTTGGGGGGTAATTTATGCAAAGGGAAGGTGTAAGGCACCCTTTGCATCCATGGTTTTCCATGGGCTCTTAATTGCTTTGCTCTTTGTTTTCAGAAATGTAGAAGAGAAAGAATAGGGACTTTAGCTCGTAAAAGAGCGTAGCCCTTTTGAAGGTTTATGAGAAAGAATATGAAAAATATTTTTAGAGCAAGGCAAAGCAATTAAGGGCAATCACCTTATAGTTTGAAAAAGGAGTTCTTTTAGCCTTTCAGGGTGAAAGAGTCTATCCTTGCCATAAGTGGGCAGGAAGCCTTTCATTTGGAGGTTGAAGGGTCGTCGAGTTATCGTTCGCCATAAGACTGACCCATGCCATAGAGAGGCAGGTAGTCTAAGGGAAGGATCAGAATAGCCTTTTCGTAGGCAGCCAGAGGATACCTCAACCTTTCGTAGGCAACTTTCGAGGGTCGAAGTCATATTCGTGTACCGACAGCAGCATCATTTTAGGGACTTATGACTTTTATTTGTATCGAGGCAACAGAGTTGAGGTATCCTCGAATTCGAGGGACATGGATATTCTGCAAAAAAACAAAGGCAACAGGCAACAAGGCAACAGGCAACAGGCAACAGGCAACAAGGCAACAGAGAGGTTGCCCCAAAAGAGTGCGTGGGTGCAGCAATCACGTGATTATATTCAATTATATTATCTTGTAAATTTAAAATGATTCTAATCCAATTCAGAGTTGCACTCCCTAGGGTTACTAACCACAACAATTAATATTAACAATTATGGGGAAGGGGAAATTGCAACCAGCGGAGGAGAGGGGAATTGAAACCAGCGGGATAAAATAAAGAAAATAGATTTGAAACAAGTAATAATTGAGGTCAGGGTTTAGGGTTACCGATATTCGACGCTTTGGCAATTGACAAACCCTGAAAAGGTGGGAAAAATAAACGCAAAGGGGGTGAGTGCATTATCAATTCTAATGTTAATTAGGGTTAACCCTAATTTAACAGATGAAATAAAATCAAATAAATGAATATTTAAAATAAAAAATACTTAGCTTTTGATTTGATCTGATATGGTTGATAGTCGGAGGTTGCCTTGAGCATTGACTCTGACCATTTCGTAAAAGGCGTGGCGCGT
Organism: Vicia villosa; assembly: GCF_029867415.1. Classification (NCBI taxonomy): domain Eukaryota; kingdom Viridiplantae; phylum Streptophyta; class Magnoliopsida; order Fabales; family Fabaceae; genus Vicia; species Vicia villosa. Next base: position 137,402,731 of record NC_081182.1, read on the forward strand.
GATCGGAGGAAACCCTGTTGCTAACCCTGAAAACCCTGAAAAAATGCACAAAGAAATATTTTCAGTGTATGGTGTGATCTTCGTGAACCCTGATTAAGGCACAAGTTAGCCACAAATAAATTAATACTTTCACTAACCATTAAAGGATAAAAAAAAATCGAAAGTTCAATTAAATATAACAGTTAAATAATTATTGGATTAAATCCTAATTATTTAATTGTTTAAAAGTATTTTTGAAAATTTAAATTTTAATGTTAAAAAACAGTTATTGAAAGAATTATAAAAAATCGAGCTCTTGATAAAAAATAAGTAATTATAAAATTATTGTATAAAAGCTAATTTGTTAAAATAAATAAAACAACAAAACAAAAAAGAAATTATAATAAAAAGGAAAAAAGAAATAAATAATAGTTACTCATGTAATAAAAAAGAGAAAGATAAAAAACTTAGCTCTTTAATTCCACGCGGGCAGGCTGAAGGCGCATGGTATGGGTGCAAGCTCCTGGGGCCTTTAGATCTTCACTGGGGAGCATCTAACGGCCTGGATCGAAGGGTGCATGCTAAGGGCGCTCCTCTGGCATGGACTGGATCTGTGAAAGAATAGGCAGAATAAAATTGAAACAAAACTTTGCAAGAGGCAAGGATCGAACCCCTGCCCTTGCGTATGAGGAACTCAGGACCAAACGCGCTGCCAACTGAGCCAGGCTTATTCGCTGATTGTTATCTGAGAATCAAACAATATAAAAAGAAATGAGTCATTTAAAAAAGGGAACGCGCGCCAAACAGTCTTCGTCTTCCTCGTTGGCTCAGATTTTTTGCTGCGATTCTTCTGCCATTTAGCTACGATTGTTTCCGTAGCCAAAACCTGTGTCTATGGAAGCATCAGAAGAACTTGAGATCAGAAGCAGAAGCACTGAACATCAGATCAAACGTTGTATACACAAACATCAGATCAGAAGCAAGTACAAGATGGCAGGCTACGCTGACTGACAAAAGGAACGTTAGAAGCTATTAAAGGCAACGTCAGTAGACACAGCGTAAACAAGGCTCGAGGTAGTTGACAAAAGAGAGAAACATTAAATGCAATGTTGTACGGAATACGCAAAGCATTAAATGCTCCCAACGGTCATCTTCTCAAGTGCCTATAAATATGAAGTTCTGATGAGAAGCAAGGTTACCAATTCTGAACGAACTTATTCTGAAAAACTTGCTGAAACGCTGTTCAACTCAAAGCTCAGAAACTTCATATTCATCAAAGCTCATTACATTGCTGTTGTAATATATTAGTGAGATTAAGCTTAAACTTTAAGAGAAATATCACTGTTGTGATTATAGCTTTTCAGAAGCATTGTAATACTCTTAGAATTGATTACATTAATTTGTAAGTAACTAGAGTGATCAAGTGTTGATCAGGATACTCTAGGAAGTCTTAGCTTGTGTCTAAGCAGTTGTAATTAGAGTGATCACGTGGTGGTCAGGATACTCTAAGAAAGTCTTAGCTTGTGTCTAAGCATTTGTTCCTGGAGTGATCAGGTTGTGATCAGGATACTCTAGAAGACTTAGTCGCGGACTAAGTGGAAAACCATTGTAATCTGTTGCGATTAGTGGATTAAATCCTCAGGTGAGGTAAATCACTCCGTGGGGGTGGACTGGAGTAGTTTAGTTAACAACGAACCAGGATAAAAATAACTGTGCAAATTGTTTTTATCGTTCAAGTTTTTAGACTACACTTATTCAAACCCCCCTTTCTAAGTGTTTTTCTATCCTTCAAATCTTTGATTGGGGATTTGAGAAAATTTGATTGAAAAATCTTTCTATCTTTGGCCAATTTTCAATATATATATATATATATATATTTTTTTTTTCTTCCTTCCCTGAATTTAATCAAATATATGATCCATAATGTGATTGAATTTGATTTAAAAATATAACTAAATCAATCTTTTCAAATTTCTTTGATTTACTTGATTTAATTCATATTTTTAATGAATGGAAATTCAATAAAAAATCAAATAATTGTAAAAAAAATTCGTGACATTGGTCTTGGATCTTCTAGATGACTTGGGGAACAAGATTGGGCCATAAAATCTTGGGCTCCTTTGCAAAAATATTCATTTTGAACCTTTTCTTTTCACATTTTTCCCTCCAAAATGGTCCAACTTTGACAAGGCCTATCTCCCTCAATTTTTAAGGTATGGAGGAGTTCTAGGACATTTTGGAAACCTTGAAGAGTCCTATAACCAGTGTTTTTGGTCTCATGTCAAAATAATTTTCCATGCTCCTTGTGTGTCCTTTTGAAAGAAATGACTTTTTGTTGACTTTTGAAAAGGTCCTATAATATTTTGGTCCATATCTCTCAAATGAAGCATTTTTAGCCTTGGCTTGTGAGAGACAAAATTGTAGAGAATTCAATTTCCTTCAAAATGAGCTTTAGATGGAAAATTTCTGATATTCCATGTGGGAGTTATGGCTGGTCAAAGTTCAGTTGACTTTCTCCTATGAAAACCCTAATTTAGAAACTTTTGCAATTGTTGATTTCTGATCTTTCCTTGATGAACCATGATCAATTCTTGATCAAATGGTGAATTATACCTCAATATAAGGATTTTGACCAAAAATCAAAAGTTTTGACCGTACTTTGACCACAGTTTGACTTTTAGGTCAATTAGTCGATTATTGATCGTTTAGGCTATTGGGTGAGAGATCTTTTGAATCAGAGATTGAAAATTGGCATGAGGATCCTTTGAAACATATGATAGGCCATGGATTCTTCTTGAGGCTTTAGAACTTGATTTTACTTTGAAAATATCAAAACCCTAGTTTGAGGGTTGTTGCTTAGGAGAGTGTTCAGTCAGTCAAATCTTGAGCTTTGTATCTTGATTTGAATTTGAACAAGAGAAATAGTATGGGCAAATTTTGGGGTATGACAGCTGCCCCTGTTCAATTTTTCTTAAACCTGAAGATGTAGAGTAGTATGTATGCCAGTCGGTATCTAAAGGTTGAAGAGGATTGAACACTAGAATACCCAGGAATTTGCCCTAGCTGATGATGAAGGGACTTTTGTCGGAGATGGGCTTAAAGATGCCATCCAGGCCTTGAGAGAAAAGTTTATTGGAGATGGGCTTAAAGATGCCATCCAGGTGTTGGGAGTATGAAGTGAATTGATTGTAGTGACTCTGTTGTCATGACTCCATTATTGTATTGTCGTGACTCGATTGTCGTGACTTCATCGTCGTGACTCCATTGCCATGATTGTTTCTGAACTGAATACCAGGATTAGATATGTGACTCAATTGTCGCGTCTCCATTGTCGTGACTTTATTGTCGTGATTCCATTATGGTGACTCAGTTGTCATGATTCCATTATCGTGACTTCGTTGTTGTGATTCCATTATCGTGACTCGGTTGTCGTGATTCCATTATCGTGACTCGGTTGTCGTGATTCTTTTATCGTGACTCAGTTGTCGTGATTCCATTATCGTGACTCAGTTGTCGTGATTCCATTATCGTGACTCAGTTGTCGTGATTCCATCATCGTGACTCAGTTGTCGTGATTCCATTATCGTGACTCAGTTGTCGTGATTCCATTATCGTGACTCAGTTGTCGTGATTCCATTATCGTGACTTAGTTGTCGTGATTCCATCATCGTGACTCAGTTGTCGTGATTCCATTATCGTGACTCAGTTGTCGTGATTCCATTATCGTGACTCAGTTGTCGTGATTCCATTATCGTGACTCAGTTGTCGTGATTCCATTATCGTGACTCAGTTGTCCTGATTCCATTATCGTGACTCAGTTGTCATGCTCTTTTCTGATTTGAGTGTCGTGATTAAATCTGTTTCTTTCTTTGATTGTGTCAGCACCATTCGTGGTGGCCAAATTAGGTCTTGGAGAGATGATCGTGTCAGTACCGTTCATAGTAACAGAATTAGATCATAGATATTGTTTATCTGCTTGTACTTGTGTCCTGAAAAAGTAGAGTTAGTCTTTATGCAATGTTATGATGCATGTATTATGTGATAAGTTTCGCAAAATAAATGAGAGACTTGTATGTATGAGTTCATCATGAAGTATAATGTATGCAATGTATGGATATGTTTATGATATATGATATATGATGTATGAATATGATTTATCCTGTTTTAATTGAGGAAATAAATCTCTGTGTTATTGTGATTTTGATATCTGATCTTGTTTTGAAGATACACAGCCGGGGATTTATGATTTCTGCTTGGGGATGATCAGTAACTTGATGTACCCTGATTGGAGAAGAGCAAAGTGTTGGAGAACCGGTAGTGTTGCAGATGTAAACTCTGTTGAGGAGCTATGTCTTTTGTTGGCCGAGTACGTTTGAGGGTATCTTCTTTAAGGATTACTCTGTGGGGGTATGATCTTGTGAGGTCGACTCTGTGGAGAAGCATGGACGCCTTGAACATTGCCCCCAGTGATTATAGCACTTGCCATTCCTGGACTCATATTGATTGGGACACACGAATGAGTGTTGATCAAAGTGTTGAACATGCCTTGCATTGCTTTGCCCCAACTATTAGGGAATTTGAAGAGATTCACCTCGCGAGGACTTTATGAAGTGTGTACTGTAGGCGACATGCCCCTAGTAATCGTAAACTTAGGATGATGCCCTTGACTGTTTGGCTTTTGAGAAATTCTTGGAATTTTGACTTGATTGCCCCAGATTGATTGGGCAAAACGTGCCATGCCCCTTGTATACGTAGGAGACATTGCTTCTTGGAGTAATCTTGTCTATCGGGATAACTTTCAGTCATTAGTTGTACCCTGTGCAAGTTCTTTCTGATGCTAACATTTGAAATTATGTAGCAGAATTTGTTTAATAATGAATTCATGAGATGCAATGCATACGTTTGTCTTGAGTTTTTGAAAAACGTTAAAGCAAGAAATGTAAAGCGCGATATTTGTAAAAACATGATATTTGTAACAACGTGATGTTTGTAAAAAATAGGATATCAACCTAGCATTTGTAGTAAACCTTAAGGAGTCGGGATACCTTTTTGGTGACAGTATGCTTTCGAACTAACCATGCTTCAATTAGGACTTTCAAGGGTTGTAACGTGGCTTGGTTCACGGTTTAAGAAACAAAGGATAAAGGCTCGAAATTTGATTGTACCCACCCCTCTTCGTGATGATCTTCAGTCCTAAGCTTAGTTAATTCAACTTATGCATTCAGGTTCCAAGAGACTTTTGGATTTGCACTTTTGATAATGATGATGGTTCACAAGCAAAGAGAACTTTTGAGATGGCAGTCACTTCTTCCTTTTGGTAGTCACAACATTGTGTTGTTCAGGAATTTATTGACTTCTCTTTTTTCATCTTTTTGATATCCCTAACTTTTGCCTGAACTGTCTATTTTGAGCTTACAGTCAGCGGGATGCCTTGATTTTTTGCCTAAGTCTTCTTTTTGATTTTTGACTTAGCAGGCTTTTCTTTGTATATATGCTTTTTCATCATTTTTTTTGAAAGATATTGACTGCCTTGCTTAATGATTGATTAACCATCATTGGCTTTTGATTAACATCTCCAACACTTCTTTGATGTGTGCGGATGAACGCTTGTGATCGAAACCTTTGTTGAAAGGTGTACTGAATGATTCTCTTAAAATAGAATGCACAACCAAATTAACTGAGAACTACCCTGCCCCAGGTTATGATCAAGGGTTTTAATTTGTTCAAGAAAGAAAACTTCTACTCCTTAGGCTCAAAGGGGTTGACGAGGGATTAACATCCTTATATTTCCACTGTTTAGGAATTGAAACAATGCCTGTACATCGTCAGTATAGTCTGTTCAAAAGCATACTGTATGAGGTTGCGGTATCATTTTCGTCATCCTCCCTCAAAAGGCATACAGCTATAGCAGGAGTGGAATATCACAAAACATATGCAAAGTAAATACGCAATTTAAAAGTGAGTGATAGAGAAATAATTTATTCAAGACAAATATATGCAATGAACTGATGATGATTATTAAAATAGATAATGTCTATCATAAGTCGAATGTTTAAACAAACAGAAAAGAAATTTGCAAATGAAAGTAAAACTAATGATCTGAAAGTCCCTCCTTCTAGCCATCCACAGCATTAGCAGTTACGTTATGAGTCTCAGGAGGATCAAATTCAATTTCCCCAGCATCGATCATATCTTGAATCTTGTTTCTCAATGTCCAGCAGCTATTCGTATCGTGACCAGGACTATCAGAATGATATGCACACCTCACATTGGGATTATAGCTACGAGAAGAAGTACTAGGATTCTTAGGGGGATCCTTTAAAGTGATCAATTATGACTTCAATAGGTGTTGTAATGCTTGAGCCAATGACATATTGATCTTTGTGAACTGACGCCTAGGCATGTCTTGCTTGTTTTGGCGACTTTTTTGAGGTGCCGGTGTGGAGATCAGAACTGCCCCAACAGATTGGTCATGGTTATTCCTTTTCTGACCATACACCTCATTGGAATCTGACTTCCCATTGAAATGCTTCTTTGTAACACCTGAGGATGTAGCAGCTTGAATCTTACCACTTCAGATGCCATTCTCGACACGTTCCCCAGTCAAGATAAGATCAGTAAACCCAGATGAGGAACTACCCAGCAAGTGACTATAGAACGGCCCAGTTAGCATGCCCATGAACATGTCCACCAACTCCCTATCAGTCAAGGAAGGTTGGACTCTTCCAGCTTGATCTCTCCACTTTTGCGCATACTCCTTGAAACTTTCCTTAGGTCCCATAGACATGCTTTGTAGTTGCATGCGAGTTGGTGCGAGATCGGAATTATATTGGTATTGCTTGTAGAAAGCAACAACCAAATCTTCCCAAGTACGGATGCTAGTACCCTCCAGTTGATAGTACCATTCGAGTTGAGTTCCAAATAAGCTTTCTTGAAAGAAATGGATCCAGAGCCTCTTATCAGCAGTGTGAGGCTGAATCTTCCTTACATAAGACCTCAAGTGCATCTTGGGACAGGAGACTCCATCATACTTAGCAAAGGCGGGGGTTTTGAATTTTGGAGGAATAACGACCCCAGGAATGAGTCCCAGCTCTTCAAAATCCAGTCCAGGTATTTTCTGAATTTCCATGGCTTTCATACGTTCCTCCAACTCCTTGTATTTGTCATCAGGATGTTCGTTCTCATGGTGATAGTCCTCTTCTTTTTCAGAGGGTTTGGCAGAATCATGGTTACTTTTTGCATCAGTTTTGACACTAGCATCATCATCTTGCTCGTCCTCGTCACTGTCTTTAGAGGCTTCGGCATCCCTAAGTTGCAAGATCGGTCTAAGCTTTTTCACCTGAGTCCTTTTACCCTTCTTCTTCTTCTTTTTAGTTAGCATGGTTTTCAGCTCTTCTTGCCCCTTGGACAAAATCAGAATCAAGGCTTGGAACTCAGTGTTTTGAGCTTGGAGATCCTTAACTGATTGTTTGAGATTCATGATGCTGAAATAAATAGCGAGGAAGGATGAGAAATCCATCATAGGAAACCTGTTATGCGATGTTATGAATGCAAATGAAATGTTTTCAAGGATCTTTGGGAATTTAGTTAGCAACATTAGAAATGATTTGGTCGCATCTTCGTTCAAAGAACTCTGATTCTTGGATATTCTTTGATGGGTGTAACACCCTTCTAAACCCCGCGGAAATTAATAAAATAATTCAGAGTAAAACATGAAAACAAGGGTGCCACAATTCAATTTAAAACAAATTATCATAAATCAATTGTCATGCTTCACTTAGGGGAAAATCATCCATTTAACAAAATCATGTTTCTATACAGCGGAACATTAATCAACAGATAAGCATAACATCATCTATGCAATATCTCACAAAATTACTCCAATAACAACAAAATAGAGTATCATCATAAACTCTAAACTAACGTTCCCCCAGTGTTACAATATCAGAGCATGACACCGACACTATACTTAAACAAACTGGCCTATGAGCTATCCTCACCAAAGCCAAAAGCCGCTACTCGCCAATCTGAAATCATCAAAGTAAGGGTGAGTCTCATTCTCAATTAATCAATGTTATGCATTCATAAGCAACAAAACATCATAATATATCATTCACCCAATTTGTCATATATTCAGATTCCCATCTATTATTCATCAATTCACACAATAATAGAATACATCACCAAAAGACAACACCATAACAATTACACCATCATCAAATATTATAACATTGGACAATCTTCCATTCATGTTATAATTATACACAACAACCTAATGCAAATGCAACTATATGCATGTGGTACCAAACATGGGATAACCCATCTCACCGATCCACCACCATAAAGATTCGGCTACTTCTCTCACCAATTCCACACAATGGGAATTAGCTACCGCTGTCCCACCACCATAAGGGATACAGCCCACAACATGATTATGAAATGCATGTATCAACCATAACATGCTCACCATCAACATTAAACAACCAAATGTCATAATCATCAACTACCACGATAATCAATAGCCACACACAGTTATGCTATTTCTCAACCATAAATAAATACATATTTTACATCAACAATATATGTATATCAATTACCATTTACAACCACGACATCATAACAGATAAAACATTCACCACACAGTGCAACAATAGCACCCCTCACAATCGTGTACCAAGTACAACAAATCAACCCAACAATAACAGAGCATTTACATCATCATTCATCAAAACACATGATAACCATATTTACCATGAACAACATCCATTTTGCATAACAAGCAGAAGCAATCACATTATAACAACACCCATCATTACACATATTCAATTATGCAAACAACAAACCATTGCACCTCATCAACTACGCAAAACAAGAATAAACCGCATTTGAAGAAAACGATACTTTTCAAAATAAAATCAAGTTATTGTTGTTATATTTATTTTATATGGTAGAACATTCAATTTAAGGAACAACGTCCAAAACGGCGTCTAAAACGGACTTACGGTTTGAAAGTTACACATTTTTACATTTTTCAAAGAAAACAATTATCGCTACAGCACGCGGCGCCAACCGGATTCGCGGCGCGAAACGAGAAAAACTTACGCCTTCGCGGCGCCAACACATGGACGCGGCGCGACCTGAGCGTATCACAACTTCCTGGTTTTCTGCCCAACGGTTCGCGGCGCAAACAGTGGTTCGCGGCGCGACCTGGCGATTTTGCAGAATTACGGGTCTACATTCAGACTCTGCGATTTCACATCCTTTTCACCCAAAAACGATTCCATACATCGCATACAAGCATATAATCATCGAATTTCTCATCACACATCATTATACATCAAAACAACACATCAATAACCAACAATCTATACAAATTCATCAATTATCCCAATTCATAACATACCTAACAATATCAAATCCCAATATACCAAATCGAATCGAATCATACGTTAATCCATCTCATTACCCATAATCACATAATAGAAATTAACCGGAAGAGTCCCCCCTTACCTTAGCCAAGGATCTTGATTAGCCCTCTTCCTCTTCTGTTCCTCTTTCACGTATCAGCACTTCTACTCTTCTGCTTCTCTTCCACATCTATTTTCCTTTTTTCCTCCATTCCTTATTTTATGAAAAATAGATTTTAATTTAGTAAAAGGCCTACTAACATAACACCCCCTCTTTACTAACACCACATTTGGCCCAATAACCTCCTTTTTCATAATTCTTCAATTAAATCCAATCAAATGCCAAATAATTTCAAATAAATAATTTTAATTCCAATTTAAATCAATTAATGAAAATATGGGGTGTTACAACTCTCCCCCACTAAAAGAGTTTTCGTCCTCGAAAACATACTTCAAGCAACCAGCTCGCATAAGAGTCCTTCGCCTGACTCTCCATCTCTCAATTAACATTACCACATGATTGGTCCTCCCTAAGCCACTCTGATCAATGCTATCTCTTTACCGCGCAATTACTTCAACTTTTGGTCTTCAATCCTCAAATTCATCTGATATAACCAATAGAAAGCACGTCTCACGCATTCAATCTCAGCTCTTACGTCACATTTGACTGCCCAAAGGTTTACTACTCGTTATACCTCCAAAAGGTTAACAACAATAGTACATTGAAGTGCAACCCATACAATACGCCCAATAACTGAATAATATAATCACGCAACCCGTGGTATGATCACACCTGATCAACACTGCAGCCATGCATTCCATATACGAACGTACCAACCTTAGACACGCTTTTCCATCTGAGCGATAAGGTAATACTTACACTTTTCACCAACCGCTCCCTTCAAGAAACTCAATACTCATATTCCTATACCATTGAATTTCAATTATCTGACTCCTCTTAAGTCACACCAGTAATTATCCAACACGTTACATTCCACTTTTTCCGCACTACTCTGACTACTCATCACAATCATCTATACCAAATAGATTTCTGAGTTTTACCCGATTCCGACTCTCTTTACTCATTCGTTTCAAGAATCATTCTTTACCATCCATGGTATTATTTACCACTTAGAATTACTTATATTCATTCAACAACAATTCCTGAGTTACTACATCTATTAAGACGTTCCAACCATCGGAACGAGTACACACAAGTAGTTATAATCACACTCATCATCCTTAATATACCATTGCTTACAAACTAGCTCAAACTGAGTCTCGCTCTTCTTTAAGAATTAAATCAACTTCGTTCTTCATGGAGTATAATTCCTCGTTATATCTGGAGTCTACAATGTCACCTTAATGACAGCACAAAATTATTACAACATCATATAGCATCAACTCTTCGTTTTAATTTCTCCGAATACATACTCGTTAACTACGTACAACCGTAATGACATATTCATCACCTCGAAAATTATTCAAAAGAGTTATAATTCTTCGACACGACATCCTTACATCCAATGGATTCTAAAACCAACATATAAATCAATACATATTCTCTATGTAGGCTTCCGACATATTGATTCCTTACTTCCCGCGAGTAGTACTCATAACACTACTCCACATCACACTTTCGCTGCGCGACTCTGATTTCCCGTCTTAAGTCATCATCCACCATGTTGCACTCTTTCATATTCACTTTTTCATAAGTCCACACAACATAGTGAGTGATTATTCCCACGGCTTAGTATTCATCACATCTTAAACCATTAAGGTAACAAAACAAGTTCATCCCATCTATATGATTTCCGTCTACTACCAACAAGAGATTAAGGGTGATCAAGTCCTCAATTTGTCAATAGATAGTTAAAAATCATATTTAAGCATAAACCGTCGTTACTACATAATAGTGTCCATTTCCGAGTTTGCACCCAAACTCATTAACATCGTCATAATTCAATAATTCAATACGGTGTCCTTCTTCTAGAATATTCTTCCGAAGCTCAAGACATCAGGAACACGAATTCAACCACTCAACCTCATTATACTATTCTCGTTGATTCTGAATCCACCGCCTCTACCTTGGTAATTCAAAGTCAACCTGTCGATCAACTCAGCATCATCTTTCTGACCTTCTCTAATCTCGTTAAGAATACCACTAGTCATCTTCTAGCATACTCAATCTAACACTATTAGGAGTGCCTTCACATACCAACTCAAGTCTCTAAATTGTCCAATTAAATCCAACTCATCCATCATTAGCACTGACATTTTAAGACTTCTTACGCAACACAATAGCACAACATTCATAACGTGTGGTTTTACTCCAAATTCTATGACATCTTTCGTGCCCAAATATCATCCCACTCGACATCTCAACAAAGTCTTCCTCATATTCAATAGGTGTCAGAAATCCTCTAAAATTCCTCCGTTATACTTATCGTTACTCTGCCATCACAAATACGGCTCCAAGAGTTCTAAAGTTTATTCCATCTTTACTACTAATGCACTCTTTCATAAATTAGAACACAATCCCTCCTCCTCGTAGGTTCAAACGGCACATTAATCCGACACTCGGAACCCAAGATATGAATTTTCCAATCATTGTCCGAAAATGCAACACTGATATCATGCGGCGACACTCTATACGATATATCCAAAACTCCTCAATTGGTAAATTCAATTTCTTAAAATTACTTCTCAACAAACCTTCTAATTATTCCTTCGATCCATTCAACACTGACACTGACATCCCGTGCAGTACCAATAAACAAATCTAGTTATAAGAACAAGAGTAACCGTAACTTCGCCTCCTTCCAACGTCATCCTGTCACAATTAATTATGTTACAGCTGCTGCAACCATTTTTATAACAAAGTTCATCTCGTTAGCTTTCCGACGCTTCAAACGGAACTCAATCGGATGTCCAGAACTCCAGTTATGAATTTTCGAAGTTCCGCAACTATTCAGCAATTTTCCTGCGTTTTGCTTACGAAAATCTCTCTCCAAAACTCATTCTCTTCAACTCGATCACATTCCAAACAGCCTCTTATCGTATCTCTTCACTTCCAAACATTCTTATGACTTGAGCAACACATCCTATCGCCGAAGCGCAATTTCTGGAACATTACGACATCAATCCTCTTCGCAAACTTGCAGCTGAACTTCTTCTGAGTCGTAAGGCTACTCAACTGACAACTTCGCAGCACACCAGCAGAGCTGACACATCGCAACTTTCTAATTCTTCCGTCTCTTACAATAACTGTCAATTACCTCTAATCATCTTCCTTCAAGATGTTCCAACTCAGTTCCCAGTGAAGTCTTAATTCCAAGTCACCTTCAACTCGGGAAACAACAAACTCCAACAATGCTTGCATTGTTGCCAACAACAGCCTACTGAATCAATCTCCTTACAACTGAAACATAACCGAGAAGCGAAGCTTCTCCCCCACTTGTTTCAATCCAACACCTGCAACAAACAACCAAGTACCGACAGTGATTCACTCACATGTCGCGTACCAAGGAATAAAAATGCCGACAGTATTCAACCGTCGTGCAACTCAACTGACTCAACAATTGGCCGGACGGACCGACCTGCTCTGATACCACTATTGTAACACCCTTCTAAACCCCGCGGAAATTAATAAAATAATTCAGAGTAAAACATGAAAACAAGGGTGCCACAATTCAATTTAAAACAAATTATCATAAATCAATTGTCATGCTTCACTTAGGGGAAAATCATCCATTTAACAAAATCATGTTTCTATACAGCGGAACATTAATCAACAGATAAGCATAACATCATCTATGCAATATCTCACAAAATTACTCCAATAACAACAAAATAGAGTATCATCATAAACTCTAAACTAACGTTCCCCCAGTGTTACAATATCAGAGCATGACACCGACACTATACTTAAACAAACTGGCCTATGAGCTATCCTCACCAAAGCCAAAAGCCGCTACTCGCCAATCTGAAATCATCAAAGTAAGGGTGAGTCTCATTCTCAATTAATCAATGTTATGCATTCATAAGCAACAAAACATCATAATATATCATTCACCCAATTTGTCATATATTCAGATTCCCATCTATTATTCATCAATTCACACAATAATAGAATACATCACCAAAAGACAACACCATAACAATTACACCATCATCAAATATTATAACATTGGACAATCTTCCATTCATGTTATAATTATACACAACAACCTAATGCAAATGCAACTATATGCATGTGGTACCAAACATGGGATAACCCATCTCACCGATCCACCACCATAAAGATTCGGCTACTTCTCTCACCAATTCCACACAATGGGAATTAGCTACCGCTGTCCCACCACCATAAGGGATACAGCCCACAACATGATTATGAAATGCATGTATCAACCATAACATGCTCACCATCAACATTAAACAACCAAATGTCATAATCATCAACTACCACGATAATCAATAGCCACACACAGTTATGCTATTTCTCAACCATAAATAAATACATATTTTACATCAACAATATATGTATATCAATTACCATTTACAACCACGACATCATAACAGATAAAACATTCACCACACAGTGCAACAATAGCACCCCTCACAATCGTGTACCAAGTACAACAAATCAACCCAACAATAACAGAGCATTTACATCATCATTCATCAAAACACATGATAACCATATTTACCATGAACAACATCCATTTTGCATAACAAGCAGAAGCAATCACATTATAACAACACCCATCATTACACATATTCAATTATGCAAACAACAAACCATTGCACCTCATCAACTACGCAAAACAAGAATAAACCGCATTTGAAGAAAACGATACTTTTCAAAATAAAATCAAGTTATTGTTGTTATATTTATTTTATATGGTAGAACATTCAATTTAAGGAACAACGTCCAAAACGGCGTCTAAAACGGACTTACGGTTTGAAAGTTACACATTTTTACATTTTTCAAAGAAAACAATTATCGCTACAGCACGCGGCGCCAACCGGATTCGCGGCGCGAAACGAGAAAAACTTACGCCTTCGCGGCGCCAACACATGGACGCGGCGCGACCTGAGCGTATCACAACTTCCTGGTTTTCTGCCCAACGGTTCGCGGCGCAAACAGTGGTTCGCGGCGCGACCTGGCGATTTTGCAGAATTACGGGTCTACATTCAGACTCTGCGATTTCACATCCTTTTCACCCAAAAACGATTCCATACATCGCATACAAGCATATAATCATCGAATTTCTCATCACACATCATTATACATCAAAACAACACATCAATAACCAACAATCTATACAAATTCATCAATTATCCCAATTCATAACATACCTAACAATATCAAATCCCAATATACCAAATCGAATCGAATCATACGTTAATCCATCTCATTACCCATAATCACATAATAGAAATTAACCGGAAGAGTCCCCCCTTACCTTAGCCAAGGATCTTGATTAGCCCTCTTCCTCTTCTGTTCCTCTTTCACGTATCAGCACTTCTACTCTTCTGCTTCTCTTCCACATCTATTTTCCTTTTTTCCTCCATTCCTTATTTTATGAAAAATAGATTTTAATTTAGTAAAAGGCCTACTAACATAACACCCCCTCTTTACTAACACCACATTTGGCCCAATAACCTCCTTTTTCATAATTCTTCAATTAAATCCAATCAAATGCCAAATAATTTCAAATAAATAATTTTAATTCCAATTTAAATCAATTAATGAAAATATGGGGTGTTACAATGGGAATCGAGCTCACCATATCCAGTGGGTCATCGCCTCTGATTCGGGATATCTCCTGAGTTTGAAGGTGTATGGCTAGAGGAAAATAAATCCTCTTGCCCCTTGGTAGGTACGGAGTCTCTGAATTGGAAGGTATGTGGCCAAAGGAAAATAAATCCTTTTGCCCTTTGATAGGTACGGTGTCTTTCATTTAGAAGACCAATGGCCAGAGGAAAGTAAATCCTCTTGCCCCTAGACAGGCATTCCGTCCTTGATAAGAGCACCTGAAATTGTGCGCCCTAAATTCCTAAGATCCTTGAAAGGGTTAGTTAAATCATGTTATGCTTATGATGTCATGATGTCATGAATGTTATGCGAATGCAGTGCATTAGGCATAGTGTGAGATAGTAAGGACAAATGAGTCCTTTTAACAAAACCTGCAAGGAAACGAAGGTCAGTAGCAAACACAAACAAGTCACACAAGTCACGCAAGTCACACAATTTTGCCTTATGGTTAGGCTTGCACGTGGTCCAAAGGTATGTACCCTCCCCCTGAATTTTAGTTGGTTCAAACCTGTCCTATATTAGGATCGGGTTCTAAAGAGCTCATATCATTGACCTTTCTCGAAGGCGCTTATCTCAGTTCGGCAATCGAATCGCCAACCGAAAAGGTCCTGAAAGTCCAGTCCATATGAGTGTAGCTTCGAGTATCAACCAACTTCGGTCGGAACCAAAGCCAGCCATCTCGCTACTTTCTAATAGGCCAAGGTCAAGTTCGACTAAGGTTCTAAGGGAAAATTAGTGCTTAATGACACCACGCGGCAGCCAAGCATTTCCTCAGGTCGGATCCCAAGGAACACCAGGACAAACCAATGTGTCACACTAACGATGGCCATCAGATCAACCACATCGGTATATGCTGTGCAGTCTCCCTGATCTCATGCCATATATCTAAGGTACTCAGATCCGGGTTAGGATCTTTCACACAGCAAAATACCCAAAACAGCCCTGCAAAAATAAAGCAAACAAAGCAAACAATAGAAAACATTTAAGGTGAATCCTAAACTTTTAAGGTAACCCCTCTTTTATCGAAAGCATCCCCAGCAGAGTCGCCAGTTCTGTAATACGGTGAACTGACTTTTTATAATCGAAAATGTCGCGGTTAAGCATGAGTCGCCACCGACTTTTATTTTATCCAAATATTAGAAAGGCTAAAAGAACAGGAAAACACCTTTTAAAAAGATTTTGAGTTCGGGGGGTAATTTATGCAAAGGGAAGGTGTAAGGCACCCTTTGCATCCATGGTTTTCCATGGGCTCTTAATTGCTTTGCTCTTTGTTTTCAGAAATGTAGAAGAGAAAGAATAGGGACTTTAGCTCGTAAATGAGCGTAGCCCTTTTGAAGGTTTATGAGAAAGAATATGAAAAATATTTTTAGAGCAAGGCAAAGCAATTAAGGGCAATTACCTTATAGTTTGAAAAAGGAGTTCTTTTAGCCTTTCAGGGTGAAAGGGTCTATCCTTGCCATAAGTGGGCAGGAAGCCTTTCATTTGGAGGTTGAAGGGTCGTCGAGTTATCGTTCGCCATAAGACTGACCCATGCCATAGAGAGGCAGGTAGTCTAAGGGAAGGATCAAAATAGCCTTTTCGTAGGCAGCCAGAGGATACCTCAACCTTTCGTAGGCAACTTTCGAGGGTCGAAGTCATATTCGTGTACCGACAACAGCATCATTTTAGGGACTTATGACTTTTATTTGTATCGAGGCAACGGAGTTGAGGTATCCTCGAATTCGAGGGACATGGCTATTCTGCAAAAAAACAAAGGCAACAGGCAACAAGGCAACAGGCAACAGAGAGGTTACCCCAAAAGAGTGCGTGGGTGCAGAAATCACGTGATTATATTCAATTATATTATCTTGTAAATTTAAAATGATTCTAATCCAATTCAGAGTTGCACTCCCTAGGGTTACTAACCACAACAATTAATATTAACAATTATGGGGAAGGGGAAATTGCAACCAGCGGAGGAGAGGGGAATTGAAACCAGCGGGAAAAAATAAAGCAAATAGATTTGAAACAAGTAATAGTTGAGGTCAGGGTTTAGGGTTACCGATATTCGACGCTTTGGCAATTGACATACCCTGAAAAGGTGGGAAAAATAAACGCAAAGGGGGTGAGTGCATTATCAATTCTAATGTTAATTAGGGTTAACCCTAATTTAACAGATGAAATAAAATCAAATAAATGAATATTTAAAATAAAAAATACTTAGCTTTTGATTTGATCTGATATGGTTGATAGTCGGAGGTTGCCTTGAGCATTGACTCTGACCATTTCGTAAAAGGCGTGGCGCGTGATAGGAGGAAACCCTGTTGCTAACCCTGAAAACCCTGAAAAAATGCACAAAGAAATATTTTCAGTGTATGACGTGATCTTCGTGAACCCTGATTAAGGCACAAATTAGCCACAAATAAATTAATATTTTCACTAACCATTAAAGGATAAAAAAAATCGAAAGTTCAATTAAATATAACAGTTAAATAATTATTGGATTAAATCCTAATTATTTAATTGTTTAAAAGTATTTTTGAAAATTTAAATTTTAATGTTAAAAAACAGTTATTGAAAGAATTATAAAAAATCGAGCTCTTGATAAAAAATAAGTAATTACAAAATTATTGTATAAAAGCTAATTTGTTAAAATAAATAAAACAACAAAACAAAAAAGAAATTATAATAAAAAGGAAAAAAGAAATAAATAATAGTTACTCATGTAATAAAAAAAAGAAAGATAAAAAACTTAGCTCTTTAATTCCATGCGGGCAGGCTGAAGGCGCATGGTATGGGTGCAAGCTCCTGGGGCCTTTAGATCTTCACTGGGGAGCATCCAACGGCCTGGATCGAAGGGTGCATGCTAAGGGTGCTCCTTTGGCATGGACTGGATCTGTGAAAGAATAGGCAGAATAAAATTGAAACAAAACTTTGCAAGAGGCAAGGATCGAACCCCTGCCCTTGCGTATGAGGAACTCAGGACCAAACGCGCTGCCAACTGAGCCAGGCTTATTCGCTGATTGTTATCTGAGAATCAAACAATATAAAAAGAAACGAGTCATTTAAAAAAGGGAACGCGCGCCAAACAGTCTTCGTCTTCCTTGTTGGCTCAGATTTTTTGCTGCGATTCTTCTGCCATTTAGCTACGATTGTTTCTGTAGTCAAAACCTGTGATCACAAAAACTAACGCATTCGCGGAATAAACCCCATGTTGGTGCCCAGATCTATCAAACCTTACATTCTGAACATTATAACATCATTAATTTGGATTGATTTTACCTCCAATCGAGAATCCCCAATTTAGAACCTAAGAACCCTAACAATGGCAATCATCGGTACAAGCGAATAAATAACGATTAAATGATCCAGAAAAAATCTAAAGATCATGGCAAACGTATATATGCAATCAAAACATGATGAGAATGCATTAATCATCGTAATCGAAACCTACAAAAACGAGTACAAACCGCGACGTGTATGTGACGGTTCTGCGAACTTTGCTTGTTGGTAACGACTGGGATAGCTCCAATAGAGGTCCAGGAACGTGTATGAATCTTCAATACTCCTTGATTCGGTGCCAATCTTTACGAACGAAAGTGAAATTTTCCTCACTCTTGAGTGCTCGGATTGGGATCTTTTTGGCTGCCAAAAGTCCCCTAATGATCTGAACCACTTGTATTCTTATAGTAGTATGAATTAGGGTTGTAAAAACTGAATTTAATCAAATATATGATCCATAATGTGATTGAATTTGATTTAAAAATATAACTAAATCAATCTTTTCAAATTTCTTTGATTTACTTGATTTAATTCATATTTTTAATGAATGGAAATTCAATAAAAAATCAAATAATTGTAAAAAAAATTCGTGGCATTGGTCTTGGATCTTCTAGATGACTTGGGGAACAAGATTGGGCCATAAAATCTTGGGCTCCTTTGCAAAAATATTCATTTTGAACCTTTTCTTTTCACATTTTTCCCTCCAAAATGGTCCAACTTTGACAAGGCCTATCTCCCTCAATTTTTGAGGTATGGAGGAGTTCTAGGACATTTTGGAAACCTTGAAGAGTCCTATAACCAGTGTTTTTGGTCTCATATCAAAATAATTTTCCATGCTCCTTGTGTGTCCTTTTGAAAGAAATGACTTTTTGTTGACTTTTGAAAAGGACCTATAATGTTTTGGTCCATATCTCTCAAATGAAGCATTTTTAGCCTTGGCTTGTGAGAGACAAAATTGTAGAGAATTCAATTTCCTTCAAAATGAGCTTTGGATGGAAATTTCTGATATTCCATGTGGGAGTTATGGCTGGTCAAAGTTCAGTTGACTTTCTCCTATGAAAACCCTAATTTAGAAACTTTTGCAATTGTTGATTTCTGATCTTTCCTTGATGAACCATGATCAATTCTTGATCAAATGGTGAATTATACCTCAATATAAGGATGTTGACCAAAAATCAAAAGTTTTGACCGTACTTTGACCACAGTTTGACTTTTAGGTCAATCAGTCGATTATTGATCGTTTTGGCTATTGGGTGAGAGATCTTTTGAATCAGAGATTGAAAATTGACATGAGGATCCTTTGAAACATATGATAGGCCATGGATTCTTCTTGAGGCTTTAGAACTTGATTTTACTTTGAAAATATCAAAACCCTAGTTTGAGGGTTGTTGCTTAGGAGAGTGTTCAGTCAGTCAAATCTTGAGCTTTGTATCTTGATTTGAATTTGAACAAGAGAAATAGTATGGGCAAATTTTGGGGTATGACACAATCCTATACACATTTTCTAGAATTTAAATGGCAGAAAAATAATTAATTAAATAAATAGCATAAAATAAAGGCAGAAATTTAAAGCAGAAATTAAATAAAAAAAACTAAAGACATGCGAAGAAATCGCAAATAAAATATAAGTTTAGAAAAAAAACAGGGTAAAAAACCTTATGGCTAAAACTTAAGGGTAAAACCTAAGCCTACAGTTTGATAGACAACTCTTACATTGTTGATATGATTCTGATTAAAGGCTAAACCCGACTATGATTAAAATCAAACCTAAAATTACTAATTAATCAAACCTAAAATTACTAATTAAAATAATTATCTAATTATAAAAAAATTAACCCTAATTATTATAAGTTAATTAACTAATTTTCCTAAACCTAATTAATTAAAATTAATCTAATTAAACTAATTAATTTAAACCCTAATTACTTAATTAAAATTAATCTAATTAAACTAATTAATTTAAACCCTAATTATCTAATTTAAAATTAATCTAAGTCTATTTAGTTAATTATTGGTTAAAAAAAATTAATTAAGTTTAATTCTAACAATTAAAAAGAAATAAATAAATAATCAAACAAAAAAAACAAGGAGGATAAAGAAAAACCTGATGGTGCATGGAATCCTATGTGGACGTGCTCTAGGGGTATACCGTGAGGATCCTATTTTGAGCCTTCAAATCTGGACCAACTGAAATCCGACGGCTGATATTGGAGGATTCGCAGAGGCGCATGCAAGCTAAGTGCACTGGATCGGTCAGCAAGACAGTTCACTCAAATAGCAAAAATAACTGACGAAGCCAAGGTTCGAACCCTGGTTTCCAGGGCGGACAGCTTCTTCTATAGACCAAACGCGCTAGAATGATTTGCCAACAGTAGCCTGCCACGCACGCGGAGAGAGAGAGAGAGCTTGTTGACCATCCAATAAGGAAGCTGCGCGCGTCGTCCAAGACCTCTTCTACTGTTCACCATCTTCAGCAAAATTATTGCCCAGAATAGCTAGGATTTTGCTACACTTTGCTCTTATTCTGCTACGATTTCTGCCACTATTCTTCGTAGCAAATCCTGGCGAAAATCAAAACTTGCAAAAATCAAAGAATTAATTAAAGAAAAGTGCCCAGATCGCATATTAAACGTATTACGAATCCAATATTATGATTTTTATGGTCTGAAACTGCCTACATGGTTCCATACAAAGCTTCACGAGTTCAAGCCCTAGCCATGGTGGTTCGAGTTCTGCATGTAAAAGCTCTACTCCAATGGTCCGAACCTTCTTAAAATCATGTCAGGAACCCAAAGAAACAGTTAAATTGAATCAAAACATAATAATGAGTAAAAAACGAAAATTAGATATGTAAGAACATGAAGATCGTGATGGGACCGTTCTGAGTGTTCTTGCGATGGGTGATGATCTATTCTTATCTTAATATACCCCAAGAACACGAATATAATGTTGGAATGGCTAGAGATATGTTGAAATTCGTGTTATGAATTTGCCATAAACTTTGAATTTTTTGAAGGCTTCTTTAGGGCTCTTTGAGGCAAGCTTCATGTGAACCCTTATGCATGAGGTATTGTGAATATGTATAGAAGTATTTAGGGTTAATAACTTGGGCAAAAAGTCATGTGATTGGTACGAGAAATTTTTTGGAAAATATTTGATTTAAATCATATGAAACCTTGCTAAATTTGTCCAATCTCTCCCCAATCTTTCCTTTCACGTGTTATGGGATCAATTAGGATCAATAAATCAATCACATAACTCATTCAATATTTATCATATGGAGGTGATCTAGGACTTTTTGGAAAGCCCAAGATGTCCTCTACAAGCCACTTTGGAAGCTTTTTTGCATTTGAGGATTTTATCTTGATGATATAGCTCTTGACAAAAAACAGTTTTTTGCGATCTTCTAGAAGGACCTGTAATGTTTTGGCTCATATCTCTTATGCGGAAGCATTTCTTGACCTTGGGCCCAACATCAAAGTTGTAGGGAATGAAATTTCATTGAGAATAGGCTTTGATTGGGGAATTTCTAATAAAGTATGAGAGAGATATGATTAGTCAAATTTGGGTTGACTTTCTCCTAGAAACCCTAATTTAGCAACTTAGGGTTTTTGCGGATCTTTGATCTTTTCTTGATGAATCATGATCAACCCTTGATCAAATGATGGATCTAACATTAGGATGTTGATGTTGTCCAAAAATCAGGAGTTTTGACTGTGCTTTGACCATAGTTGACTTTTAGATCAAACTAGTCGACTGTTGACTATTTGAGCAGTTGATTGATCAATCTTGTGAATCAGATTTTGAAACTTGGCATGAGGATCCTTTGAGGCATATAAGAGACCATGTATTCCATTTGAGGCATATGAAGTTGATTTTCCTTTGAGAAATACAAAACCCTAGTTTAGAGGTTGTCGTTTAGGAGAGAGACTACATGCTTCCTTCTTGTGTATCTTTGAGCATTTGAAAGTCAGATGGACTGAAATATGAATAAATATGATGGGCAAATTTTGGGGTATGACAGCTGCCCCTGTTCAATCTTCTTAAACCTTAGGATGTAGAGTGGTTTGTGTGCCAGTCGGAATCTGAAGGTGGAAGAGGATTGAACACTAGAATACCAAGAAATTTGCCCTTGCTGATGCAGGGACTTTTTTCGGAGATGGGCTTAGAGATGCCATCCAGGCAGAGTATTGTCGGAGATGGGCTTAGAGATGCCATCCAGCTTGATAGACTTGAGAGTCAGAATACTTCGTACGTTAGACTGTATCTGAGGGATATACTTGTGATGAGTCGTACGTTAGACTGAATCCACTGTATTGATAAATGTCAAAGTAAGCAGTACATTAGGCTATACTTTTAGGACGAGTCGTACGCTAGACTGGATCCAATTTGCATTGTTAGATGTCTGGAAAACCGTGCGTTAGGCTGAAGGATGGGTCGTGCGTTAGACCGGATCCAATTTGCCTTTGTTAAATGTCTGGAAGGTCGTGCGTTAGGCTGAAGGATGGGTCGTGCGTTAGAACGGATCCAATTTGCATTTGATAAATTTCTGGAAAGCCGTGCGTTAGGCTGAAGGACGGGTCATGCGTTAGACCGGGTCCCCTGTGTTGATAGTTGTTAGAATATACTGTACGTCAGGTTGTATCCTATGATGAGTCGTACGTTAGACTGGATCCTTTGTATCGAGAAGTATTTTTTGGAGATTGACCGTGTCAGCACCGTTCGTAGTAACTGAATTAGACCTTGGAAGGATGATCGTGTCTACACCGTTCATGATGATAGAATCTGATCTTTGAATGTTGATCGTGTCAGCACCGTTCGTAGTAACTGAATTAGACCTTGGAAGGATAATCGTGTCTACACCGTTCGTGATGATAAAATTAGATCTTTGAATGTTGATCGTGTCAGCACCGTTCGTAGTAACTGAGTTAGA
Source organism: Vicia villosa (assembly GCF_029867415.1). NCBI lineage: Eukaryota > Viridiplantae > Streptophyta > Magnoliopsida > Fabales > Fabaceae > Vicia > Vicia villosa. The sequence goes on from NC_081182.1 coordinate 137,426,132, forward strand.
TCTTAAGAAGATGATTATCTCTGAACTATCTTTGGAAGATATCCAAAATTAAGTGTCAGAACTAAATCTCTGTCTTGATTATCTCTGAACTATCTTTGGAAGATATCCCAAAATTAAGTATCAGAATTAAATCTTGGTCTTGATCATTTCTGAACCGTCTCAAGAGAATACCCGGAACTAAGTATCAGAATTAAATCTTGGTTCTGATCATTTCTGAACTATCTCTGGAGAATACCCAGAACTAAGTATCAGAACTAAATCATTGTTTTGATTATCTCTGAACTATCTCTGGAGAATACCCGGAACTAAGTATCAGAATTAAATCTTGGTCTTGATCATTTCTGAACTATCTCTGGAGAATACCCGGAACTAAGTATCAGAATTAAATCTTGGTCTTGATTATCTCTGAACTATCTTTGGAAGATATCCAAAATTAAGTGGCAGAACTAAATCTCTGTCTTGAATGAGCGTCAGAATTAAATCGTTGACTTGATTATCTCTGCACTATATCTAGAAGATACTATTCATTTGATTTGTAGGAATAGACTGAAAAAGCAGTATTAATTTTGTGCAACATCGTGATGCATGTATTGTAATGTTCATTTTTGACATTAATGAGAGTGTTATGCATATGCAATGAGGAGTATGTATGTTATGTATGAATTTACTATGATATATGATGTATGAATATGATTTATGCTATTTGGAATATCTTGATTGAGAAAATAAATCTCCAGGTCATTGTGACTCTGATGCCTGATCCCGTTTCAAAGATACACAGTTGGGGATTTATGATTTTTTCTTGGGGATGAGAGTCATTCGTATGAATGATCCTTGATGCACCTTGACTTGGGATAAGAGAGATGAATAACTCTGTTTTGGACACAAGAAAGGTATCGGAGAACCAGCAGTGTTAAAGATGTGAACTCCGTTGAGGAACTAGGTTTCTGTTGGACGAGGACATTTGAAGATATCTTTTTGAGGATTACTATGTGGGGATATAATCTTGTGAAACCGGCTTTGTGGGAAGACGTGGATGCCTTGAATGTTGCCCCCAGTATTATGGTAACTATCATTCCCGGTTTTGTGATGATTGGGACACATCAATGAATATTGATCGAGATGTCAAACTGGACTTTGCATAGATTTGCCCCTTCTAGTAGAGGCTTTGGAAAGATTCGCCTCGCGAGGACTTTATGAGATGTGCACTATGGGCGACATTCCCCTTGTAGTCATATGCCCAGGGAAATGTCCCATGTTGATTGGGAAGTAGCTTCAGATCTGCCTGGATGCATGCCCCTGATTGTTGATGCTTCTGAGAGATTCTCTGAATCTTGGCCTGATTGCCCCAGATTGACTAGTAAAAGTATGTCATGCCCCTTGTATACATTGCTTCTGGAGTGATCTTGTCTGTCGGGATAACTGTTAGTCATTAGTCGTACCCTGTGCAGATTCTTCCTGTAGCTAACATTTTAAATTATGTAGCAGAATATGTTTAATAATGAACTCATGAGATGCAATGCATATGTTTGTCTTGAGTTTTTGAAAAACGTTAAAATAGGAGATGTAAAAGCGTGATATTTGTAAAAACGTGATGTTTGTAAGACGTGATGTTTGTAAAAGGAGATATCAACTCAGCTTTTATGGCAAACCTTAAGGAGTCAGGATACCTTTTTGGTGACAGTATGCTTTCGAACTAACCATGCTTCAGTTAGGACTTTCAAGGGTTGTATCGTGGTTCGGTTCACGATTTAAGAAACAAAGGATAAAGGCTCAAAGTTTATTTGTACCCTTCCCAATCTTCGTGATGTTCTTCGATCCTATGCTCAGTTAATTCTGCGTTTAAGCCTTAGCAAAGCTTGAAGTTGTAACATTCATTTTTGATGATGGTTAAAGTATCAGAAGTTTAATTTGGACAGGCAGTCATCCTTATTTGTAATACTTTATTTTTGTCGAGGATTTGCGGTGACCTCTTTTGAAATGTTTTCTTTTGTCGAGGATTTTTAGCGACCTCCTTTTTTACTTTGTTATCCCTAACTTTTGCCTGAACTGTTTATTTCGAGATTACAGTCAGTGGGATGATTCATTTTTTGATAAGTCTCCTTCATAGGTTTTGACTTGACAACTTTTCTTTTTTATGGATATTGACTGCCTGACTTAATGGTTGCAAGAACTCATCATTATTTGTATAAAAGCGTACTGGCATGACTGAGTTAACTGAGTAACTACCCTTCCCCAGGTTATGATCAAAGGTTTTAAATTGTTCAAGAAAGAAAACTCCTACTCCTTAGGCTCAAAGAGGTTGACGAGGGATCAACATCCTTATATCTCCACTGTTTAGGAATTGAAACAATGCCTGTACATCGTCAGCATAGTCCGTTCAAAAGCATACTGTATGAGGCTGCGGTATCGTTTTCGTCATCCTCCCTCAAAAGGCTTACAGTTTAGCAGGAGTTGAATAAACACAAAACATATGCAAAGTAAATACACAATTTAAAATGAGTGATAGCGAAATAATTTATTCAAGACAAACATATGCAATGCACTGATGATGATTATTAAAACAGATAATGTCTATCATAAGTCGAATGTTTAAACAAACAGGAAAGAAATTGCAAATGAAAGTAAATCTAATGATCTAAAAGTTCATCTTTCTAGCCATCCACAACATTAGCAATCTTGTTGTGATTAAGCATGGGAGCAGTGATTACATTAGGAGTTGCAGGAGGGTCGAACTCAATTTCGCCTGCATCGATCATATCTTGGATCTTATTCTTCAATGGCCAACAATTCTCTGTGTCATGTCCAGGACTATTAGAATGATATGCGCACCTCGCATTGGGTTTGTAGCTAGGAGCAGAGGTGTTAGGATTCTTAGTAGGATCCCTCAGGGTAACCAAATTTTCCTTTAGCAGATGTTGTAAGGCTTGAGCTAGCGACATATTGATCTTTGTGAATTGACGCCTGGGTGTGTCTTGTTTGTTTTGACGACCTTGTTGAGGCGCCAGTGTGGAGATCAGAACTGCCCCAATAGATTGGTCATGGTTTCTCCTTTTCTGCCCATACACAGCATTGGACTCTAACTTCCCATTTAAGTGCTTCTTTGTAGCACCTGAGGATGGAGCCACTTGAATCTTACCACTTCGGATGCCACTCTCAACATGTTCTCCAGTCAGTATAAGATCAGTGAAACCAGACGAGGAACTTCCCAGCAAGTGGCTATAGAATGGCCCAGTTAGCGTGCCCATGAACATGTCCACCAATTCCCTATCAGTCAAGGAAGGTTGGACTCTTCTAGCTAAATCTCTCCACTTTTGAGCATACTCCTTGGAGCTTTCGTTAGAACCCATAGACATGCTTTGTAGTTGCATGCGGGTTGGCGCGAGATCAGCATTGTATTGGTAGTGCATATAGAAAGCATTTGCCAGGTCTTCCCATGTACGAATGTTGGCACCATCCAGTTGATAGTACCATTCGAGTTGGGTTCCAAATAAGCTCTCTTGGAAAAAGTGAATCCATAGTATCTTGTCAGCAGTATGAGGCTGAATCTTCCTCACATAGGATTTCAGGTGCAGTTTAGGACAGGAGACCCCATTGTATTTGGCAAAGGTCGGAGCCTTGAATTTCGGAGGAATGACGACTCCAGGAATGAGTCCTAGTTCCTCAAAATCTAGCCCAGGTACCTTCTGAATTTCCATGTTTCTCAACCGTTCCTCTAGTAGACTGTACTTCTCATCAGCATAGTCTTCTTCATGGAAATAGTCTCCCTCATCATCATCTTGATTAGCAGAACCTACATTGCTTCCAGCGTTGGTCTTGATACTAGCATCATCATCTTCTTCTTCCTCCTTGGGAATTTCAGCTTCTTCGGCTTTTTTGAGAGGGCCTTTGAATCTTCTTCCCAGGTTGAGAACACCTTTAGGTTTCTTGGTCTTCTTTTCCTTCTTAGTCAGAAGGGATTTCAGCTCATCTTGTCCTTTGGACAAGTTCAGGATTAAAGCTTGGAACTCAGCATTTTGAGCCTGGAGATTCTTGACAGATTGTTCGAGATCCATTTCCTCACTGAAATAAACAGCGGAAAGATGAGAGACCTATTTGTAGAAAACCTGTGATGTAATGCTATGAATGGTATGTGTATGCATATGCAATGTTTCCAAGGAATTAAAGGATTTTTAACACATATTGAAAATAAAAGCAAAAATATTAATTCTCTTGTAAAAATATAATGTTATGAAATTAATAGTTACATCTGAAAGTGCTGAAGTCAACCCCTTTTAAATTTGCAGGATGATGTGGGTACTGCTACCTCTGATCTCAAGACATCAGATCCTTCTATTGATACTGAAAATTTTCATGGTATACTCTTATGTCCCTTTTATTTACTAGTATCTTTCTTTCCATAAGTTTCATTTTGATGTACGATAACTCTTATGGCAGCCCTTCAACAACGAGATTCACCAGCTCTTTCTCCAGTTATTGAAGATGATGAACCTTCCACAAATGTTCCTTCCACAGAACACACTAAGGGTACTCGCTCGAATGATTCGTCTCCAATCATTGATCAAAACATTGAGATGGAAGACCATCCCCAGTTATCTAACACTGATGAAGAAATCGAACAGTCTATAAGGAGTGAGGAAACTAACCCTGAGAATGAAACAAGGGACGAAATCTCCAGCCAACTTCAACCAGAAAGAACAGAGAATCAACCCTTTAAGAAGATCCTTGTTCATGCTACTGTTTTGACCAATGCCCCTCTAATGCTTTCTTCAGCTGAATTAGAGCGTCTCAAAACTACCAATCCTGTGAGCTTCCTCAAAACCATGATGAATGCAAAAAGTGCTTCACCTATCAAAGATGGAGCTTCTTCGACCACTTCTATGGATAATAATGCAGAACCTAATAGCCAGAGTCTCCTTCACAAAATAAAGGAAAAATTCTTTGACACCAACCTGGTTGAATAATTGGGAAAAGATGCTACCACCTGTTTTGGACTAAAGATTCTTCTAAAGAAAGTGGATCTGCTCAATGTTTCTGAAGAGGTTTCGCAGGTGATTTTCTCATTGGGTTTCTTACTTGACCAAATTCAATCAGTTAATCTTCGAAAACAAGAGGTCAATCAACAGTTAGGTGCGAAAGTAGCTACCCAAACCTCTTCATGGAAAGCTGCTGGCGAATCAACTGTCAAAGTTGAAACTCTGGAGCTTGAACATTCGAAGTATCAACAAGAGTATGAAACCTCTGAAGCAAATATCAAATCTTGGGAGGAAGAGATTGAATGTCTTCAAGGGAAAGTAAAGGTTGCTAAGGACCGTCGAGATGAGATCCGGGCGCTAAGTCGCAAAGAAATTGACGAAGTAGTTCAAATGGACATTCGACACATCGAAATAGCCCAAAAATTAGAACCAGAGATCGAAGAATTGAAGAAGCAGCAAGCTACGATTGAGCGACATTTGTCCATACTTGCTTCTCAATACTCTCATATGAAGAATAATCTTCCTGATGACTTTAGTCATTAATGAGTTGTAATAATCTTTAGAGTATTTTCTATCTGCTGACTCTTTTTGTAATCGAATATACTAATGTACATCTTCCTTTCTCGACTACTTTTGGCATGCAATCTTATGGATATTATTTTCTCAGAAAATCTTCTATTTTTAATATATATTCACCTTTTTAGCCATAATAATTGCCTCGATACCACACACACGCAATATAGGCATTCCTTGCAGCCACTTCGTTTTGATTTGACGTTCCACTACCCTATAGGTCATAATTGTCAGTTAATTATGACTCACCTTTTCCCAAAACGTCTCATTAAGACGTGCACATGTTAGTTATGGAATGATTGCGCTTCAACTTCCCAAGCCAGCAAATGACGGACTACACATCTTCCCACAGAGGGCCTACACGTGGCCCACTGAAAATACATAGCGTAACCAACTCCATTGTGAGTTACTCCTATATAAACTCTTCCAACCTTCGTTGTTGTTTCAGACTCCTTCAACATCTGTTCATTTGCTCTTATTTTCTTCATTTCTTTTTTGTGCTAACAATGTCTCTTTCTCACAGCGACATCATCTCTTCCATCCATAAAGAGTTTAACCCTTCACCTGAAGAGTTTGACAAACATGGCGTCGATCTTCAGGGCATGTTTGCCACTCAAAACTTGGAACATTATCTTACCATCTTAGATGGTCCAGTGTATCCTAACATGCTTGTGGATTTTTGGATGCATGCATGTATCCAAATGGACCGAGAGGGAAAAACTACCATCTGTTCCAAGGTTTCTGGTTCTCCCATAACTATTTCTGCGAAACTCCTTTCTAGAGTTATGAAGTACGAGAACACTGGGGTTCTCTGTGAAGGTTCCTACAACAAAACTACTTCTGATGTTTTAAGGAGCATCTTCACCGGTCCTGATCATGCTTTCTCCGCCTTCTTGGGCAGGATCTGTCACATAATGATGTGGGACATCCAGTTTATGTACTGCTTTCTGCTTAAGATGAAAGTCAACATTCCTCTCACCATCTTCACGCATCTCACAGAAGCGGTCTTGATCTCTCGCAGTGGCAAACCCCTTTGTCTTCTGTATGGACGACTCTTATCTCATCTCTTCGTTAGACTGGGTTAGCTAGACGACTGCGTGTAACAGGATCTTTTGATGCCTTTGAGGCTGAGAACTGCCCCTCGCTAAGCTTGGAGGAATTGCATTTTCGGGTTAACTGAAGAAAACTTGAAGACTCTTTGTTTTATTATCTTTTGTGGTACCCTAATGTATTTTGGCTTGACTATGTTGGCCTCTTTTGTAATTTAGGCTTAACCATATTAGCCACTTTTTATTAATGAACTTCTCTTTTCTGTTCTACGTGTTGACTTGAGCATCTTTATCTTTTCTTACTTTTCACTCTGTGTTGCAATTCTGTTTAAAAATAAAGCCATCTTGGCGAAGTATTCACCATTTTAGCTGTGATATTGGTTCTTTATTCACTACGTTCTTGCAATCTTGACCTCCTACATAAATGGTTTATATCTTTTCAGATATTTTCCATTTACTTTTAGGATCCTACGATCCTCTGCTAGTTCTTCTATTTCATAAGCATTATTTGAGAATACTTTTAAAATTCGAAAAGGGCCTTCCCAATATGGAGACCATTTACCTAAGGCTTGACTCTTTCGATCCATAGATAAAATGACTTTCCAAACTAGATCATTGATAACAAAAATTTTACCTTTCACCTTTTTGTTATACGCTCTTGCCACTCTTTCTTTTTGTCTCTTTATCATCTCCAATGCTCGCAACCTTTCTTCATCCTGATCCACCAACTCATTCATCATCATTTCCTAGTATATGTTTGGGGGAATTTCTTCTTGCTTCTGAATTTTGACTGACTGCAGATAGATTTCGACTGTAAACACTGCATCATGTCCAAATGTGAGTTGAAACGGTGTAGTGTTAGTTGCTTCCTTGGGTGATGTTCGACAAGCCCAGAGTGCCTGATCCAAAGTTTTGTGCCAACTCTTAGGTTTCTTTCCCACATGTTTCTTTATCAAACCTATTATAACTTTATTAGCTGCTTCGACTTGTCCATTTGCTTGAGCATAATAAGGTGTGGAGGTGAATATTTTGAACCCCATTTCTTTTGCAAACTCCTGTATCTTTCAACCAGTAAACACCGATCCTTGATCTGTGGTTATACTTTCTAGGATTCCAAATCTATATAATATGTGTTTTTGAATGAATTCAATCACAGCTTCTTGGTCTACGTTGGCTAGTGGTATTGCTTCGACCTATTTGGTAAAGTAGTCTATCCCTACCAAGATATATCTTTGACCCTTAGATGAAGTGGGTCGAATTTCTCCAATCAGATCCAATGCCCAACCTCTGAAAGGCCATGGCTTAATGATTGAACTTAATTCATTAGCCGGAGCATGTTGGATACTTGCATGTATCTGACATTCTTGACAACCCTTGGCGAAATCAATGCAATCTTTTAACATAGTAGGCCAATACATTCCATAACGAAACAACAACCATTTCATCTTATGCCTAGCTTGATGGGTTCCACATGCTCAACTATGTACATTTGACAATGCTAGGTAAGCTTCTGTTTCGCCAAGGCATTTTAACAAAACCCCTCAGGAGTTTTCTTAAACAATTCGTCCCCCATCAAGAAATATGATAAGGCTCTGTATTTTATTTTTCTCTCTGTATCCGTCGAAGGATCTTTCAAGTAATTGACAATTGGGCTTCTCCAATCTGTATCTTCCAGAGAATCTATGTTTAATACTTCAAACTCTTCCTCGTTGGCAAATCCCAATTGTGTGTTCTCTAGGTGGGTTGGGGATAACCTAGTTGCCATTTGCTTCTTGATTCTTTATCCTGGGGACATGATTCAAATCTACATATTCGAATTTTTTGAGCAGCCTATTTGTCATAACAAAGTACATGACAAGTTCTCCTTTATACACTTGTATTCTTTCGTCAGCTTCTTTATTACTAATTCAATATCTCCTTTAATTTCGACTCTGGTTTCCCTCAATTCCAATAAGGCTTCAAGTCCTGCAAGCAATGCTTCATACTCTGCTTCATTGTTGGAGCATAGAGGGCCTTCGATCTTGTACTTGAGTTTTATTGGAATTGCTTCAGGAGAAATTATGAGTATTCCAACTCCACTCCCCTCTTTGTGTGTTGAACCATCGAAGAACAACTTCCAAGGTTTTATTTCAACATATTGTTGAGGGTTTTCGACCATTGTGTGGTCTACAATAAAGTCTGATACTATTTGTCCTTTCATTGCCTTGAGAGGGCAAAAGGTTAAAGAGTATTCAGTAAGGGCTAAATCCCATTTACCAATTCGACTGTGCAATATTGGTTTAGATAGCATATCTTTAATAATATCAAAATGAGACGAAACATAAACATCAACTGGTTTTATATAACACTTGAGTTTTATATTAGAGAAATATAAACAAAGGCAGAGTTTTTCTATAGCAGTATACCTAGTCTCTGCATCATTAAGTATCCTACTTAAGTAGTAAATGGCTCTTTCGATCCCATTTTCATCCTTTTGAGCCAGCATGCTACCTATGGTAGTATCAGAGGCTGATATATAAAGTCTCATATGTTTCTTCCCATTTGGAGGTGATAGGATGGATGGATGCATGAGATATTGCTTTATTTTGTCAAAAGCCTCTTGATGATCAGCATTTCACTCGAATTTTCCTTGTTTTAGACGGAGTAGGGGGGAAAGGCTTGCGTTAGCCCACTTAAGTTAGAGATGAATCTCCTTAGGAAGTTTATCTTCCCCAATAATGATTGTAACTCCTTCTTCGTGGATGGTGGTTTCGTTTCCACAACGGTCTTCATTTTATTTTGATTAATTTCTATCCCCTTCTTATGGACCACACAGCCCAAGAAGTCTCCATCCTGCACAAAGAAAGAACATTTAAGGGGGTTCATCTTCCATTCTTTCGAATGATTGGCGAAGATGATTGAGATGACTATCATATGAAACAGATTTTATTACAATGTCATCTATGTATACCTGCATAAAAGTTTCTATAAAATCGTGAAATATAGAATTCATTGCTCTTTGATAAGTTGCAATAGCATTTTTCAAACCAAAAGGCATAACTACCCATTCATAGGTGCCTATTGCCCTAGGACATCGAAAAGCTGTTTTGGACACATCTTCTTCAGCAATGAAGATTTGGTTGTATCCAGAATACCCATCTAACATACTTAGATATTCAAAGCCTGCGGCTGAGTCTACTAACATTTCTGCCACATGCATATGATACTCCTCTGTAGGGGTTGCTGCATTTAAATCACGAAAATATATACATACCCTTAAAGAACCATTCTTTTTAATAACAGGACCTATATTGGCAATCCATTCGACATACCTTGTGGTCCTAATGAATTTGCAACGAAGAAGTCTTTCAACTTCTGTTTTAATCTTCGAGAGAATTTCTGGTGCGAATCTTCTTGGAGTTTGCTTGATGGGCTTCCTCCCTTCTTTTATTGGCAATCTCAATTCGACCAACTCTCTCCCTAAACCAGGAATTTCATCATAGTCCCAAGCAAAACAATCCTTATTCTTTTTTAGCAATGCGATAACCTTTGTTTTTAAATGTGGTTCCAACTTTGCGCTGATATACGTGACTCTCTTTACACTCCCGTCTCCCAGTTCTACCTCCTCAAGAGGGTCTTGAGCCAACATCTTTACATTTTGCGCCATCGGATCTTTTTCGAATCCCAAAGGTTCCTCATCATAAATGGCGTCTAGTCTTTGACTTGTTTGTTCACTTGAAACCTGTTCGTCAGATATTTATGCTTCAGGGGGTTTTGGAATAAGTGCACCACTGGGCCTGATACTTCTGATTCTTCTCGTATGGCTTCGACGGCTGTCATACCCTAATTTTGACCCCCCTGAGATGTCTTCGTCATTCACTTTTTGCTTGCAAGACAATTTCGTTTCTCAGAAAGGTTTTCATTCGAAGTGTGCCATTTCCAATTTGTATGATTCAAGGGAATTGTTGGGAAATTGTTTCGAGAAATTAGTCTATGGACTTATCATGGTGAAGAAAGTTGATTCGTTCGAATCATTAGACCATTCATGGAAGTTTCATCAAAGTTGCAAGAAAAATCATTTTTTAGTCCATTATTGAAGGATTTGTTTCAAGTATGCTTTAAAACCATGAATTCAAGAATTTCGAGTTCAATATATTTTCAAGTTCATTGGTGCAAGAACATTCTTCAAATCACTTCAAGGATTTTCCATTCAAGAATTACCATGGATCATTCAATGTTTGTAAAATTCAAAAATTCATTCAAAGAATATTCAAGGTTCATATTTCATACAATTTCATGTAAGATTCTAAAGGAAAATTCAAGAGTGGAGTTCTTTCTTTACAAGAACAATTCCAAATTTTCATATGAATTACAAAGTCGACTTCATTCAAAATTCAAGAATTAAATCATTTCAAAGTTACATTCATACAAAGTTCATACAATTCTAAGTTGGAATTCTATTGGAATTACAAGAACAAAAGAAAAGAAAAGCTTCCAATGCTTTCTTGAATTCTTCAATCTTCAAAGTCTCCATTCTTGAAATTCAAGTTTCTTCATGCTTTCCTCAAGAATGCTCATGTCACATGAAAAAGAAACATAAAGGGGTGGAATTAGCAAAAGTCCAACAAAAATAATTCAAGAGGGCCCAAAAGCCCAAATCAAGTCAAAAAAAAGTCAAAAAGTCAAAGAGAGATATTTTTATGTCATAACTCTACCATACTTAGAAGTTTACCAACTTGTTATGACATAAATTTTGGCTTATGTCGTGGCACTACCAAAATTTATGAAGAATCTATCCAAGTGCTATTCCTCCATGTGCATAAACTTATGGTACTTGGCCACTAAGCAAGTTTAACAACTAAGGAAGCTTAGTAATGAGTAATTGGTAATGATTATCTTAGAGAGAATATTCTTTGTAATGATTAAAGCTTGGCCACCAAGTAAGCTTAAAGACCAAGATAAAGCCTCTTAGGTGCCAAAATTACCAAAGTTATCCCTCATTTTTTCCTCTATAAATAGAGGAGAAGCAAGCAAAATAGGACATGAAATAAAAGGTGGAGAACACAAAAAAAGTTCTCACACTTCAAAGCTTCTTTCACATAAAAAATTCTTGTTGAAGTAGTTCTAAGAGAAATCTTGTAAGAACTTCATCTACAAGATACAAAAGAGGGAGAAGTAAGTGTTTCATACCTTACTTACTAGCATCCTTCAACAACTTGAAGATCTTCATCTTCAAACCTTCGATCTTCAACAACTTGAATCTATGGTTCAAGTCTCCCTGTCATACCCCAAAATTTTCCCATCATATTTCAAGATATTTTGATTCATCTGACTTTCAAATTCTCAAGCACTGAGGATTAGGCTCGCTTACCTGTCTCCTAGGCAATTAACCTACATCTAGGGTTTTTTACTTCTCTAAGGATCAAATCAAGTTCTAAGACCCCAAATGGATCCCATAACCTCTCATATGCTTAAAAGGGTCCTCATGCCAAGATTCAAGCTCTAATTCACAAGATTGCCCAAACAAAAGCTCAGATAGTCAACAGTCGACTAGTTTGACCTAAAAGTCAATTGTGGTCAAAGTGCAGTCAAAATTCCTGATTTTTTTTGTCAACATCCTTATTTGGAAGTATCATTCATCATTTGATCAAGGATTAATCATGATTCATCAAGGAAAGTTCAGAAATCAACAAAACCTAAAGTTTCTAAACTAGGGTTTTTTGACCTAAAGTCAACTGAACTTTGACCAGCCATAACTTTCACATGGAACATCATAAATTTCCCATCCAAATCTCATTTTGAAGGAAATTGAATTCTCTACAAATTTGTCTCTCACATGCCAAGTCTAAAAATGCTTCATTTGAGAGATATGGATCAAAAGATTATAGGTCCTTTTTTGAAAGTCAACCAAAAGCAGTTTTTTGTCAGAGCCAATATCAGCAAGATAAAATCCTCAAAAGGAAAAAAGCTTCCAAAGTGGCTTGTAGAGGATATCTTGAGGTTTCCCAAAAGTCCTACAACACCTCCATACATTAAATATTGAAGGAGTTATGACTTGTTAAAGTTGAACTATTTCGAGAAAATGCATGAAGGCCAAAGTGGTGAATTTAAATTTTTTTTGACTAAATGGGCCTAAATAATTGATCCCAAACTTGATTCATGGACCATCCATGATCCATAGGCCATTTCATTTATTTTTATTTTGGATTTAATCATTTAAATTCAAATTAAATTAAATAAAATACTAGAAATAATCAAAGATTGTATTTGATTTTAAATTAGATCCAATATCTCATCATAAAAATCAGAGCAAATCATTTAGAATTTGGTTCAAAAAATTGATGGGAGAGAGTAGTACGTATTTAGCAAGTTTGCAATCAAAATTCAATCAAGAATCTCTCACACTCCAATCTCCATAATAACAAAGATTTGATTCACCTCAGCTAACCTAATTCATTGTGCTATAAGACCAGAAGAGGTTCAAGCCATTAGGGAAGAATTTTTTGCTGCAGCCCGAATCCTATTCTCAAAAAGAAAAAACGTGAAATCAAGAGAGGTAGCAGAAGAAGTTGGAGACGGATTCAAGCCAAAAAAAGCCTCATAATCGATTCCTCGAAACTTTCTGGACGTAATCACATCATCTCCTTCGATCCAGACGCGTAAAAGCCATCTCTGTATTCACGGTTTGCAACGTATTTCTTTTAGAATCGATTTCATTCATTCCTTCATCATAAACATGTCTTAATTACGTATTCATGTTAGTAATGGTATTTGCAACATATCTGAATGGTTTAATTTGAGATTAAGTGCAGGAGTCATGCTTCACCATTGTTAGGGTTTTGAACCTCTGATTTGGGAACACTAGGTTAGAGGGAAAATTGATCAAAATCAAGTTTTTCGTTGGGTCCAGGGGCTTAGTTATGGTTAATCTGGGTTATTGTTTGGGATTTATTGACAAGTATTTGCAGGCTATGAGATCGAAGGTTTACGGCCACGCCACAAAACCGTGGCCAAAAAAGTGTTCTATTTTGCAGAGTTCTGAAGGAAGAAGAAGATTGTCAGCGCGCCAGTTTTGCTTTTAAACTTTCAGTTGATTTTGTTTTCAATATATTGTTTAGCTTTTGTTATGATATCAGCGAATAAACAATGGCTGAATGGCAGAAGGAAGCGGCGTAAGTTCTTCACGCGTGAGTGAGGGGGTTCGATCCCTCGCTCCAACTTATTATTTTTATGAGTTACTCGTTTCTTGATCCAGTGGGCAGCGTCTATGGAGCCTCATGATGCGACCTCCAATCAGAACCTTAGGATATCATCAAGATCAGATCCAACGCATACCAAGGCTCAAGTCTACCATAGACCTCCAGGGACCAACCATACAGGATCGAAGCTAAGTTTTTTCTAATTTTTTTTAATTTTAATTGCATAAATATTTTTATCAATTTTCTTTTTTTCCTTTTACTATTATAATTATAATTTTTTATTTATTTATTCCAATAAATATGTTTTTCATAGAAAAAATTATAATTATTTATTTTTTGTCGAAAGTCCGATTTTTTACAATTATATTGATAATTGTTTTTTTATTTATATTTCAATTCTATTGCGTGGTTAGTAATTTAGGGCGTGAAAACCTCGAATTGAATTTAGAATAATTAATTACAAGATAATTATCTGAATTGAATCACGTGATTGTGCACCCACACACCTTTAAAGGTAACCCCTCTTGTTGCCTGTTGCATGTTGCCTTGTTATTTGCTGCCTTGTTTATTACAGAATAGTCAAGTCCCTCGGATACGAGGATGCCTCAATAAATGTTGCCCTCAGTTCATTCTCATCACTAAAGATCATAAGTCCCTTTGATGTTGCCTTCGGTTATATGATCTCGTCCCTCGAGGTTGCCTATGATATGATGATGATAGTCCCTTTCGATTGCTGAGGTGTCCTCATTGGTTGCCTAAAATGACTATTTCGTCCTTCCCTTAGACTACCTTCCCTCTTTATGGCAGGGGCAGTCTTATGGCGAACGATAATTTCGACGACCCTTCAACCTCCAATAAAAGGACTTCCTACCCTCTTATGGTATGGATAACCCTGAAAGGCTAAAAGAACCTTTTTTAACTTTAAGGGTAATTACCTCCTAATTGCTTGCTCTGGTTTAAATTTGTTTTACCCTTTTATCAAAAACCTTCAAAGAGGCTACACTTATTTACAAGCTAAAGTCCTTATTCAAATCTTTTTCTTTATTCACTGCAAACATTTTCAAGCATTTCAAAGTGAGCTAAGCAATTAAGAGCCCATGGAAAACCATGGATGCAAAGGGTGCCTCAAACATTCCATTTGTATAAATTACCCCCCGAACTCAAAATTTCTTTTAAAGGTTTTTTTCTGTTCTTTTAGCCTTTCTTTAAATTGGATAAAATAAAAGTCGGTGGAGACTCTTGCTATCCGCACATTTCTAAAAGTCTGTTCTCCCACCGTATTAAACTCCCTAACATCCAAAATTCCTACAAGTCCAAGAAGAGGTGGTGGCATCATCTTCATCAAAGGATCCTACAACAACAATTCAAAGTTGTTTCAAACAATAATTCAAAGTTTGTTCATCATCAAATCAAATTCACATCAACAAACAATTTGCAACGGATTCGATGTTGTAACAACAACAATCAACACAAAAACTCAGCAACATCAACAGTTGCGATAACAACAAACCGCGGTTCAGAATCACTCATCTGCAGCAACAATTCGCCAGAAAAATTCAACAACAAATTTGCAGCAATCCTAAACAATTTTCAACAAAAATTCAAAGCAGCAGTAACAACATCATCAAAGTAGCAGCGACATAATCGAAGATTCGAAAACGCAGCAATTCAACAACAGGCAGTCTATTGATTTTCCAGAAGCAGAAGGTAATCAAAAACACAACAGACTTAGAACATTCAAAGCAAAATAAAAGAATTACCTGAAACAAGCTGATCAAAGAAGAACCAACCGTCTTCTTCCGACGTCGCGATTCTGTGTCACCAACCGGAACTGACACGCAAGTCATACAATCAGAAGCGAGAACGGAGGGAAACTAAGTCAAAAGCGCAAAAAACAAAGCAGAAGGGAGTTGGATTCGTAACCATACCCGTCAAAGCCCTTCGCTGGAAACCTTGAACTCGTCGGACTAGCTCCGACTGTGTAAGTCCCCTTGCTTCTTCGTTTTTCCTTAAAGATACTTCGACTCATATGAATCAAGACTATGCAAGAATTGGGCTCACTTACTTGTCTCCTAAGCAACAAGCCTTCAACTAGAGTTTTCTCTCTCCCAAGGAGAAATCAACTTCTGATATCTCATGTGGACTTCATGGCCTCTTATATACTTCAAAGTATCCTCATGCCGAGTTTCAAGCCCTGATTCATAAGATTGCTCAGTCAAGTGCTCAAATGGTCAATAGTCGACTTGTTTGACCTAAAAGTCAACTATGATCAAATCATAGTAAAAAATCCAGATTTTTGGTCAACATCAATATTTTGAAGTTACATTCATCATTTGATCAAAAGTTGATCATGATTCATCAAGGAAAGCTCCAAAATCAACAAAACTCAAAGTCTCTAAACTAGGGTTTTTGACCTAAAAGTCAACTGAACTTTTACCAGCCATAACTTTCACATGGAACATCAGAAATTTCCCATCCAAAGCTCATTTTGAAGGAAATTGAGTTATCTACAACTTTGTCTATCACAGGCCAAGTCTAAAAATGCTTCATTTGAGAGATATGGATCAAAAGTTTATAAGTCATTTTTGAAGGTCAACAAAAACACCTTTTGGGTCAAAGCTCATAACTTGAACATGGTAAGCTCAATTGAGATGAAACCAAAAGGAGGTTTTAGAGGACTCTTTAAGATTTCTAAAAAGTCCTAGAACATACACATACAATAAAAATTGAGAGAATTATGACTTCTTGAAGTTGACAAATTTTGAGAAAGTGCATGAAGGACAGAGTGAGCAAACTTGGATTTTTCACTTAAAGGGCCTAGGTTTTGGACTTCAAACATGTTGATGACCTTAGTGAGAGCCCATAAATTTATTCCCATATTTTTAAGACATTTATTTGATTTATTTGGATTTTTATTCATTTAAATGCTAAATAAATTAAGTAAAATCATAAAATAATGAAATAAATCATAACGATTCTATTTTTAACCACCCAAAGGACCAAATAATTATAGAAGAGAGTCCAATTTCGTGCAGCATGCCTATGGAGAGGATTTGGCTTAAAATAGAAAGATTTAATATATACTTGAATCAAATTTCAATCTCACTAATAACTTGATGTCCAAGCCCAATGTTTGACCTAATTCCTTCTCCTATATATAACCAACATCATCAGCATAAGAGAGCACGAAAATTGGCATGGTTGAGTTTATGACATCAAGTAGAACAGGTTTGAACCCTTGGATCAGAGCTCTAATGCTGGAAACCAAAAACGTCGTGGCTAGGGCACAAAGCTCTCATGGTTCGGTTTCACGAATTTAAGCGACTACAAGCCATAAAAACATCACCATTGAATCCACAACTCTTTTGTTCCCTCTCTCTCATCCTGATTGGCTCACTCAAACGCATAGGGCCCACGCTTGACTTTCTCTTTCAAGATACATCAAGATCAGCCATTCAAATTGCTTTCATCCCCAAGCAGAATTCAAAGATCCCCAATGAAAAATTTATACTCCGTATTCTCCACAACAGTCAGGGAATTATTTTCCCCGCCCAGCACTGCTTCAATTTGCTATCGTCATTGACAACATTTGACATACATACATCATTCATAATCAATCATTACATAATACATACCATGCATTGTGACATTGCATATTTCTAATTTTGCTTTCAGGTTCCACCTCGACAAGCATTCCTCTCAGATATAATCAAGCTGAAGATTCATTCTGACAAGTCTTTTTACATTCCAAAACTTCATAAAATAACTTATCAACGCTAACAAGCAAACATTCTCTATCAGATATGGTCTAATGTATGACTCGTTCTGGTATTCTCAGTCAGATATGGTCTAATGTATGACTCGTTCTGGTATTCTCAGTTAGATATGGTCTAATTTATGACTCGTTCTGGCATTATCCAACAGATATGGTCTAATGTACGACTCGTTCTGACGTCTTCCATCAAATATGATCCATTGTATGATTCGTTCTGATATTCTTCCTCAGATATGGTCTAATGTACGACTCGTTCTGACATCCTTCAACAGATATGGTCTAATGTACGACTCGTTCTAACACACTCCAACAGATATGATATAATATTCTCCTTCAGATATGGTCTAATGCATGACTTGTTCTGACGTCCTCCATCAAATATGGTCTAATGTATGACCCGTTATGGTATTCTATCTCCAAGATCTAATTCAGTTACTATGAACGGTACTGACACGGTCAACTCTCAAAGATCTAATTCTATCATCATGAACCGTGTATGCACGATCATCTCTCCAAGATCTAATTCAGTTATTACGAACGGTACTGACACGATCAACCTTCAAAGATCTAATTCTATCATCACAAACGGTATAGACACGATCATCTCTCCAAGATCTAATTCAGTTACTACGAACGGTGCTGACACGGTCAAACCTTCCAAGATCTAATTCAGTTACTACGAACGGTGCTGACACGGTCAAACCTTCCAAGATCTAATTCAGTTACTACGAACAGTGCTGACACGATCAAAGAAAGAGATAGACTTAATCATGCCACTCAATTCAGAAAAAACCACGACAATGGAGTCACGACAATGGAGTCACGACAATGGAATCACGACAATTGAGTCTCGATAACGGAATCACGACAACTGAGTCACGATAATGGAATCACGACAATTGAGCCACGATAATGAAATCACGACAACTGAGTCACCATAATGGAATCACGACAATTGAGCCACGACAATGGAGTCACGACAGTTAAGTCACCTATCTAATCCCGGTATTCAATTCAGAAACGAACATGAAAATTGAGTCACGACAACAGAGTCATGACAATAGAGTCACCACAATCAATTCACTTCATACTCCCAACATCCATATGGCATCTGTAAGTCCATCTCCGATAACTTTCTGTCAATGCCCGAATGACATCTTTAAGCCCATCTCCAACAAACACTTCTCAATACTGTGAGCTCGGATATAGTCTAATTGACGACTCATTCTGACTCTCATATTATCAACATCCGGAGGGCATCTTTAAGCCCATCTCCGACAAAAGTCCCAGCCTTAGCAAGGGCAAATTCCTGGGTATTCTAGTGTTCAATCCTCTTCTACCTTCAGATTTCGACAGGCACACATGCCAATCTACATCCTCAGGTATAAGAAGATTGACTAGGGGCAGCTGTCATACCCCAAAATTTGCCCATCATATTTCAATATACTTCGACTCATATGACTCAAGACTATACAAGAATTGGGCTCACTTACTTGTCTCCTAAGCAACAAGCCTTCAACTAGAGTTTTCTCTTTCCCAAGGAGAAATCAACTTCTGATATCTCAAGTGGACTTCATGGCCTCTCATATGCTTCAAAGTATCCTCATGCCGAGTTTCAAGCCCTGATTCATAAGATTGCTCAGTCAAGTGCTAAAATGGTCAACAATCGACTTGTTTGACCTAAAAGTCAACTATGATCAAATCACAGTCAAAAATCCTGATTTTTGGTCAACATCAATATTTTGAAGTTACATTCATCATTTGATCAAAAGTTGATCATGATTCATCAAGGAAAGCTCCAAAATCAACAAAACTCAAAGTCTCCAAACTAGGGTTTTTGACCTAAAAGTCAACTGAACTTTGACCAGCCATAACTTTCACATGGAACATCAAAAATTTCCCATCCAAAGCTCATTTTGAAGGAAATTGAGTTATCTACAACTTTGTCTAACACAGGCCAAGTCTAACAATGATTCATTTGAGAGATATGGATCAAAAGGTTATAGGTCATTTTTGAAGGTCAACAAAAACACCTTTTGGGTCAAAGCTCATAACTTGAACATGGTAAGCTCAATTGAGATGAAACCAAAAGGAGGTTTTAGAGGACTCTTTAAGCTTTCTAAAAAGTCCTAGAACACACACATACAATAAATATTGAGAGAATTATGACTTGTTGAAGTTGACAAATTTTGAGAAAGTGCATGAAGGACAGAGAGTAAACTTGGATTTTTCACTTAAAGGGCCTAGGTTTTGGACTTCAAACATGTTGATGACCTTAGTGAGAGCCCATAAATTTATTCCCATATTTTTATGACATTTAATTGATTTATTTGGATTTTTATTCATTTAAATACTAAATAAATTAAGTAAAATCATAAAATAATGAAATAAATCATAACGATTCTATTTTTAACCACCCAACGGCCGAAATAATTATAGAAGAGAGTCCAATTTCGTGCAGCATGCCTATGGAGAGGATTTGGCTTAAAATAGTAAGATTTAATATATACTTGAATCAAATTTCAATCTCACTAATAACTTGATGTCCAAGCCCAATGTTTGACCTAATTCCTTCTCCTATATATAACCAACATCATCAGCATAAGAGAGCACGAAAATTGGCATGGTTGAGTTTATAACATCAAGTAGAATAGGTTTGAACCCTTGAATCAGAGCTCTAATGCTGGAAACCAAAAACGCCATGACTAGGGCACAAAGCTCTCATGGTTCGTTTTCACGAATTTAAGCGACTACAAGCCATAAAAACATCACCATTGAATCCACAAGGCTTCAATTAGTCAGTCTGGATGCTTTCTTGTTTCAGTTAACGTTGTTCCAGTGCGTTTTAATTTTGCAGGAAATTCGAAAGATTTTCCGCAAGTAATTCTGCAGGAAAATCCTTAACAAATTCCGCAGGTAATAGAAAAGGAGAAGACGAAGCTGACTCTCTCCCCCACGTTACGCGTTTTCATTCGCTGGCTAAGGAATCACCTTTCTCCCTCCACGCGTGCAAAGCCATGATTGGCTGGTCAACTCTTTTGTTCTCTCTCTCTCATCCTGATTGGCTCACTCAAACGCATAGGGCCCACGCTTGACTTTCTCTTTCAATTCCCATTTAGTTTATCTTTTCTTATATATTATTTAACTGATTATTATGTTATTGACTAACAATTGTATCCCGCATGGAAAGAAGGTAGTGTCGGTAACCAAGGCGTCTCAAGTTCGAATCCCAGTTACGCCAATTTAATTTTTATAAAGACTCCCTGTGAGATCCAGTGCATACAGCCACACGCATGACCATGGTGCATCTCACACGTGGGCCATCTGATCCTTGTTCCAGCAAATCCAACGCGCCAGGAGTGGAAGGATCACCATGGACCTCCATACGTTGGTCACACCGGATCTATATCCCCTGGGTCTATTTTTTTTATTCTTCTTTTTTTTGTTTATTATTTATCATTAATTAATTAGTAATTTTAAATATTAGTGATTTTAATTAATTTAGGTTAATATTTCATTTAGTTAATTAGTTTAGTAATTAGGATTAGGTTATAATTTGAATAATTTTAATTAATAATTAGATTTAATTAATTAGGATGACTAATTTAGGAAATTAGGATTAGCATTTTTATTTTCTTAATTAATTGGTTAATTTTAATTTAATGATTAGGTGGTAATTAATTTAATTCCAATTTAGTAATTAATTTAGTAAACTTAAGCTTATCGACACCTGATTTCTCGACTTTAATTTTCTCCCGATTCTCTTCTCACCTCAAACTTCGTTGATTGACGCATGCTTGTTTATTTATCGTTTTGTATTTATTTATTTAAATTCTAGAAACGATGTATAGGTTGCAAAGTTTTTTTTGATGTAATAGTTAATTAGGATTTTATTTCCTCGCACTTTACTTTTCGCATCTTCTCCACAGGTTTTTATTGTAACACCCCCATCCCGAAGCCTTGTAATAGCGTAGGACATTTACATTTCCGCACTTTAATTTCTGCATGATATTAATTGCGCAGTTATTAAAATAGGGAGTGGCAAGAATAATAACTGGACGTAGCTCACTAACGCAAGATAAATACTCGAATCTAACTCACGTGATTGCTGCATACACACACCTCTAGGGTAACTCCTCTTCGTTGCCTTTCGAATAAATAGTCAAGTCCCTTTGAGCGTAGGGATACCTTAGCCTGTTGCCTTCGATTCAAAATCACCATGTCCCTCCGATAAAAGATCATAGTCCCTTCGAGTTGCCTACGATAAATATGATCTCGTCCCTCGATTAAATGGTGATAGTCCCTTCGATTGCTAAGGTATCCTTACTGGTTGCCTACAAATGACTATTCCATCCTTCCCTAAAGACTACCCGCCCTCTTTATGGTAGGGACAGTCTTATGACGAATGATCCTCGATGACCCTTTTCAAATCCAATGAAAGGACTACCTGCCCTCTTTATGGTATGGATTGCCCTTTCAAACGAAAAACTTAAAGAACAAGAAAGACACTCTTAGGGTAGGTGCTCCTAGTTGCTTGCTCATAATCAAATCAAACTTTCAAATGCTTTTCACACCCTTTTTCAAATCAATTCAAAAAGACTACGCTTACTTACAAGCTAAAGTTCTTATTCAAATCCTTTTTCTATTCACACACTACACTTCAAACTTTTTGAAAACAAAGTGAGCTAAGCAATTAAGAGCCCATGGATAACCATGGATACAAAGGGTGCTTTAAACCTTCCATTTGTATAACCTACCCCCCGAACTCAATATTTTTCAAAAGGTCTTTCCTGTTCTTTTGGCCTTTCCAATTGGATAAAATAAAAGTCGGTGGCGACTCTTGCTATTCGCACATTTCAAAAAAAGTCAGTTCTCCCACCGTATTACAGAACTGGCGCTCTGTTGGGGATGCTTTCGATTAAAAGAGGGGTTACCTTAAAGTTTAGGATTTACTTTAAATATTTTCAATTATTTTCAATTTTTTGCTTTATATTGGTGGGCCTGTTTGGGTTTATTTGTGTGAGAGATCCTAACCCGGATCTGAGTACCTTAGGTAAATGGCATGAGACCAAGGAGACTGCACGCCGTATATTGCTGCGGTTGATATGGTGGCCATCGTTAGTGTGACACATTGGTTGGTCCTAGTGTTCCTTGGGATCCGACTTGAGGAAACACTTGGCTGCTGCGTGGTGTCATTAAGCACTAATTTGCCCCTAGAACCCTAGTTGAACTTGACTTTGGCCTATTAGAAAGTAGCGAGATGGCTGGCTTTGGTTCCGACTGAAGTTGGTTGATACTCGAAGCTACACTCATATGGACTGGACTTTCAGGACATTTTCGGTCGGTGATTCGATTGCTGAACTGAAATAAGTGCCTTCGAGAAAGGTCAATGATATGAGCTCCTTAGAACCCGATCTTTATCTAGGACAGGTTGAACCAACTAAACTTCAGTGGGGAGGGTACTTACCTACGGACTTCATGCGAGCCTCTAAACCTAAGGACGCTGGCGTGACTTGTTTGTGTTTGCTACTAACTTTTTTTCTCCTCGCAGGTTTCGTTTATAGGATTTGTTTGTCCTTATTATCTTACGACATACCTGATGCATTGCATTCGCATAACATCATGACATCATGACATCATAACATAGCATGATTTACTAACCCTTTCAAGGATCTTAGGGATTTAGGGCGCAAAATTTCAGGTACTCTTATCAAGGACTGAATTCCTAATCGAGGGGCAAGAGGATTTATTTTCCTCTAGCCACATACCTTCCAATTTAAAGGCTCAGCACCTATCAAGGGGTGTCATACCCCAATTTTTGACCTAAGATACCACCTCATATCATTGCATATGCATCATTTGCATCTCTAACAAATTGCATAGCTTGTGTTTGTTACTTGTGACTCAACAGGATTTAATCAGGAAATCACTCATCAGTACAAGTAACAATCAATTAGGGTTTTGTTCTCCCTTCATCTCAAAAGAACCATCTTCATCAACAATCAACATTTGGTCCTCAGAGATTCACTTCAACAAGCTCAACAGCTTTGAATCGACTGAATTAGGGTTTTGCCTGAAGATAGCATACTCCTGACTTTTGCTCAGAATTTGACCTAATGGCTTGGGACATGATATCAAGACCTCAAGTGCATCATTTTGACCTAATCCATTGGCTCATAACATCTCCTACACAAAGATTGATCAGACAAATCCTCAGATCAGGGTTTTGAACTATCAGGGATTGAAATCAGGGATCACATTTGGGAAACCCAAAAAATCCCCAGGGAGTCAATCAAAGGTTTCAATCATCCTCAAATAATCCCTATGACAATATCCCATGGAAATTGCATCTCAATTCAAGGTCCACAGTCATCAATTTCATCAGGTCGACAATTAGGGTTTTTGACCTAATTCACTGAATAACTGACTTTTTAATCAGGACATGGTGCCACAACTCAAACCATGGCTCAATATCCTCTAATGCTTCAATATGATCCATTCATACCATTCATTTGGTGAGGATAGCCTGTTTCATTTGAAATCTTCAGAAACGCGATTCGTTTGAAAAAAGTCAACTGTACAAGATTGCCATTGACTTTTGGGGAATTTTGGTCAACCATGACTTTTAAAGTTTTAAATCATCAATATATGATATGAGAAGTCATTTGATCAAGAAAAATCAAGAAAATCAATCAAGAATCAAAAAGTCAAAAGTTTGACTTTCATACTTAGAAAATTTTTCTAAGTGTTTTTCATGGTTTTTTCCAAACTTTGAAAGGGAATAACTCAAAATTTCACCTACAAACTGAAAAAAACTTCCAACATGAAAGTTGTAGATTTTGATCCAATAAACAACTTTGACACATATAATTTTTTTCCATAAGATCAACCATTTAAGAGATATGGAGCTTCAAAGTTGGCATCTTTTGAAAAATTCACTTAAAACTTCATTTTTCTCAAAGTTCATGGATCTTTTTCACCCACTTCCTTAAGGATCTTGAAGAAACTTTCAACTAGGGTTTTGAAGTGTGTAACATGAGCTTTCCAAAATGTCCAAGAGCATAAAAAAATTTGAAGTGTAGCTATGGTTTTGAATTTTGCCATTAGTGAACTTTTCACTTGAAATTTCAAGTCATTTTGCCAAAGTTATGAGCCAAATTGCCAAATGGACCAAGTAATGATACATAGAGGCAATAATTGGAAGATATTTTCTGATTTGAGACAGATGGGAAAGAGATAAGAAGCATAGCCAATTTTAACCATGGTTTAGTAACTTTAACCATATGCATTTAATGGTAAGATTCCTTTCTATCCTTTAAGTGCCAAATCACCAAAGAAGAAGCAAGTTGCAAAGCTCTGAGTTCAGAATGTTTGGCCTATAAATAGAGGTGCAAATCACTCTTCAATTCACACCAAAACCTCACAATTATAGGTTTTCTCTCTTCTTTCTTGAATTGCAAGTTTCATAGTTTTCAAAGAGGTAGAAAACTCAACCTCCAAACCCTTGAAGTTATGGCCAAAGTGATGGTTCTAGCAACTCATAAACATCATATGGGATGTGTTTGAACCACTCACACACCCCAAATTACCCCAAAACTCAGATTCACTCTTCAACCTCCATATGAACACATAAAGAGCCTTATCATGCCAATCTTCATTCCAGATCATTTCTGTACAAATTAACACTTCCAACACCTCACATATATCACATATGAGCTATCCAAACACTCATCATCAACCTGAAACATCAGAATCATAGAGCTCGATTCACACTTGGGCTTAACTGCAGATCGGGTACCTCCAACTACTCCAGGTGTTTTTAATTCACTCCAAGCATCCAGACACCTTCCCTAAGGTTCATTGAAGCTGTCCAGATCAAGCAACAACATCTGTAACACCTCCTCTGCAAAATTCAAACTCCAGCTTGGCCGTTTTTGAGGTAAGTGCTCATGAACTTCAAACTCTATCATACATGCATCATAAATGAAAAACTAAGTTACCATCTTGTTTCTGCACCATCACTGAATAATAACCCTCAATCAATTGCATCATATCATGATCATACACGATTTCACAAAGATTTGTCATATTAGGGTTCTTCGTGTTCATCAGAGAATTAATCATCTTAGAGCAAAAATAAATGAAATTAAAGGGCACCATCATGTTCCTTGTGAAAAACCGAGTGAGATAGACCCTTTGATCGATCAAAACAACGCAGATTTGAAGGAATTCAAAATTCAGTTAGGGTTGTGTTCTTGGCGCCAGATTTGGTTTGGGAAATTCAAACATTGGTTTTAAAATATAATAAACTGAAGGCGTATCATTAACAAGCTGCGCGCGCAGCTCAGTTGGTTGTTGTTTTGGCTGGTGAGAGAGAGGTCACGGGTTCAACACCCTTAGGGACCAAAACTTTTTTTAACACTATTTTTCTTTCATTTTTTTAACAAACTTCATTAATTAATTTAACTAATCAAATCAACTTATTTTTTCTTCATTTTTTGAACACTTCTTATTTAATATACATATTTTATGAATACCAAAAAAAATCACCAAAAAATATTTATTTGATACATTTTTAAATAGGTTTAAAATGACATATTTTTAAATGTTTTTAAATACTTTTAAATACTACTTTTTCATTTGATTTTCAAACCTAATCACTTGTAAATATTTTTTGTGATCAAACCCTAATCATCTAAGTGTTAATTGAGAATAATCTTTTGTTTATCTTGATTAAATTGACTTCTTTCAAAATTCAAATCGTTTTAAAACGAGCGATCGCGATTCTTTTCAAAAACGATAAACCATTTCTTTTTGATTTTTCAAAGGAAACTTTTGATTAAATCTTTTTAATTGATCAATTGATTTTCAAAACGATGTGGGGCCTCTCGAATATTAGAGAGTATAAGTCCCTTTCGTCTTTCTTTGTACAGAAAACTTTTTCAAAACAATAACTTTCAAACAGTTTTTCAAACCTCGCGTCTGTAAATAAAACAATCAACCATGTTTTATAAAATATACCATGGGCCTCCATGTAGGTATAAGTCCCGAGCCCCTTTTGTACATACCCATTCCAGTACATGAAATTAGGTATTTCATTGTACGCTTTTTTGTACATACATTTTTTTTTACATACCTCGATCAGTTTGTTTTTTAACTTTGAATAACAAACCAAAAATGAAGGTTTCTTTAAATCTTCCCAAAAAATATCATGGGCCTCCATGTAGGTATAAGTCCCAAGCCCTTTTGTAAAAACCTGTTTACATAGCTTTGAATAAACTCAAAGGGACCTCTCCCCGAGTATGAGTCCCGAGCCCTGTGTATACAAATGGAGCATGCTTACAGGTATATTTCCTTCATAAACTCCATTATATACACGCACTTTGTCATATATGTATAACTGTTCATATTTGTTCATGTACTTGTTCATGTTTGTTCGTACTTGTTCATACTTGTGATTGTGTTATATATGCTTGTTCAACTTAGTACAACACTAGGTTCCCCATAGCCTCCTATTGGGCTTCGTGCAAAGAATCTCCACTAGTTTAGGTTAGGACATAGAGTATGGTTTCCCGGTGAAATCGCTCTAAGAGCTCAAACCAACTATACCATGCCTCCCCTTGGGCTTTGTACAAACGAGTGACCCTCCCATAGCCTCCTCTTGGGCTTACAATGCAAGGACCCTGGATTGTCCCTCCCATAGCCTCCTCTTGGGCTTACAATGCAAGGACCCTCGGATAGCCTCCTCTTGGGCTTCGTACAAGGACCCACGGGCTTCTTATAAGCATCCCCAATATCCAAAACAAATACCCTAGGAGATTAGACATTTTTCATCTCTATGCTAGGAGTATCTCTTCTATATCATCACAAACAATCAATCAATCAAACTTTTTTGCCACAAGGCTGGCTAATCAATCAAACTTCTTTTTTGCCACAAGGCTGGCTAATCAATCAAACCGTTTTGCCACCGTACTGGCTGATTAATCAAAGTTTTTGTCACAAGGCTGACTTCATTGAAACTTTTGCCACGAGGCTGGCTGATTAATCAAAACTTTTTGTCACAAGGCTGACTTCATTGAAAGTTTTTGCCACAAGGCTGGTTAAACAAACAAAAAACAAACAGATGTATGTGATGATATAGATTAGATACATCTAGCATTTAGACGACATTTGTCTATTTTCCTTTGCTTCCACTAGCATAAGTGGGAACTACGATTGCTCTGACTTTCTCAACATCCCTTTGAGAATACGTAGGCACAAGGTCGATCCTTGGCGAGCAAAACAAAACAAAAAAAACCATTCAAACCTTAGCACCCGTAGACCCCGAGCTACAGATGCTCTGATTCCCTCTAAGGGATATGTATGCAGAGGATCGCGATGATCTTTGCGAGCATAATCAAACAAACACCTTAGGTCCCACCTATTTCACAAGAACCTCTCAACAACATGGAATGAAAAACAAAGCAAAGAAACCTATAGAGTACTATAGATACGTTGGGTGCTAATACCTTCCCTTCGTATAACCAACCCTCTTACCCAAGATCTCTCCCCCCACCTTTTAGGTTATTGCAGCTTTTTTCCTTTTCCTCCTTTGGAAATAATAAAAAGTTTGGTCGAAACAAAAGAAAAATCATTTTTTATGAGCACTCGAGCCCAAAGAAGGCATCAGGTGTCTCATCCCACAAAAAAGAGGAACAAAACGGTTTTTCACCCGCGACAGAAAAATGGCGACTTCACTGGGGAACATCTTTTTATTGTTTCCAAAGGAAGGGTTATTTCTATTTTCTTTATTTTTCATTTCATTTTTTGTTATATGTGTGGTTCTGGTTCTATTACTTGCGTGGTTCTGTTACAAGTGATACATTATGGACAAATCCTAACCCGGATTAAGTACACATAAGAAATTAGGTGGAGGGTATAGTCATGTGCAGGCGCACGTGAGAATCCTTCCGCTCAGTGGAGGTTCCTTGTTGGTAATATATGTTTAGCATGTTTCATAGCGAAGACATTATTACTTTCATTGAACTGTAGAAGCTGAGAGACCGTAGAACCCCAACCCATCCTGGCCTTATTAGGTTGTGGTGCAGAAACTATTCAGGTGAAGACTTGGATTAGTTGTCATGCGGAGAACCACACTCAGACGAGTTTTTCTTGAGAATATTACTGGCTCATGAGTTTAATTGTGGAAGGCCGGTAATATCCGAAAGAAAAATGTAGACTCTGACGTATCAGTAGAACATGTCATGCAGGTGATTAACTAGATCTATCCCATTTTTGGTTCTCTGACCTCATGCTCGTGACTTTGGACCTTTGAACCTATGCGTTACCATGTTTGTGTTACCATGTTTGTGTTACCATGTATGCGTTACCATGTTCGCGTTACCCTGTTTGCGTTACCATGTTTGCTTCACCATGTTTGAATATGTGGCATCCACGCATCCATGCATTCATACATTCATTAAAAAACCCATCTTTTTCCATAAAAACATGATTTTTCCAAAAAAGTTTTAGAGAATTTTCTTTGCAAACATTATAGGATTAAGTTATGGAAAAAAGGTATACCAAAAAGTACGGTTTCAAAACGCCTGATGTAGAAAGACTGATAGAGTTAGCATCTTCTGTACAAGATCCTTCTAATTTTAGGAAAAGTTATGGAAAGCTTTTGCCTATCCTGAATACTCATGTTGATGAAGGACTTCTCAAAACTCTGGTTCAGTTCTATGATCCCGTCTACCGTTGTTTTACCTTTCCAGACTACCAGTTGGTACCGACCTTGGAAGAATATGCCAATCTTTTGGGTATTCCTGTGTCTGACAAAATACCCTTCAATGGTTTGGAAGCCATTCCTAAGTCACACGTCATTGCGGCAAGTACCCACATGAAAAAGTCTGAAGTAGAGAGTAATTGGACTACCAAAGGAAACCTCCCGGGTTTAACCTCACACTTCCTAATAAAGAAAGCCTTTGATTTCATTGAAACTGGTAGCATGATAGCTTTTGAAGCTGTACTAGCCTTGCTCATCTATGGGTTGGTTCTGTTTCCCAATGTCGACAACTTTGTTGATATCAATGCCATAAAGATCTTTCTGATTGGAAATCCGGTTCCGACTTTACTTGGTGATATGTATTTCTCTGTCCATCATAGGAATCGCCAAGGCGGTGGAATCATTGTATGTTGTGCACCTTTGTTGTTCAAATGGATTGTTTCACACTTACCTGAGTCTCCTATTTTCACGGAAAACCGAGAAGGCTTGCGTTGGCCTCGAAGACTTATGTCTCTTACTAATAATGATATTCGTTGGTATACCTTGGCTCGCTGTGGTACAGAAACCATTGAAAGTTGTGGAGAGTTCGCCAACGTACCCCTCATTGGTACACAAGGAGGAATTAACTACAATCCGGTCCTGGCCCGACGACAACTCGGGTATGCAAATTCAGTTAAACCTGCTGGTCCCTCAGTGGAAGGATATTTTTACCGAGAAGGGGATAATCCTAAAAAGTTGAAAGCAAGAATGATGAGAGCTTGGTACGACGTCCGATGGAAAGAAAAAGGTGAGGAAAGAAATTGCATTGCCATGGACGCCTACACCTGCTGGGTAAAGAAAAGAGCAAAGGAGTTCCAAATGCCTTATGCTTATGAAAAACCCATGTTTCCTGCCGTATCTCAACGACCCAACATTCCCACTATGGAGGAATACCAAGACACTTTAGCCAAGATGAGGACAGAAAAAGATGCTTGGGAAGAAAAGTTTCGTAGCACTGAGGTGGAAAATAGAAAGTTGAAGAAAAGAGTGAAAGATCACGAAGAAACTCTCTATTATCAAGATGGATGGCTCATGAGTAAAGATGAGAAGATTCGCCAGAAAGACGCTGCAATCAAGAGGTATATCAAAGAAAGCAAGAAAAATCTGGAAGGCTCAACAAGCAACGCTCCGACTCCTGATGATTGGAAGAATGTTGTTGACAAGCTGAGGACTGAAAAGGCCGAATTGAAAGCTTACTATGGGAAAGAAATCATGAAGCTCAAGCTGCACAATGCATTTGGTTCTTCGTCTGATGAAGATGCTTAGGATTTGTTTAGCTTTTTTTATTTATCATTTGCTTTTGTAAGGAGCTACGCTCCAATGTTGTAACATTTCCCATTATATAAAAAAAAAAATGAATAAAAGAATTGTTTGTGTTCAAATGTTTGCAAGAAAATAATCTTTAAAATGTTTGGAAAAATCATAAATTTTTTTTAGCATACATCATTCTGCATATCGAGTCTGTTGTATAGAGTCTCATCTTTTGGATCTTTCTCCATTAGATCGTCAAGCTGTCGCGTCTCAAAGTTTCTCGACCGCGCTCGCAATCAGATCACAGATACAATACTCGTTCAAGCAGAAGAAGAGTAATGGAACACTCTGAACAAGAGAATATTGAGCTTCGTGGTACGGTGACCACCCTTCAGGAAAAGTTGGAAAGTCTCACTACTCTGGTTGACTCCTTAATGGCCGCACAGAATCAGCCGCCGCCACCAAACAGCCAAGCGACAGTGACATCTGAAGTCACTACTCCAGTTTCTACAGTTGCATTCGGTATTCCATCTTTCTCCATGCCAGAAGGTTGGGGCCCGCCTTTCAGCTTTGGTACAGGTTTCCGTCATAATTTCTCTGGGGTTCAAACAGCTACAACTGAAGCGCCTGCTGCACAGGGTTCGGCGTTTATTCCACATTCAGGGGTAACTTTTTCCCAAATCACTATGGCACTTTCTCAACCCACTATGACAGTTCCGACCCCTACGGTTCACACTGTTCCCTACGATGGAAATGAGATTTATCATGATCAAGGTGATAGCACGAATCAGCGTAATCTTGTAGAAGATCTCCAAGAGCAGTTTAACAAGATGCAGCTGGAAGTTAAAGCTATCCGTGGAAAAGATTTGTTTGGAAAGAATGCTCAGGAGCTATGTTTGGTTCCCAGTGTACAGATACCTGCTAAGTTCAAGGTCCCAGACTTTGAGAAGTACAAAGGTAGTTCTTGTCCACAAAGCCATCTTGTGATGTATGCCAGAAAGATGTCTACTTATGCAGATAATCATCAGTTGCTTATCCATTACTTTCAAGACAGTTTGACTGGTGCCGCACTGAAGTGGTACACAGGCTTGGATAGCACTAATATTCGAACATTCAATGACCTAGGTGAGGCCTTTGTCCGACAATACAAGTATAACTCGGATATGGCTCCGGACAGAGATCAGCTTCGATCCATGGCTCAGAAAGACCATGAAGCTTTCAAAGAGTTGTCGCACGCTCGCGAAAATGAACAGAGTCGCCACCAATATATTTATCCCAAAGAGGGAAAGGAATATCAGGAAACCTAAGGTGAAGGAACAGGGTCTTGCGACCAGAGATAGGGTACGGGAATCGGTTACGCAAGGGGAAGGTGCTAGCACCCCTCACGCCCATCGTACTCGATGGTATCCACCTATGTTTGTTTCTATCTAAAGGGTGTATAAATCTAAAGCTTAATTACTAAGGGAATGCATGCAAATGAAAGAAAAAGAAACACGGGGAAAATAAGGTTTATAAATAATTGTGCTCGCTTAGGCCCCGCGACCTAATGCCTACGTATCCTTTTCAGGAATCAGAGCGCCGTAGTTCGGCTCTTTAGTTTTATTTGTTTTTGTGTTTTTTAGTTGAACAGTTACATTCACACTCCGCTGCTCGACCTCTGGAGTCTTAAGCTGGGAATGGAGCGGAAGTAACGTGCTCGATTAGGAGAAAGAATGCCCTGAAGGCAAGAGAAAGAATGCCTCGGAGGCAAGAGAGAGATGAGAGAAAATTGGTTTGTGTCTTTTATTTGTGATTCCATGATGGACGAAAACCTACTACAAGGCATCGCATCACTTCCTCACTTTGATTAGCTCTGAGCCTTTATTAGATATTTTGAAGTGTTTTTGGTTAAGTGTCTTTTAAGGGAAATTAATTTGTGACTTGAATCATGCCATAAAAGAGAGTTTTTGTATATTTAGAGAATGCACATCGAGGCCTACGCCACAATCGTTTCTCTAAATGAAATACAGTTTTTTGAATATTTAGAGAATGCACATCGAGGCCTACGCCACAATCGTTTCTCTAAATAACGGTTAAGAAATACACCGAGGCCTACGCCTCAATCATTTCTCTTCCGCTAAGTGGGAAAGAACATACATCGGGGCCTACGCCCCCATCATTTCTTTCACACTAAAAACAAAGCATTAGCATGATTCGCGTCGTCCTTTATTAATGTTTTAAAAGTTGAAAAGGAAAATAAACAAAACTAGCCTAAGATGAAAACTAGCCTAATATGATGGGAACCTCTAATTCCTAAAGTTGTCATGGTTTCTACCTAATGGTTAGGAGCAAAAAGTGGCATGAAAATATAAGCATAAGCGGAGATCGAAATTACGAGTAAAAATACAAGTAAATAACGATACAAAAATTAGTGTAAAATGGCTAACATAAACACTTGAAAATATGGTACAAGACATGAAAGTGAACGATGCAAAATAGTACAAAAATCGAATTAAAGGACTATTTATTTTTTATGGTTTTTTTATGACAAAGTACATGATTTTAATCAAGCAAAAAGAAATGAAATACAAGCCTAAACTAATATTTTTTAGTGATTATTTTTATATGTCGAAATCGGATTAAAGGTCTAAGAAAATAATAGGAAACAATTAGCATTTTAACACCTAAAAGAAATGGAAAAAGAAACTAATAGAATCTAAAATAACAATGTAAACAGGGGATGAGAATTGGATTATTAGTGTGCAAATAGAGATTGGGCGCAGCAACCCAAGGAATTGGCCCAGCAGAGTTCTTGTAGCTACATAATTCATTTACCAAAAAAAAAACTATGGGCCCTGGGGGTGCGGATTAGCAAAATGGCCCAAGGATTGATTATTGATCCAATTATTCAAATTTGCAAATTAATCCTTGCTCGTTAATGTCAATTAGTTATCAGATTTGCACTTAATCCCAATTCAATTCTAATTAAATCAATTGAAACCATAGATTAAAATTAAACTATATAGAAAGGGGGAGAATTTAGGGTTACGTTACGTGAGACCATTGAACTTCATCTCTCTTCCCCTCCTATGGCCAAAACGGCGCCGGAGCATCCTCCCCTGGCTCAGACGAAAACTCAACGCGCTGCCGTCGAGCGGCCTTCCTCCTCTCGCATTCACTCGTCTCAGTCGTGTATCTCTCTCACTGTATCCCCTTCGCTCCGATTCCCAACCGGAGTAACACCGGTGGTTCTTCAGTTCAACGGCGACAATAAGAAGCCAGAGAAATCAAGGTATCATTCATCTTCTTGCTTTCGGTTACTCTGCTCCCTTCTTCTTCTCGCACCTTTCATTTATGTTGCATTGGTGTCGATGCGTGATGATGCGGATTGATGATTCTTCTTCTGATTCTCCGTTCTTGCTCTTCTGCAGGTCGGTGATGGAAGATGAGTATTGGAGAATCTGAGATGAGTGATGATGAATGGAATTGCAGAAAGATTGTTGAAGATGAAGGAGATACTCGGTTGTAAAAGGTTGAAGGTTTTGTGAATGAAGATGGTGATGTTTGTTGCACGGTTGGGAATGTATGGTGATGTTGTCGAATTGTTGTTGCGGCAGAGAAGATGAAGATGATGATGGTGAAAGTGGTTCAGAGGTGATGAAGGTGGTGGATCATGAATCGAGAGGATTGAAGGATCGTGGAGTTGTGAAGTGAAGGAAGAGATGAGAAAATGGTGAATGGTAGTGGAAGTGATTGAAGGTCAATGGTGGAGAGTAGAGAAGTGGAGAAAAGATGGTGGAGATAAAATGGCGGAGGGTGAATCGAGAGAGGTGGATGATTGAAGATGAGAAGAAAATGGAGGGAGCCCAAGAATGTGGAGGTGATTCTGATTATATAGGTGAGTTTTCTTCTGGTTTCTATTGAATCTCTGATATCCTCTGTTTCTCATCCCCTCCTCTTTTCTGTTTTCAATTCTGTTTTTAGTTAGTTACAAATTGGCTACCTGTTAGTTATAGGTTTGGTTATGATTCTGTTAGAGGTGGTTAGTAACTGAATCGGTTATGAACTATACTAGGTTGTTAGGAGTTGGTTAGAAACAGTTAGGTGGTTAGAATTCGGTTAAGTTTGTTATCTATGTTTGGGAGTTAGTTATGTGGTTACAAAATTGGTTATAGGTTAGTTAAGAGGTGAGTTGGGTATTGAAACAGGTTGTTAGAGATTGTTATTTTCAAGGGAAGGGTTAGAATTGGTTAAATGGTTAGGATATTTAGTAGGTAGTGATGATAGAATTAGGGACTGTTTGGTATCGGCTGTTAGGGATCAAGTTAACAGCTAGTAATGTTGAACACTGTTAGTAGCTGTTATGTCATGAGGTTGGATGTGTGTGGAATGGTTAAGTGCAGGGCTTTAATTTAACTTTGGATTTTGGGTTCAGCTTTGTAGAAGTAGGCTGCTTGTGATTTATTTTTCTGAACTTGGCTTGAACTGGTTATGTTTTGATTGCAGCCTTATATTTTATGCAGGATAAGGGAGAAATACATGGCTGGATCCTCTGCATATTGTACCCGGGCTGAACAACTTGCTTTGCCCCTTAAGAGAACTCGAAGAATAAATGAGGAAGCTGACTTGAAGCGGAAGTGGCGACTTCTTGGAATAATCCAATGGACTGGGCCTCTCTTTTTTTTTTCTTGTACATTTTTTTGTTGATTCAATTTTGTAACTTGTAAGAAGTTTTGTATGGCCAGAAACTTGGTATGCTCATTAACTCATGAAGTGATATAACTTCATTGATTTGCATTAAGGCTGAATGGAAATCCTCCTTTGTTGAATTTGAATTTCAATGAGTAGGCCTTTCATAATTACTTGTGTGAACCACTTAATTGGCAAATGTATCCATGCTCACCTTTAATGGAGAATAGCTCTGTATGAACATAAAAGGGAATCCACCATGACCATGAACCCACCAACTAGCTTTTACAATTTTGATCCCATGTAGAATTATTAATTACGGTGCATGATGTGTTAATGACGTAATGGATGAGATGCGGATAAATGAGAAACATAAGCCAATTATAAATAAATTAGACGGGCAAATTTTGGGGTGCAACAAGAGTATGCCCAACGATGGAGAGAAACTGCTGCTCAGATTAATCCACCGTTAAAAGAGAAAGAGATGACAAAGATCTTCTTGAATACTCTCAGTCCGTTTTATTATGAACGCATGATTGCTAGTGCTCCAAGTGATTTCACCGAAATGGTAAACATGGGGATGCGTCTAGAAGAAGGAGTCCGAACAGGACGTCTAACTAAAGAAGGTGGATCTTCCAGCGGAACCAAAAAGTTCGGAAGTGGTTTCCCAAAGAAGAAAGAACAAAGTGTTGACATGGTATCCCAAGGGAGGCCAAGAGGAAACGTCAATCGTCAGCGACAGGTTGCTTCTATCACACCAGTCGTTAACACAGCACCGAATCCGGGGTTTACTCCGCAATTTCAACAACAACAGCCTCGACCACAGGTTCAGCAGCTTAACAATAATCAGAATCGTGTACAAAGAGCTCCACAGTTCGATCCGATTCCAATGACGTACACAGAATTGTACCCTGCTTTGATTGAAAGAGGTCTTGTTCAAACTAAAGCACCACCACCAGTACCTGAGAAACTCCCATGGTGGTACAAAGCTGAGGTCTCATGCCCTTATCATCAAGGAGCACCTGGCCATGATCTTGAGCATTGCATAGCTTTGAAACATGAAGTTCAGAGGTTGGTTAGGTCTAATCTCCTCTCTTTCAGGAATTTGAATCCTAATGTGCAAGCAAATCCGCTGCCCAATCATGGAGGGCATGTTGTAAACATGGTGTACGGATGTCCTGGTCCATACCGAGTCTATAATATCAATTTCTCAAGAGCTGATTTGGTACAAATGCACGCCACTCTCTGTCGAGGGCCGAATTTTCGCCAGCATCAATACGGTTCCTGTAGAATATGTTGTGTGGATCCTCACGGGTGTTCGATTGTGAGAAGAGATCTCCAAGTTTTGCTAGATAATGGTACTATTGAGATCTACAGAAATAGGGATGAAAATGAAGTTAACATGATAGGATGCTATCCGCATGAGCTTTTAGTCTCAGATATCAACTCGGAAATGCCTACAGTTAACGTCATCGTTCCTCATTTCAACATGCCTGAGCGCATGGAAGTTACTTACAACAAGCCGAAGGTTCCTATTGCTCCTTTGATCATCTGTCTACCTGGACCTGTTCCTTATGACTCTGACAAGGCAGTTCCATACAACTATAATGCAACAATGATAAAGAATGGACAAGAAGTTCCTTTACCAACTCTCTCATCTGTCGTAAACATCGCTGATGTGAGTCGAGTAACAAGAAGTGGACGTGTGTATACTCCACTACCTCCAAAGCAGCCTGTTGCTCCTGCAACCGGGCAAAATCCTGTCAATGCACCAGTAGGGAATCCTGTGGAAACTCCTGTCAGTAATACAAACATTGATTTAGGTCAATCCAGTGGAACCAATGTGAATCCTGACTTTGATGAAATTTTGAAACTTATCAAAAGAAGTGAATACAAGATTGTGGATCAGCTTATGCAGACTCCTTCAAAAATCTCAATACTTTCATTGCTGTTGAATTCAGAAGCCCACAGGGAAGCCCTGATGAAGGTCTTGGATCAAGCTTTTGTAGATCATGATGTGACTGTTGATCACTTTGATGGGATAATAGCCAACATAACAGCTTGTAACAATTTAAGCTTCTGTGATGAAGAACTCCCTGAGGAAGGAAGAAATCACAATCTTGCTTTGCACATTTCTATGAACTGTCAGTCAGACTCTTTGTCCAATGTACTGGTAGACACCGGATCTTCCTTGAATGTGATGCCAAAGACGACTCTTGCTCGCTTGTCTTACCAAGGAATGCCTATGAAATTCAGTGGTGTAGTAGTCAAAGCATTTGATGGATCGCGAAAATCTGTTATCGGCGAAGTCAACCTTCCCATGACAATTGGTCCACATACATTCCAAATCACCTTCCAGGTCATGGACATTCAAGCTGCTTATAGCTGTCTGTTAGGACGACCATGGATCCATGAAGCAGGGGCAGTAACCTCTACGCTCCATCAAAAGTTAAAGTTTGTAACAAATGGAAAATTGGTAACAATAAGTGGAGAGCAAGCCTTGATGGTGAGCCATTTATCCAATTTCTCTTTCATAAGTGCTGATGATGTGGAAGGAACGCAGTTCCAAGGTCTCTCTTTAGAAGACGAATCTTCCAAGAAGAAAGCATCGATCTCTTCTTACAAAGAGGCGGTAAAAGTAGTGAAAGATGGAACTACCACTGGCTGGGGGCAAGTTGTGATCCCGACCAAGAATGAAACTAGAGCAGGACTCGGATGTTCACCAACGTTCTCAAACTGCACCAAGAAGGATGAAACCCTTCGTCCGATCAAAGAAACATTCATTAGTGGAGGGTTCCTCAATCCAATTCCTCAAGAGGTTAATGTCCTTATCGAAGAATGCATCGAAGAAGGTTTACCCGATCCTGAAGAAGAATGGAAATGTTATCTCAATGACTCGGGATACATATCTCAGGAAGAACCATATCCTCCGTCAGAGAAACCCAAAGGCAAAGAAACTGAGCCTGTTCCTGCAAAAATTTGGGACACCTTGGGACAACCAAGTGGAAAATTTGATTATATGGTGAAATACACTGCACCTGAAAGTTACAAGATTGCGATTGAAGATATCC
The DNA here is from genome assembly GCF_029867415.1 of Vicia villosa. Classification (NCBI taxonomy): domain Eukaryota; kingdom Viridiplantae; phylum Streptophyta; class Magnoliopsida; order Fabales; family Fabaceae; genus Vicia; species Vicia villosa. The sequence goes on from NC_081182.1 coordinate 137,464,476, forward strand.
AACCAACTGGATGGGGAGATTCCTTTGAATATGATAGTCAACCAAAAGAGGCTCATCAGCCCTGTCAATTTTCTCAGCAGCCTGAAATTACTGAAGATTTCAGCTTCAACGCATCTACCAAGATTTATAATCCTGAAGATGGTTATTATCACATAAATGCCATTTTTGAAGATGAAGGGGAAGATGATCCCGCAACTGACTCGGAAAGTGTCGCTGACAATGAGTCTCTTCATCCTGAAGACTGGGAAATACATCCTGAAAATTCTGAAGATTGTGACTCGTCTTATGCTCTTCAAGAAGTAGAAGAAGACCGTTTCAACTCTACGAAGAACAAGGTTGACAAACCAGGACCTTCAAATCCTGCTCGACCAGCGGTCAATGTCAATACTGAAGATAATTCTGGGGAGAATTTTCCTGAATACATAATACACAGAGGAGTTCGTTGCTACTGGAAGGCTGTCGACGTTCCGAATGTTGTTCGCCGCTCAAAGTAATCACCTCGCTGTTATTTTGACCTCCTGCCTTGCCCAAAGCAGAGAGATGTTTTATAGGGCTTTGCTTTTAAATGTTCCGCCCAAATAACTTTGTGTATAGGGCTTTGTTTTAAAAGTTTCCCTCTTTGTCCTGCCCAAGACAAATGAGTTTGTGTTTAGGGCTTTGTTTCAAAAATGAATCATAAATAAAGTGTCATTTTGAATTCCCTACACTATGTGTTTTATTTTTTGCTTTTTTCTGGAAATGGTAATCCTAAAAGACCAAAATAAATAAAAAAAAAAAAAACTTTTTCAAAAAAAATCTGCATACACTCTTGCATTCATAAATTTTCTGAAATAAATATAAATCACATGTGCAGATTTACTATTGATAAACCCATTGAATGCAATAACCCTATGCCCTCTCCCAACTTTGAGTTTCCTGTGTTCGAAGCCGAAGAAGAGGAAGAAGAGGAGATCCCGGACGAGATCTCTCGATTACTTAAGCACGAGGAAAGAGCCATTCTGCCTCACAAAGAGCCTTTAGAAAAGATTAACTTGGGTTCTGAAGAAGACAAAAAAGAAGTGACCATTGGATCGCTGCTTGATACTGATGTCAAGAGTAAGTTGACAGACCTTCTCAAAGAATATGTTGACGTGTTTGCCTGGTCCTACCAAGACATGCCTGGGTTGGATACCAATATTGTTCAGCATTACTTGCCATTGAAGCCAGAATGTCCGCCGGTTAAGCAGAAATTGCGAAGGACTCACCCTGATATGGCTAACAAGATCAAAGTGGAAGTTCAGAAACAGCTCGACGCAGGTTTTCTTGTCACCTCAGAGTATCCTCAATGGTTGGCCAACATAGTGCCAGTTCCGAAGAAAGATGGAAAAGTTAGAATGTGTGTTGACTACCGTGACTTGAACAAGGCCAGTCCAAAAGATGACTTTCCATTACCACATATCGACATGTTGGTTGATAACACTGCTAAGTTCAACGTCTTTTCCTTCATGGACGGGTTCTCCGGTTATAATCAGATCAAGATGGCTCCTGAAGATATGGAGAAGACATCTTTCATCACCCCATGGGGTACATTTTGCTACAAAGTAATGCCGTTTGGATTAAAGAATGCAGGCGCAACTTACCAAAGGGCAATGACTACTCTCTTTCATGACATGATGCATAAAGAAATTGAAGTTTATGTGGACGACATGATAGCCAAGTCCAGCACAGAAGAAGAACATATTGAATACCTTTTGAAGTTGTTTCAACGACTAAGGAAATATCAGCTTCGCTTGAATCCTAACAAATGTACTTTTGGGGTTAGATCTGGAAAACTCTTGGGTTTCATTGTCAGCCAAAGAGGTATTGAAGTAGATCCCGACAAAGTCAGAGCAATTCAAGAGATGCCTGCACCAAAGACTGAAAAACAAGTAAGAGGATTTCTCGGACGATTGAACTATATCTCCAGATTTATCTCTCAGATGACTGCTACTTGTGGGCCAATTTTCAAGCTTCTCCGCAAAGATCAAGGGGTTGTATGGACTGAAGATTGCCAGAAAGCGTTCGACAGTATCAAGGAATACCTGTTAGAACCACCAATATTGATTCCTCCAGTTGAAGGAAGACCATTAATCATGTACCTTACTGTGTTGGAAGAATCCATGGGTTGTATGCTTGGACAACAAGATGAAACCGGTAAGAAGGAGCATGCTATCTATTACCTGAGTAAGAAATTCACAGACTGTGAGTCTCGTTACTCCATGCTCGAAAAAACATGTTGTGCTTTGGCTTGGGCTTCAAAACGTCTCCGCCAGTACATGATCAACAATACTACTTGGTTAATCTCCAAAATGGATCCGATCAAGTATGTCTTTGAAAAGCCTGCCTTAACAGGAAGGATTGCCCGATGGCAAATGCTGTTATCCGAATATGACATTGAATACCGTGCTCAAAAAGCGGTCAAAGGAAGCATTCTCGCCGATCATTTGGCGCATCAACCAATTAATGAATATCAGTCTCTCAAGTTTGACTTTCCCGATGAAGATGTCTTGTACTTGAAGATGAAAGATTGTGACGAACCGTTACCAAAAGAAGGTCCTGAGCCTGGATCAAGATGGGGCCTAATTTTTGATGGAGCAGTAAACGCTTTTGGCAATGGAATTGGGGCAATCATCATCACTCCTAAGGGTACTCATATCCCGTTCTCCGCCAGACTACTATTTGACTGCACCAACAACATCGCAGAATATGAAGCTTGTATCATGGGTCTCGAAAAAGCCATTGACTTAAGGATCAAGATCCTCGACATATATGGAGATTCAGCCCTCGTGATTAACCAAATCAAAGACAAGTGGGAAACTTACCACCCTGGCTTGATTCCCTACAGAGATTATGCAAGACGTCTGTTGACTTTTTTCAACAAGGTTGAATTGCATCATATACCTCGAGATCAGAATCGAATGGCAGACGCCTTGGCTACTCTATCTTCCATGTTCAAAGTCACTCACTGGAATGATATGCCTACAGTCAGAATCACGCGCCTTGAAAGGCCCGCCTATGTATTTGCAACTGAAGCAGTCATCGATGATAAACCGTGGTTCCACGACATCAAACGCTTCCTTCAAACTCAAGAGTACCCGCTTGGGGCATCAAACAAAGATAAGAAAACTCTAAGGAGACTTTCTGGCAGTTTCTTCCTGAACGGAGATGTGCTATACAAAAGAAACTTCGACATGGTTTTGCTCAGATGCGTGGACAGACACGAAGCAGACATGTTAATGCATGAAGTGCATGAAGGGTCCTTTGGAACTCATTCAAATGGGCATGCAATGTCCAGGAAAATCTTAAGAGCAGGATACTATTGGTTGACAATGGAATCTGATTGTTATAAACACGTGAAGAGATGTCACAAGTGCCAGATCTACGCAGATAAGATCCATGTGCCACCGACTCTACTCAACGTTCTCTCATCTCCATGGCCTTTCTCCATGTGGGGTATCGACATGATTGGAATGATCGAACCGAAAGCTTCAAACGGTCATCGTTTCATCTTAGTAGCAATTGATTACTTCACCAAATGGGTCGAAGCAGCATCTTACGCCAATGTTACAAGACAAGTGGTTGTGAGGTTTATCAAGAATAACATCATTTGCCGATATGGTATTCCCAGCAAGATCATTACTGACAATGGTTCAAACTTGAACAATAAAATGATGAAAGAATTGTGTGAGGAATTCAAGATTGAGCATCATAACTCTTCTCCTTACAGACCAAAAATGAACGGCGCCGTCGAAGCTGCCAACAAGAACATTAAGAAGATCATCCAGAAAATGGTCATCACTTACAAAGACTGGCATGAAATGCTGCCATTTGCTTTACATGGGTACCGTACTTCAGTGCGTACTTCAACAGGGGCAACTCCCTTTTCTCTAGTATACGGCATGGAAGCTGTACTCCCCGTAGAAGTTGAAATACCATCAATGAGAGTTCTCATGGAGACTAAGTTATCAGAGGCTGAATGGTGTCAAAGCAGATACGATCAGTTGAACTTAATCGAAGAAAAACGTATGACTGCTCTATGCCATGGACAGTTATACCAAGCAAGGATGAAACACGCCTTCAACAAAAAGGTTCGACCTCGTGAATTTCGAGAAGGTGACCTCGTGCTTAAAAAGATCTTGTCTTTTCAACCAGATTCTAGGGGCAAATGGTCTCCTAATTACGAAGGCCCGTATGTTGTCAAAAGAACATTTTCTGGCGGCGCCATGATTCTTACAACCATGGATGGTGATGAACTCCCATATCCTGTGAATGCTGATGCAGTCAAGAAATACTTTGTCTAAAAAAATACAAAAGAACAGCTCGGTAAGTCGAAAACCCGCAAAGGGCGACTTAGGCAAAAATGAGCGTCTCGGTGGACTGAAAACCTGAAAGGGCGGTCCAGGCAAAAATTAGAGACAAAAAACAGAAAAAATGCATCCTGGTAGATTGAAAACCTGAAAGGGCAATCTAGGCAAAAATTAGGGATTTATGACAAAGTAACTGCATCAGTCCGTACTTCGTCACCTGAGGAGTCTTTTTCATCAAAGGATCTTCGATCAAATCGTCGCCAATCTGAAGCAACAAGCACAGTTGGAACTCAAAGTTGTTAAGGGAATAGTGGTTATTGCTTTCAATGTAGCCTTTTCCGCATAATTACCATTTCCAACTTTTGTAAATACTCCATGGAATCACGCCTTTAGCTGATTACCATCCTATTAAATAAATTTGAGCCTTGGGCCCATTTGTTTGCAATCTTTAATTTCTTTCAGCTTGCAAAATGACGCTTTAATTGTGTGTTATTCACTTTTGAAAAAAAAGAAAAAATAGTTTTAAATGAATTTACTTTCCTTTTTCAAAATAAAAGCGAAACTTTCCTTTGAGTTGTGAACAACAGAAGGAACATCAACAACTATCTCCATAGGATGAATCAAAGATTATGACAAGAAGCTCTTCTATCCCCAGTGAAGAAGCTCTTCTATTCCCAGTGAAGAAGTTCTTTTATCCCCAGTGATGAAGATTTTCCATCTCCAGTGAAAAGATTCTTCCATCTCAATGAGAAAAGATGCTTATCTTCCCCAGAGAAGTTTAAAACATGCAGCACCATTCATCACCCGTGTTATCTACACCGTGTTGAAGAACATTTGCCAAGTATCTGGTTGTATTGCGACGTCGGTCCTTCTCCAGTATATACTTCATTGTCTGTCAGTATTGTCAGTATGCATGCTACATTCATGACATTCATCATTCATACATATTTGCATCATTTATGCATTCTTGCATTTTTCAATGTTTGCTTCAAAATCGCTTGTTCAGGATATATCTATCCCAAATAAAAAAAAGAGAAAAAGAAGGAAAAAAAAGAAACAAGTATGGGCGTGTCATCTCTCCAAGTAGGTTGTCACCCATAAGCAGAAATAACATCCTTTCTTTCTCCAGTTCCCCACTGAGATCATTCCTCGTGGAAGAAGGTTGCTTCAGTTTCTCCTCTCCAAAACGAAGGAGAAAATCCCCAGTTGAGTTCATTCCTCATTGGGTACAAAGTCTTGTTTCACTGTCTCTTTCCAATTCATTCTTGGTTAGAACCCTATCTTTACCAGAGATTCAAACTCCGATTCCTCAAATAGAGTCGTGAAAAACATACCATAAGCAATATCCTCATCATCTGAGCAGCTTATGTTTCTTTCAAAAAATTTCCTCTCAAGGAAATCAATCATGAAGACCATTTGACAATCAGGGCCTTATTACTGTTCACAAGGCTGAATAACCAGTAATTCCCCTAGCAAAGTCTCCAGGATCATTTTTTCACTCGGCTGATAAATGATCACGTCTTCAAAACCACTATCACGAGGCTGATAGTCGGTAACCTTTTTGTTCTGGTTATATTATTAACATGTCTATCACAAGGCTGATAGTCGGTAATATTAACCGAACCTTTGAAACTCTTTTTACCTTGTCAAGTCTATCACCATGCTGATAGTCGGTAACACAGTTTCATACCTTTCACCTTCGCATTATTAAACAAGTCTATAGTCGATAATGTTGATAGGTAAGCTTTTCTTACAAAGCTATCATTCCCCGGTGAAGCATACACTTGCTTTCCCGAAAAGACAAAACGGATTCTCTTCCTAAAACGGATTGAGACATCCTTCCCAACCTCTTTTCCCCAGCAGAGTCAGTTCTTGATATTCCCTCGGTAAAGATATCCTTGCATCATTCGCAATTTTGGTATCTTAGATCCAAAATTTGCGTCTTCTGATATTTAAGTCTCTTCCACCCTATCAAAACGAAGATTTTCAATCTTCATGTCTCAGGTTGAAGAAACTTAAATAGGGGCATCTGTCATACCCCAATTTTTGACCTAAGATACCACCTCATATCATTGCATATGCATCATTTGCATCTCTAACAAATTGCATAGCTTGTGTTTGTTACTTGTGACTCAACAGGATTTAATCAGGAAATCACTCATCAGTACAAGTAACAATCAATTAGGGTTTTGTTCTCCCTTCATCTCAAAAGAACCATCTTCATCAACAATCAACATTTGGTCCTCAGAGATTCACTTCAACAAGCTCAACAGCTTTGAATCGACTGAATTAGGGTTTTGCCTGAAGATAGCATACTCCTGACTTTTGCTCAGAATTTGACCTAATGGCTTGGGACATGATATCAAGACCTCAAGTGCATCATTTTGACCTAATCCATTGGCTCATAACATCTCCTACACAAAGATTGATCAGACAAATCCTCAGATCAGGGTTTTGAACTATCAGGGATTGAAATCAGGGATCACATTTGGGAAACCCAAAAAATCCCCAGGGAGTCAATCAAAGGTTTCAATCATCCTCAAATAATCCCTATGACAATATCCCATGGAAATTGCATCTCAATTCAAGGTCCACAGTCATCAATTTCATCAGGTCGACAATTAGGGTTTTTGACCTAATTCACTGAATAACTGACTTTTTAATCAGGACATGGTGCCACAACTCAAACCATGGCTCAATATCCTCTAATGCTTCAATATGATCCATTCATACCATTCATTTGGTGAGGATAGCCTGTTTCATTTGAAATCTCCAGAAACGCGATTCGTCTGAAAAAAGTCAACTGTACAAGATTGCCATTGACTTTTGGGGAATTTTGGTCAACCATGACTTTTAAAGTTTTAAATCATCAATATATGATATGAGAAGTCATTTGATCAAGAAAAATCAAGAAAATCAATCAAGAATCAAAAAGTCAAAAGTTTGACTTTCATACTTAGAAAATTTTTCTAAGTGTTTTTCATGGTTTTTTCCAAACTTTGAAAGGGAATAACTCAAAATTTCACCTACAAACTGAAAAAAACTTCCAACATGAAAGTTGTAGATTTTGATCCAATAAACAACTTTGACACATATAATTTTTTTCCATAAGATCAACCATTTAAGAGATATGGAGCTTCAAAGTTGGCATCTTTTGAAAAATTCACTTAAAACTTCATTTTTCTCAAAGTTCATGGATCTTTTTCACCCACTTCCTTAAGGATCTTGAAGAAACTTTCAACTAGGGTTTTGAAGTGTGTAACATGAGCTTTCCAAAATGTCCAAGAGCATAAAAAAATTTGAAGTGTAGCTATGGTTTTGAATTTTGCCATTAGTGAACTTTTCACTTGAAATTTCAAGTCATTTTGCCAAAGTTATGAGCCAAATTGCCAAATGGACCAAGTAATGATACATAGAGGCAATAATTGGAAGATATTTTCTGATTTGAGACAGATGGGAAAGAGATAAGAAGCATAGCCAATTTTAACCATGGTTTAGTAACTTTAACCATATGCATTTAATGGTAAGATTCCTTTCTATCCTTTAAGTGCCAAATCACCAAAGAAGAAGCAAGTTGCAAAGCTCTGAGTTCAGAATGTTTGGCCTATAAATAGAGGTGCAAATCACTCTTCAATTCACACCAAAACCTCACAATTATAGGTTTTCTCTCTTCTTTCTTGAATTGCAAGTTTCATAGTTTTCAAAGAGGTAGAAAACTCAACCTCCAAACCCTTGAAGTTATGGCCAAAGTGATGGTTCTAGCAACTCATAAACATCATATGGGATGTGTTTGAACCACTCACACACCCCAAATTACCCCAAAACTCAGATTCACTCTTCAACCTCCATATGAACACATAAAGAGCCTTATCATGCCAATCTTCATTCCAGATCATTTCTGTACAAATTAACACTTCCAACACCTCACATATATCACATATGAGCTATCCAAACACTCATCATCAACCTGAAACATCAGAATCATAGAGCTCGATTCACACTTGGGCTTAACTGCAGATCGGGTACCTCCAACTACTCCAGGTGTTTTTAATTCACTCCAAGCATCCAGACACCTTCCCTAAGGTTCATTGAAGCTGTCCAGATCAAGCAACAACATCTGTAACACCTCCTCTGCAAAATTCAAACTCCAGCTTGGCCGTTTTTGAGGTAAGTGCTCATGAACTTCAAACTCTATCATACATGCATCATAAATGAAAAACTAAGTTACCATCTTGTTTCTGCACCATCACTGAATAATAACCCTCAATCAATTGCATCATATCATGATCATACACGATTTCACAAAGATTTGTCATATTAGGGTTCTTCGTGTTCATCAGAGAATTAATCATCTTAGAGCAAAAATAAATGAAATTAAAGGGCACCATCATGTTCCTTGTGAAAAACCGAGTGAGAAAGACCCTTTGATCGATCAAAACAACGCAGATTTGAAGGAATTCAAAATTCAGTTAGGGTTGTGTTCTTGGCGCCAGATTTGGTTTGGGAAATTCAAACATTGGTTTTAAAATATAATAAACTGAAGGCGTATCATTAACAAGCTGCGCGCGCAGCTCAGTTGGTTGTTGTTTTGGCTGGTGAGAGAGAGGTCACGGGTTCAACACCCTTAGGGACCAAAACTTTTTTTTAACACTATTTTTCTTTCATTTTTTTAACAAACTTCATTAATTAATTTAACTAATCAAATCAACTTATTTTTTCTTCATTTTTTGAACACTTCTTATTTAATATACATATTTTATGAATACCAAAAAAAATCACCAAAAAATATTTATTTGATACATTTTTAAATAGGTTTAAAATGACATATTTTTAAATGTTTTTAAATACTTTTAAATACTACTTTTTCATTTGATTTTCAAACCTAATCACTTGTAAATATTTTTTGTGATCAAACCCTAATCATCTAAGTGTTAATTGAGAATAATCTTTTGTTTATCTTGATTAAATTGACTTCTTTCAAAATTCAAATCGTTTTAAAACGAGCGATCGCGATTCTTTTCAAAAACGATAAACCATTTCTTTTTGATTTTTCAAAGGAAACTTTTGATTAAATCTTTTTAATTGATCAATTGATTTTCAAAACGATGTGGGGCCTCTCGAATATTAGAGAGTATAAGTCCCTTTCGTCTTTCTTTGTACAGAAAACTTTTTCAAAACAATAACTTTCAAACAGTTTTTCAAACCTCGCGTCTGTAAATAAAACAATCAACCATGTTTTATAAAATATACCATGGGCCTCCATGTAGGTATAAGTCCCGAGCCCCTTTTGTACATACCCATTCCAGTACATGAAATTAGGTATTTCATTGTACGCTTTTTTGTACATACATTTTTTTTTACATACCTCGATCAGTTTGTTTTTTAACTTTGAATAACAAACCAAAAATGAAGGTTTCTTTAAATCTTCCCAAAAAATATCATGGGCCTCCATGTAGGTATAAGTCCCAAGCCCTTTTGTAAAAACCTGTTTACATAGCTTTGAATAAACTCAAAGGGACCTCTCCCCGAGTATGAGTCCCGAGCCCTGTGTATACAAATGGAGCATGCTTACAGGTATATTTCCTTCATAAACTCCATTATATACACGCACTTTGTCATATATGTATAACTGTTCATATTTGTTCATGTACTTGTTCATGTTTGTTCGTACTTGTTCATACTTGTGATTGTGTTATATATGCTTGTTCAACTTAGTACAACACTAGGTTCCCCATAGCCTCCTATTGGGCTTCGTGCAAAGAATCTCCACTAGTTTAGGTTAGGACATAGAGTATGGTTTCCCGGTGAAATCGCTCTAAGAGCTCAAACCAACTATACCATGCCTCCCCTTGGGCTTTGTACAAACGAGTGACCCTCCCATAGCCTCCTCTTGGGCTTACAATGCAAGGACCCTGGATTGTCCCTCCCATAGCCTCCTCTTGGGCTTACAATGCAAGGACCCTCGGATAGCCTCCTCTTGGGCTTCGTACAAGGACCCACGGGCTTCTTATAAGCATCCCCAATATCCAAAACAAATACCCTAGGAGATTAGACATTTTTCATCTCTATGCTAGGAGTATCTCTTCTATATCATCACAAACAATCAATCAATCAAACTTTTTTGCCACAAGGCTGGCTAATCAATCAAACTTCTTTTTTGCCACAAGGCTGGCTAATCAATCAAACCGTTTTGCCACCGTACTGGCTGATTAATCAAAGTTTTTGTCACAAGGCTGACTTCATTGAAACTTTTGCCACGAGGCTGGCTGATTAATCAAAACTTTTTGTCACAAGGCTGACTTCATTGAAAGTTTTTGCCACAAGGCTGGTTAAACAAACAAAAAACAAACAGATGTATGTGATGATATAGATTAGATACATCTAGCATTTAGACGACATTTGTCTATTTTCCTTTGCTTCCACTAGCATAAGTGGGAACTACGATTGCTCTGACTTTCTCAACATCCCTTTGAGAATACGTAGGCACAAGGTCGATCCTTGGCGAGCAAAACAAAACAAAAAAAACCATTCAAACCTTAGCACCCGTAGACCCCGAGCTACAGATGCTCTGATTCCCTCTAAGGGATATGTATGCAGAGGATCGCGATGATCTTTGCGAGCATAATCAAACAAACACCTTAGGTCCCACCTATTTCACAAGAACCTCTCAACAACATGGAATGAAAAACAAAGCAAAGAAACCTATAGAGTACTATAGATACGTTGGGTGCTAATACCTTCCCTTCGTATAACCAACCCTCTTACCCAAGATCTCTCCCCCCACCTTTTAGGTTATTGCAGCTTTTTTCCTTTTCCTCCTTTGGAAATAATAAAAAGTTTGGTCGAAACAAAAGAAAAATCATTTTTTATGAGCACTCGAGCCCAAAGAAGGCATCAGGTGTCTCATCCCACAAAAAAGAGGAACAAAACGGTTTTTCACCCGCGACAAGGGGCAGGAGGATTTATTTTCCTCTAGCCATATGCGTTCAAATTCAGAGGTATCCCGAATCAGAGGCGATGACCCACTCGATATGGTGAGCTCGATTCCCATAGAAGAACATCCAAGAATCAGAGTTCTTCAAACAAAGATGCGACCAAATCATTTTCTAACGTCGCTAACTAAATTCCTAAAGATCCTTGAAAACATTGCATATGCATTCATAACATTGCATCACAGGTTTCTATAACAGGTCTCTCATCCTCTCTCGCTGTTTATTTCAGCATCATGAATCTTGAGCAATCAGTCAAAGACCTTCAAACCCAGAATGCTGAGTTCCAAGCCCTGATTTTGAATTTGGACAAGGGGCAAGACGAGCTGAAAACCCTATTGACCAAGAAGGAGAAAAAGCCTAGAAGATATGTGGGTGTCCTTAACATGGGTAGAAGATTCCGAGGACCACTCAAGAAAGCTGAAGAAGTCAAGGTTTCCGAAGAGGATGATGATGAACAAAAGGACGACGCTAGTGTCAAAACTGATGCAAAAGGAAACCATGATTCTGTCAAGCCCTCTGAGGAAGAAGATGACTATTACTATGAGGACGAACATCCTGATGACAAATACAAACTGCTAGAAGAACGTATGAAAGCCATGGAAGTTCAGAAGGTACCGGGGCTGGATTTTGAGGAACTAGGACTCATCCCTGGAGTTGTTATCCCTCCGAAGTTCAAGACTCCCACCTTTGCTAAATATGATGGGGTCTCTTGTCCGAAACTGCACTTGAAGTCTTATGTAAGGAAGATTCAGCCTCATACTACTGATAAGAAGCTGTGGATCCACTTTTTCCAAGAGAGCTTATCTGAGACCCAACTCGAGTGGTACTATCAACTAGAGGGTACCAACATTCATACATGGGAAGATTTGGCAACTGCTTTCTATAAGCAATACCAATAAAATGCTGACCTCGCGCCAACTCGCATGCAAATTACAAAGCATGTCTATGGGTCCAAAAGAAAGTTTCAAGGAATATGCTAAAAAATGGAGAGACCTGGCTGGAAGAGTGCAACCTCCGTTAGCTGACAGAGAATTAGTTGATATGTTCATGAGTACACTAACTGGTCCTTTCTACAGCCACTTACTGGGAAGTTCCTCATATGGTTTCACCGACCTCATACTGACTGGGGAACATGTTGAAAGCGGTATCCGAAACGGTAAAATTCAAGTGGCTACATCTTCTAATACCACAAAGAAGGTGCACAGTAAGACCAATGAATCCAACATTGTTGGAGCAGTCCTAGCCTCTAATCAAGTGCTAGTACAACAAAAGGGCAACCAGCGTAAACAAGGCGCACCTAAAAGACAATTCACAAAGATCGATCAACATGACTTTGGCTGAAGCGTTACAATAGTTGTTGAAAGCAGAGTTGATTTCCTTGAAGGATCCTCCTCTGAAGCCTAATACCTCATCTCATCAATATAATCCCAATGCAAGATGCGCTTATCACTCCGACAGCATTGGACATGACACTAATGATTGTTGGCCATTGAAGAACAAGATCCAGGATATGATCGACGCTGGGGAAAATGAGTTCAACCCTCCTGCAACCATGCCTAATCACAATAAGAGTGCTAATACTGTGGATGGCTAGAAGGATGGCCTTTAAGATCATTAGTTTTACATTCAGTTGCAATTTCTTTTTCTGTTTATTTAAACATTCGACTTATGATAGAGATTATGTGTTTTAATAATCATCATCAGTGCATTGCATATGTTTAACTTGAATAAATTATTTCGCTATCACTCATCTTAAATTGTGTCTTTACTATGCATATGTTTTGTGATATTCAACTCGTGCTAAGCTGTAAGCCTTTTGAGGGAGGATGACGAAAAACGATACTGCAACCTCATACAATATGCTTTTGAATGGACTATGCTGACGATGTACAGGCATTGTTTCAATTCCTAAACAGTGGAGATATAAGGATGTTAATCCCTCATCAACCCCTTTGAGCCTAAGGTGTAGAAGTTTTCTTTCTTGTACAGATTAAAACCCTTGATCATAACCCGGGCATGGTAGTTACTTAGTTAACTCAATTATACTAGCTGTTGTCTACACAAATAATGATGGGTTCCCGCAACCATCAAATAAACTTTGAGCCATTATCCTTTGTTTCTTAAACTGTGAACCAAGCCACGTTACAACCCTTGAAAGTCCTAACTGAAGCATGGTTAGTTCAAAAGCATACTGTCACCAAAAGGTATCCTGACTCCTTAAGGTTTGCCATAAATGCTGAGTTGATATCAAGTTTTTACAAATATCACGCTTTTACATCTGCTGTTTTAATGTTTTTCAAAAAATCAAGACAGACATATGCATTTCATCTCATGAATTCATTATTAAACATATTCTGCTACATAATTTCAAATGTTAGCGTCAGGAAGAATCTGCACAGGGTACGACTAATGACTAAACGTCATCCCGACAGACGAAACCACTTCAGCAGCAACACCTCTTGCATCTGACTCAGTTGATTAGAAGTTAATGAATACAAGGGGCATGACATGCTTTGTCCAATCAATCCGGGGCAATCAAGTCAAGATTCTAAGAATCTCTCAACAATGCCGAACAATCAGGGGCATGCACCCAAATGGGTCTGAGGCTACTTCCCAATCAGTCAGGAGGCATCATACTAAGTTTATGGCTACTAGGGGCATATCACCCATAGTACACATCTCATAAGGTCCTCGCGAGGCGAATCTCTTCAAGTTCCCTACTAGATGGGGAAAAGTTATGCAAAGCCGGTTCAACACTCATTGGTATTTCCCAATCAGTACAAGTCCAGGAACGACAGTTACTATAATCACTGGGGGCAAGGGTCAAGGCATCCACGTCTTCCCACAGAGCCGGTTTCACAGGAGCATATCCCCACAGAGTAGTCTTCAGGAAGCTATCTTCGAATAATCTCTTCTCTAAATCTACCATCTACATTCAAAGATCCCCAATGAAAAATTTATACTCCATATTCTCCACAATAGCCAGGGAATTATTTTCCCCGCCCAGCAGTGCTACCATTTGCTATCATCATTGACAACATTTGACATATATACATCATTCATAATCAATCATTACATAATACATACCATGCATCGTGACATTGCATATTTCTAATTTTGCTTTCAGGTTCCATCTCGACAAGCATTCCTCTCAGATATAATCAAGCTGAAGATTCATTCTGACAAGTCTTTTTACATTCCAAAAATTCATCAAATAACTTATCAACTCTAACAAGCAAACATTCTCTATCAGATATGGTCTAATGTATGACTCGTTCTAGTATTCTCAGTCAGATATGGTCTAATGTATGACTCGTTCTGGTATTCTCAGTTAGATATGGTCTAATTTATGACTCGTTCTGGCATTATCCAACAGATATGGTCTAATGTACGACTTGTTCTGACGTCTTCCATCAAATATGATCCTATGTATGATTCGTTCTGATATTCTTCCTCAGATATGGTCTAATGTACGACTCGTTCTGACATCCTTCAACAGATATGGTCTAATGTACGACTCGTTCTGACACCCTCCAATAGATATGATCTAATATTCTCCTTCAGATATGGTCTAATGCATGACTTGTTCTGACGTCCTCTATCATATATGGTCTAATGTATGACCCGTTATGGTATTCTATCTCCAAGATCTAATTCAGTTACTATGAACGGTATTGACACGGTCAACTCTCAAAGATCTAATTCTATCATCACGAACGGTATATACACGATCATCTCTCCAAGATCTAATTCAGTTACTACGAACGGTACTGACACGATCAACCTTCAAAGATCTAATTCTATCATCACAAACGGTATAGACACGATCATCTCTCCAAGATCTAATTCAGTTACTACGAACGGTGCTGACACGGTCAAACATTCCAAGATCTAATTCAGTTACTACAAACGATGCTGACACGGTCAAACCTTCCAAGATCTAATTCAGTTACTACGAACGGTGCTGACACGATCAAAGAAAGAGATAGACTTAATCATGACACTCAATTCAGAAAAAACCACGACAATGGAGTCACGACAATGGAGTCACGACAATGGAGTCACGACAATATAGTCACGACAATGGAATCACGACAACTGAGTCACGATAACAGAATCACGACAACTGAGTCACGATAATGGAATCACGACAACTGAGTCACAATAATGGAATCACGACAACTGAGTCACCATAATGGAATCACGACAATTGAGCCACGACAATGGAGTCACGACAGTTAAGTCACCTATCTAATCCCGGTATTCAATTCAGAAACGAACATGAAAATTGAGTCACGACAACGGAGTCATGACAATAGAGTCACCACCATCAATTCACTTGATACTCCCAACATCCATATGGCATCTGTAAGCCCATCTCCGATAAACTTTCTGTCAACGCCCGGATGGCATCTTTAAGCCCATCTCCAACAAACACTTCTCAATACTCTGAGCTCGGATATAGTCTAATGGACGACTCATTCTGACTCTCATATTATCAACATCCGGATGGCATCTTTAAGCCCATCTCCGGCAAAAGTCCCAGCGTCAGCAGGGGCAAATTCCTGGGTATTCTAGTGTTCAATCCTCTTCTACCTTCAGATTTCAACAGGCACACATGGCAATCTACATCCTCAGGTATAAGAAGATTGAACAAAGGAAGCTGTCATACCCCAAAAGTTGCCCATCATATTTCAATATACTTCGACTCATATGACTCAAGACTATGCAAGAATTGGGCTCACTTACTTGTTTCCTAAGCAACAAGCCTTCAACTAGAGTTTTCTCTCTCCCAAGGAGAAATCAACTTCTGATATCTCAAGTGGACGTCATAGCCTCTCATATGCTTCAAGGTATCCTCATGCCGAGTTTCAAGCCCTGATTCATAAGATTGCTCAGTCAAGTGCTCAAATGGTCAACAGTCGACTTGTTTGACCTAAAAGTCAACTATGATCAAATCACAGTCAAAAATCCTGATTTTTGGTCAACATCAATATTTTGAAGTTACATTCATCATTTGATCAAAAGTTGATCATGATTCATCAAGGAAAGCTCCAAAATCAACAAAACTCAAAGTCTCTAAACTAGGGTTTTTGACCTAAAAGTCAACTAAACTTTGACCAGCCATAACTTTCACATCGAACATCAGAAATTTCCCATCCAAAGCTCATTTTGAAGGAAATTGAGTTATCTACATCTTTGTCTCTCGCAGGCCAAGTCTACAAATGCTTCATTTGAGAGATATGGATCAAAAGGTTATAGGTCATTTTTGAAGGTCAACAAAAACACCTTTTGGGTCAAAGCTCATAACATGAACATGGTAAGCTCAATTGAGATGAAACCAAAAGGAGGTTTTAGAGGACTCTTTAAGCTTTCTAAAAAGTCCTAGAACATACACATACAATAAAAATTGAGAGAAATATGACTTGTTGAAGTTGACAAATTTTGAGAAAGTGCATGAAGGACAGAGTGAGCAAACTTGGATTTTTTACTTAAAGGGCCTAGGTTTTGGACTTCAAACATGTTGATGACCTTAGTGAGAGCCCATAAATTTATTCCCATATTTTTATGACATTTATTTGATTTATTTGGATTTTTATTCATTTAAATGCTAAATAAATTAAGTAAAATCATAAAATAATGAAATAAATCATAACGCTTCTATTTTTAACCACCCAAAGGCCCAAATAATTATAGAAGAGAGTCCAATTTCGTGCAGCATGCCTATGGAGAGGATTTGGATTAAAATAGAAAGATTTAATATATACTTGAATCAAATTTCAATCTCACTAATAACTTGATGTCCAAGCCCAATGTTTAACCTAATTCCTTCTCCTATATATAACCAACATCATCAGCATAAGAGAGCACAAAAATTGGTGGAAAGGACTAGGGTTTGCAAGCTTTCAAATTATCAAAAATTAGTGCAATCGAGATTTCTTCCTACAGCAAGATTCAAGTGATTTCAATCATTCCATTCAACTTCTGAAGCATCAAAAGGTAAGTCCTGGTAACTATTACACTCAAATAACGTATGAATTCCATGCATCATCGTTAACATCTCATGCACAATCTTCAACTTTTACTTCCTGATTGTTATCGTGTTTTAAGGAGAACTAATGGCATGGTTGAGTTTATGACATCAAGTAGAACAGGTTTGAACCCTTGGATCAGAGCTCTAATGCTGGAAACCAAAAACGCCATGGCTAGGGCACAAAGCTCCCATGGTTCGGTTTCACAAATTTAAGCGACTACAAGCCATAAAAACATCACCATTGAATCCATAAGGCTTCAATTAGTCAGTCTGGATGCTTGCTTGTTTCAGTTAACGTTGTTCCAGTGCGTTTTAATTTTGCAGGAAATTCGAAGGATTTTCCGCAAGTAATTCTGCAGGAAAATCCTTAACAAATTCCGCAGGTAATAGGAAGGGAGAAGACGAAGCTGACTCTCTCCCCCACGTGACGCGTTTTCATTCGCTGGCCAAGGAATCACCTTTCTCCCTCCACGCGTGCAAAGCCATGATTGGCTGGTCAACTCTTTTGTTCTCTCTCTCTCTCTCTCATCCTGATTGGCTCACTCAAACGCATAGGGCCCACACTTGACTTTCTCTTTCAATTCCCATTTAGTTTATCTTTTCCTATATATTATTTAACTGATTATTATGTTATTGACTAACAATTGTATCCCGCATGGAAAGAAGGTAGTGTTGGTAACCAAGGCGTCTCAGGTTCGAATCCCAGTTACGCCAATTTAATTTTTATAAAGACTCCCTGTGAGATCCAGTGCATACAACCACACGCATGACCATGGTGCATCTCACACGCGGGCCATCTGATCCTTGTTCCAGCAAATCCAACGCGCCAGGAGACCACCATGGACCTCCATACGCTGGTCACACCAGATCTATATCCCCTGGTTCTATTTTTTTATTCTTCTTTTTTGTTTGTTTATTATTTATCATAATTAATTAGTAATTTTAAGTATTAGTGATTTTAATTTATTTAGGTTAATATTTCATTTTGTTAATTAGTTTAGTAATTAGGATTAGGTTATAATTTGAATAATTTTAATTAATAATTAGATTTAATTAATTAGGATGACTAATTTAGGAAATTAGGATTAGCATTTTTTTTCTTAATTAATTGGTTAATTTTAATATAATGATTAGGTGGTAATTAATTTAATTCCAATTTAGTAATTAATTTAGTAAACTTAAGCTTATCCTCACCTGATTTCTCGACTTTAATTTTCTCCCGATTCTCTTCTCACCTCAAACTTCGTTGATTGACGCATGCTTGTTTATTTATCATTTTGTATTTATTTATTTAAATTCTAGAAACGATGTATAGGTTGCAAAGTTTTTTTGATGTAATAGTTAATAAGGATTTTATTTCCTCGCACTTTACTTTCCGCATCTTCCCCACAGGTTTTTATTGTAACACCCCCATCCCGAAGCCTTGTAATAGCGTAGGACATTTACATTTCCGCACTTTAATTTCTGCATGATATTAATTGCGTGGTTAGTAAAATAGGGAATTACAAGAATAATAACTGGACGTAGCTCACTAACGCAAGATAAATACTCGGATCTAACTCACGTGATTGCTGCATACACCCACCTCTAGGGTAACTCCTCTTCGTTGCCTTTTGAATAAATAGTCAAGTCCCTTTGAGCGTAGGGATACCTTAGCCTGCTGTCTTCGATTCAAAATCACCATGTCCCTCCGATAAAAGATCATAGTTCCTTCGAGTTGCCTACGATAAATATGATCTCGTCCCTCGATTAAATGGTGATAGTCCCTTCGATTGCTAAGGTATCCTTATTGGTTGCCTACAAATGACTATTCCATCCTTCCCTAAAGACTACCTGCCCTCTTTATGGTAGGGACAGTCTTATGGCGAATGATTCTCGATGACCCTTTTCAAATCCAATGAAAGGACTACCTGCCCTCTTTATGGTATGGATAGCCCTTTCAAACGAAAAACTTAAAGAACAAGAAAGACACTCTTAGGGTAGGTGCTCCTAGTTGCATGCTCATAATAAAATCAAACTTTCAAATGCTTTTCACACCCTTTTTCAAATCAATTCAAAAAGACCACGCTTATTTACAAGCTAAAGTTCTTATTCAAATCCTTTTTCTATTCACACACTACACTTCAAACTTTTTGAAAACAAAGTGAGCTAAGCAATTAAGAGCCCATGGATAACCATGGATACAAAGGGTGCTTTAAACCTTCCCTTTGTATAACCTACCCCCTGAACTCAATCTCTTTCAAAAGGTCTTTCCTGTTCTTTTGGCCTTTCCAATTGGATAAAATAAAAGTCGGTGGCGACTCTTGCTATCCGCACATTTCAAAAAAAGTCAGTTCTCCCACCGTATTACACATCGGAGAGAGCGAGAGATATCGTTGTTGTTGTTGTTGTTTTCGTTTCATCAGAGAGAGCGAGAGATATCAAGAGAGGGTGAGAACGATGATGAACGAGGGAGAGAGACAGAGGCGCAACCTCTTTCTTTTGTGAGGGTTTTCTTTCAACACAACATTGTGTTTAGAAAGGATGGATCCGGGTCACACTGACCCGACCCGGTCCGGTCCACTTTTTTTTTTTAATTCAGCTTCTCTCAAATGGGCCTCTGCACCTCCATCCGGGTTTTAAACCCCCTGGCCCATTCAATTAGGTTTTTAACTAATTCTCCTTTAATTTTTCTATAACTATAAGAATAAGTATTTTAATTTTAATATAGGATTTTAATTTTCTTTTCTAAATCCTTATTAAAAAATGAAAAAAAATAATACATTAGATACATATTTAAGTTGGTGTTTCTAATTATTTTCTTCTTTCATGAAAAATCACAAAATATCTTCTTTTAGGATTAATTTCTTTTGAATTTGACATTTTCATATTGTTTTGTGTAGTTAATCATTTAAATTTCTATTTGATTACTGTTGCACATATCACTTGAATTTTCTCACTTCATCCAAGATTTCGAGATTATTTCTCTGTTGTCTTTTGGATTTGTCTGTTTTGTTTGGTCTTCCGTTTGCTGTAGAATTCCTTAAACAATTACTGAATCATCATGGAATGCTGTAAGCTGTGAGCTTATCCGACGTTCTATTCTGCTGGTGTGGATGCTTAACATCTGTTAACATCCCAATAAACATTCAAGTGTTTCTATCAAACTCTCAAACTGTTTTCAAACAACAACAACTTCAAATCAATTGCACTTGGGCCTCTCCTTGAGTCTAAGACCCAATCCCCTTTGTACATACACCTTCAAAGGCCTCCTCTTCATCCAGGTTAGGCTTTATAGCTTTCAATTTACAAGCTTTCATTTAAATTTCTGTCAAATATAAACTGTATAAATATTGTTTAGAACTCCATCTGAGAACAACCTTAGGGTAAATAAACTATATATATATATATATATATATATATATATATATATATATATATATATATTATAGGACTATGGCCTGGGTTTGAGAATGTCTTCCCGGTGAAGGCTCTTTCCTAATTAGAATTCCTTAGTTAAACCTCAAGATGAATTATTCCCGGTGAAACATCTTGAAAAAAGCCTTAGAACAAAAAAATAGGGCACATCCACCCAAGAGGAATTATTCCCGGTGAAACCTCTTACCCATTTGCTTAGAGCCAAATAAGTTCAAAACCAACATAGCTTTCTCTTGTGCTATAACAAGGACCCTCGATTACCCTCGATTAGCCTCCTCTTGGGCTTACAATACCAGGACCCACAGGCTTCTTAAAAGCATATTCCCAGCTTTCTCTTGAGCTTGTATACAAGGACCCATCAGGTTTCTTATAAACATAGGAACAGGTCTTTAGTCACCTTTTAGCCTACCTTGGTGAGATTCTTCTATTCTTCAAACCAGACTTCAAATAAGCTAAGAATGTTTCAATCTCAGTATTGAGTCCACCTTTTGGAATGAGAGACATGGACAGTCTCTGTCACCTTTATTTTCAATCTCCAATGAGTCTTCTCCTTAGTAGAGTCTAGGTTCCACATCTGAATATCCTCAGCCAGAGTCAGCCTTAATCTTCAGCTTTAAACAAGAAGTCTCAATCAATTTCCTAAGTCAAAACCCCTGGAAAGGGTCAGCCTCCAAAAACAAATCCTTCATTTTAAGTCAAAATCCCTAGAAATGGTTAGCCTCCAAAAACAAATCTTTCAAAGTTAAAACCCCTGGAAAAGGTCAGCCTCCAAAATCAATCTTTCAAAGTCAAAACCCCTGGAAAGGGTTAGCCTCCAAAAACAAATGTTTCAAAGTCAAAATCCCTGGAAAGGGTTAGCCTCCAAAATCAATCCTTCAAATCCAAATTCCCTGGAAAGGGTTAGCTTCCAAATCATCTTTCAAACCTTCAAAACTCCCCAATAGAGTCAACCCTGGGTCAGTCTTAATCACTCAAATAAATTCCCCAGTAGAGTCAATCTTCAAACCTGGGTCCTTCATTCATCAATCCCTGCTTAATAGGAGCACAGTCCCTAGAAGGGTCAACCTTTAGTCTCTAAACAACAGAGTAATCCTCAATAGAGCCAGCCTCAACCTTGGGCTTTGTACAAGGCAGATACTCCCCTCAGAGTCAAAAAATCCTACTCATAGGTATTCCCCTATCCAGAGTCAGCCACAACCTTGGGCTTTGTACAAGGCAGATAATAGAGTCTCCATAGTGAGTCCTTCCCCATCAAACAGCCACAACCTTGGGCTTTGTACAAGGCGGATAAACATCATTTCCTATGTCAAAGATTCCTAACCTTTAGGATCTTTTCCCTACTAAGTCAACCATAACCTTGGGCTTTGTACAAGGCAGATAAACATCCTCTTCTATGTCAAACGATTCATATCCTTTGAGTCTTTTCCCTAGCAAGTTAGCCATAACCTTGGGCTTTGTACAAGGCATAAAATAGAGTCATCCATAGTCTCCAAACTCTGTTTCCTCAGCAGTCAGCCACAACCTTGGGCTTTGTACAAGGCACAAAATAGAGTCTCCCTAGGTAGAGTAAACCACAATTTTGGGCTTTGTACAGAACACTAAAACAAACCCTTCAATCAAAAAAACAAAATAAACACTCTCCAACTAGAGTCAGCCTCAATTCTGGGCTTCATACAGAACACAAATTTCCTCAGTCAAAGTCAAATTCCCAGTGGAAGCATCTCCCAGAGTCAATAAAAACCTTTTAAGCCTCAAGCTTGGGCCTCATACAAGCCAGTTAAAATCAAATCTTTTATACAGTAGGCAGAAATGACTTATCTCTATAGAGAGATATTTCTCCTACTTCACCACATTCAAACAAACAAACAAACAATCATTTCAATTTCAAATATTCTCCCATTTAGGACTCTGAAAGGCATGCTCTGGCACATCCCCAGACTTGTAAAACTTTCCCTAATTTGGTCGAGAATCTTTCTTTCATTCAAGAGACACGCGACTGGAATACT
Organism: Vicia villosa; assembly: GCF_029867415.1. NCBI lineage: Eukaryota > Viridiplantae > Streptophyta > Magnoliopsida > Fabales > Fabaceae > Vicia > Vicia villosa. Next base: position 137,487,250 of record NC_081182.1, read on the forward strand.
TGTACATAACCAAGTAAGGTCCCTCTCTTATAAAACAAACTCAACTTTTCTGTCACTTAAAATGTTTGTGGTGGAATAGTAGAAATACCTCTCTGTAAAGATGACTTCATGTCTCTTTCTTGTAAACAGAGATTTAATTTCAAGCTTCAACCTTGAGCTTTAAAGCAAGGCACCAAAAAAATCAATTCATTTCCCTAATTAGTTCCCCGAACTACAAAAAACTCTGACTTCCATTAGGGATATGTAGGCATGAGATTCACAAGGAATCTCAGCGAGCTAATCAAAAACCAAAAACAGTCAGTTCATCTGTCTTTCATTTCAATTCAATTCAATTCCCTCTCCTAACACAGAGGAGAAACTTTCCCAATCAATTAGCAAACACAAACACATAGACACAGAGGAGGTTCCCGTAGAGTACTACGGATATGTAGGGTGCTTAAAACCTTCCCTATGTATAACCGACCTCCCGGACTCCAGAACTTCTGATTAGGTGAAATCCCCACACCTAGAAAACTCTTAGGGTTTATTTGAGATCTTTTTCCCCTTCCTCCTTGTAGGTTAATTAAAAAGTTCGTGTGCTATCGTAGGAAGAACTGAAATAAAATTCATCCCACAAGGGCACCTTTTTCCTTCCAAATTTTGCGTGAAGGGCCCAGCGTGCCGTCCTCCCAAGTGAAACGGGGAGGTAAAAAAAACGACACCACAACGACCATGTTTGTTATTTCGGCTTCTAAAGCCGCCTTTCTTTTATTCTCGGCTATGTAAGCCGAAATCTTTTCGAAGAAAGATAACTCAGACATATTCAACATCTTCGTCCCAGCCAGTTGGCCGTGTTCCAGGTAATCCTTCGATATGCTCCGCTTTTTCGGGATCTCCCAATATCTCCCTATTCCATTGAAACCCGCTAGGGTGAAGAGATAAATAATACAAAGCATTCTTATTTAGAGAGTATATATCCTCTGCTGCCTGGCACGGTCCTATGTTGGCTAGGTTTTTGTTAAAACTTGTTTTATTAACTTGGTTAACTTCAGACATATAGTAACTCTGATCTCCTTCTATGTTCTCAACTATTCCATCTTCTCTCCAGATAGTCAACCTTTGGTGCATTGTTGAAGGCACAACAGCTACTCCATGGATCCATTCTCTACCTAACAAGAGGTTATAATTCGCCTTTGCTGGTATTACCATGAACATGGTGGGCCTAGTAACTGAACCCACAGTAAGGTTTACTTGGATAACTCCTAAAGTTGCCCCCACTTTGACCTCATAGTTGGACAAAATCATGTTATGTGGTTTTATGTCTGTGTCGAACATACCAATCCTCTTCAACATATATTGGGGCATTAAATTTACCGCTGCCCCACCATCAACGAGGATTTTGTTGATGCCCACATTTTCAACTTTGGCCCTCATGTAGAGGGGCTTCAGATGTTTCCTCATTCCTTGATCAGGTCTTACGAAGAAAGCATTTTGTTCTTCGACTGCACCATTGTTCAACACGTAATAACATACTGGTCTGTGCTTCCCCATTTCCTCTTCGTCTACTTCTTCGCAATCTTCGACTTCTGTCTCCTAATAAAACTCATGAGGAAGAACTGACACTACGTTGCAATTAAGATTTATAGATGAGACCTCATATGATTCAAAGTCATCCGTCATCATGTCTTCTTCTTTCACTCGGTTGGATTGCGCTTTTTCATCATTCTTTTCATTTTCTGAACTCAATAATTTGCGCCCCACAGGGGGTTTGTTTACTCTTTCCCCCTTCAGTGGGACCCTGCTGCTGCTGGATTCTCCAACTTCTTTCGACCTTGACTCCTTTTCAGCCTTCTTCATCTTTTGATGCCTCCTCCATTGAGACCTGGACATTGGGTTTTTTCCCTTATAGTTCTCAAGCCTGTTGATCGCGACTTTGCGTGTCTATTAGTCGGGATAACTGCAAGTGCACAGTCGTGTCGTGTAGTTTTAAAAGATATCGAATCCACAGGGACTATGAATCGATCTACCGTTATCTAAGGTTACTATGTAAAGCTAGGAGTACTAAAATTTCGATTGTTCCTAAGGGAAAGTGATTGTGAGAAAATAAAGAATAATAATAAAAGACAGGTATCAGTATGTATTTCGTTTAACTAAAGGTAATCCGAAGGTCCATTGGCTTTTGCATAATTAAATTAAAAATCTTTACTAATTCCATTGATTAAAAATCCTCGTCTCAAACTTTCGCTCTGTTGATTCAGACTACTATCCTAATCCTAATGTACGCTTTCGCCATCCCATTAGATTTTAGAAGAGCTTTTTGGAAACAATGTAATTAATAAAATGCCTATTTTACGAGGTTGTTATCTATTTAAATCTCCTAATCTCAAACTTTCACTCTGTTGACTCGGAGCAAGCTAATAACCCTAACGTACGCTTTCGCCATCCCGCTCGAGTGTAAAAACAATTTTTGAAAATAAATAAGTTCCAATTAGTTTTAATACGCTTTCGCCATCCTTAAAACTAATGTCCTATGTCTACTATCTGGTTAAAGATCTCAAACTTTCGCTCTATTGATTTTAACCTTTGACCGTCCTAACCCCTCAAACTTTCGCTCTATTGGTTTTAAGACTTACTAATTAAATTAGACATATAAACCAAAATAAGTGATAATTAATAAAACATAGTTAAGCCAATTTATTTCGGATCCCTACGGTTAACTTACTTTACATACCGACACCTTTAGTAATTTAGCCAGACATATTAATACGATTAAACATGCATAAATCGGTTCGGTTCATAATAATAAGCATATTAAATGGCATATAATATATCATGCAAACAAATATAAATAAGGCGGTAAATAAAAACCTGAATTAAATAAATGGTAACTGGATCTTCAAGTACTGAACTTCCACCACAGGTTGGCTGGATCGTTCTTCGGAATTTAAATGGCAGAAAATAAAAACAAGGAAATAAAACGATAAATCTAACGTAAGGCTAGATCTACGAAAAGTTCACAACAATTTCCAGTGTAGAAATCGTTGTGAGAAAATAAACGGTTGAATGAAAGCAGAATAAAGAAAAGCGGTTCGCGGTACAATTTCGGCAGCACTTCGTTGGCAGGAAATCGGACCCTTTGGAAGTGAGATAGCAGGTCCTATTTATAGGAGAGGTTTTGCTGTGACGTTGCGTGAAAAGAGGAACTTTTTGCAGACTGGGCGTGGAGACGTGCGTCTCCGTTTCTTCAGGAGGCAGCTTGAATGACTTGAGACGTGCGTCTCAAGTGGAGAAGATGTAGGAACATGGAGACGTGCGTCTCCCTTTGCTGACGTGGCATAGAGGACGTGGAGACGTGCGTCTCCACTTGCTGGGCAGGTTTGGGCCACGCGCCTTTGGTTCCATGGTGGGCTGAATATCTCTTTTGGGCCTTTTGGGTCCTAATTGCACCCCTCTTTCGCTTCAGCACTCCTTTTTCGTCTTTTAGGCATAAATATCGGTCATTTAAGCTCTATTTTCTTTCCTTTTCGCAAATAGTCGTAATTGAAGTGTAAAACCTGAAACAAAGCAAATACTCGCGTAATATCATAATAAATTAACATAATAAACGGAAAATGCTATAAATATCTATGGATTTTAAGCTAAATATATGATATAAAATCGTGTTATCACCTGTACGTCTCTCGATTAGAAGTCTGGAATTTCCTCCTATATGCCATGGTTGTTCTTCCACCCTGGTCAAAGTTTCGCCACTTATTATTATTCCCAGAGCCAGCTTGTATCCATTTGTCAACGGGTACCTCTGCTGGGAGTTTAAATGTCACTCTTTGAGCCTTTGGGTGAGGGCTATCAGGTCTTTTTGATACTCCTCGATTGTCGAAAACGTACATAATAGGATTGATCCCTTGCATGTCCCAACCAATGGAGAATGACACCCTTGGGACACATGATGATTTCCAATTTCACCTTATGACAACGAACCAGAAAACTTAAGAGGCTCTCACCAGGCCTTGGGTAAACTTTCAACAATTGGTTCTCCGGTCTCCAGTTCCCTTGTGTCTTGATCCGTTGTGCCCTATCATAGTTCGCTTGGACCCTTCGACTCAGCATAATTGAGCATCTTGGACACATCAACATTCGTCCAGCGTTCTTCTCATGGCATCTCCAGAGATAATCTTTCAGACTCTCATTTGCCTTTTGATTTCCATAGTTCCCTTTCTCCTTCTCTTTCACTAGACATCTTTCCACCTCTTCAATCTTAGATAAGGGTTGTCCCACATTCACCATGTTGACTCCCGCTGGAGAAACCTCAGAAATCCTTATCTTCTGGAGCTTCACCTTAAGGTCCTCAGTGGCCTTGCTTGTTTTCTCTAAAAGACCTTCAGTAGTCTTTGACTCGAATGATCCTCCAACTTCAGTATTGAAGATCATGCTGCTATTTAGGCTTTCAGTATCCTGCATTCTTGTCGAGACTCTCTCCCATTCTTTGATATCAGCCTCAATTACGTCCACCATATTAATATTAACAAGTTTAGCTTAGTTGGTGTCACCGATATTGAGGGGATCAACATCGACTTTCATGTTGTTCTTTCCCTTGTCAGCAAACTTCAAATGACCATCCTTGATAGCATTTTGAATCAGATCCCTGAAAAGAAAACACTATGAGGTTTTATGGCCTAAAAACCCATGATATTTACAGAAACCCCTCTTCTTCCGCTGTTCTAACGGAGGAATTTTAGAATTAGGAGGTAATATCATCTGGCCATCTTTCACTAATAGATAAAAAATTTCATCACACTTGGTGACGTCAAAAGTATATGTTTTCTTAGGGAATTTGTCATTCTTGTCTGCTTCGACAGGGTTTTTTCCATTGGAAGGAGTGGGCAATTTACAAGAATATGGGGGTGCCTCTTTTAATTCATCCAAATCTATTTCGACCTCATCAAAGCCATATGAATCATCGAAGGCTTCAACTTTGACATCTTCAGCCTCGATATAGCCTACTATTTCTTTCTTGTAATTTTTATTTGCTCTGGCCTTTTCAGCTTTCAGTCGTTCGACTTATCGAACTCTATCTACCAACTGGGCCATGTCTTTTAAATACTGAGTGTCTAACTTCTTTCGAATTGAATAGTCCAAGCCACATGCGGCCATTTTGACCATTTCATGTTCAGGTACTACTGTGAAAAATCTTGATTTCATTAAACAGAACCTATTCAAATAATCATATATAGGCTCTGTGAATTTCCTCTTAATGCTAGCCAATTCTTTCAAACTAATCTTGGTTTGTCCCATGTAAAACTGCTCATGGAACATTCTTTCCAGATGAGCCCAAGTGTCTATGGAATTTGGAGGTAAGGTGGTGAACCATGTAAAAGCATTTTTTGTCAGTGAACTAGGGAAGTATTTGATCCTCAAATTCTCACTATTTGCTAAATCACCTACCTCTGTCAAATATCGGGCTACGTGTTCCACAGTCGACTCACTAGTATTTCTTAAATTTTTTTTGTAAATTTGGGTACTTTGGTACCTCTTGGCAATTCGGTTTGCAGGATATAATCTGCTACAGGAGAAGTGTAATTGGGACGTCGAAGTCTAGTGTTAAGGCCGTTATTGGCCATAATCCTCTCAATCAGGGTTGTTAAGTTATTTTCTGTTGCCATGTTATCTCGCCTAGCCCTGTCAATTACTTCGTCTGCATTTTTCTCCCTATTAACCACAACTACCCTAGGATGTTCTTCAAGAATTTACTGTCGAATAAAGTTGGTTCTCCGGGTTTGCTGTTCCAAATCAGGCCTTTGTCTAGGTGGTCGAACTGGCTCTAGGACTGGTTCTATAACTGGTTCTATAACTGGTTCGTCCCCCTGAATCACAACCTGGTTGTTTCTGCGTTGAGTGGAAGTTTGAGGGGCTCCTAAGAAATCTGCTATACGCCCCATTTGTGTGGACAATCGTTGGTATGTTTCAACATTATCTTGGTTAGTCTTGTTAAGATTTGTTATTAAGGAAGAAAAAATCGAACCCATTTCTCGAGAAAGTACACCCACCATATCATGATTGCTTGCATCCATTTCTTGCCTAAATGCTGCTTGATTATTAGTAGTCAATGTAGGCATTTGGCCCGACGAGCCTTGATTTTGTACACTTCGACCAACTGAACCTACATTTGGCGAAAAAAGTCGCTGTAACGGGTTGTATGTACACAGGTCCGCCACCCTGAAGTCCTGTCATATAGGATGCTGGCATTCCATAAGGTTGTGGGTTCCAAGGCCTATAACCTTCGAATCCTGTTGGTCTAGGGGTGAATGGTGGTCCCTGAATTGTAAAATTTGTCGAAAAATGAGGGATTTCTGTTGTACTTATGAAGGGAGGTACCGTGGTTGAACTAAGTACTGGTATCGTCCCTGTGGACATCGACGTAGATTCAGGCATGGCCTGAGAACTACTTACGGCCGCAGACCCTGTCGAAAAGTTATCTTTGGTGATGATTTAGTTCATACTTTTTGGTTTTCTTTGACGTGATGATCTTAATATATGAATGACTTTAAAGTAAAACTGGACAAAATGCAGCGAAATAATTTGTAAAGAGTAAATCGAAATTGGTTAGATAATAAACATAAATAACTTCGACAGAAATGTAAAGGAATTTAACTGTAAATGTAAAAGATTCGACGAGAAAGTAAAGGAATGTTAAAATACTTATTTCTTGTAAAGGAAAGACATATATATATATATATATATATATATATATATATATATATATATATATATATATATATATATATATATATATATATATATATATATATATATATAAAAGATGATGGTGTTACACTTATATTTCTCAGCAAAAACTCTTTCTCTAATGCTTGATACTTGAGTGATTTGTGAGTAATTTGTACAAAATGAACACCCTTGGATCCTACCACTAAGACCCTTATTTATACTAATTCGACCCTAATGGTCCTAATTTAACGAAATGCCACGTTGCTCGCTTGCATGCGCTTCGAATTCCTGGGGCTCCACACGTCCTCCTTGATTCAAACGGAACTTTTCGAATTTTAAATCTTCCCGCTCGAACCTTCTTCGACTCACAACAACGTGTTCCTCATGAAAGTATATTGAAATACCTTAAGCTTTAACAACCTTTATGTTTCGAAGGCCACTTAGGTTTTCGAAGGTCATCTTCTACGATTTAGCTTTGATTTAGGAACTTTCATGATATATAACAATCTTCAGAAATAGCCATTCAAAGCCATTCTTCCTTCGAGATTTATATCTTCGAAGAATATGAATAATATTCGAAATCTTCAGCTAACACTAACATATCCTGCATTTTACCAGTAATAGAAATAGGGATTAATACTTGGGACTTGTAGATTCTTTTTTTCTTCACTGAAAAGCTCAGGCACATATTGTGGCCCTAAGATCTTGTGAACTGGTGGAAGACCGGAAGTTCTCTTGGTTTCCTGCGTATTCTTTGATGAAACTTTGCTAATGGTGGTAGATAATGCCATTGCTGCAATGAGTTTTGGAGAAAAAAATGGGGTTTTGTTTGTTGTGAAGAAGATGAAGAGACAAGAGAACTTGCGTCTGCAAAAATTCAGAAGAGAGAAAAACTGTTTGAAATGAAATAAAAGAGCTATTCATAGAGTGTGAAGTGGAGCAGTTTACATATCATCATTGATGGTTAGATTGTTAGTGGGATGCGTGTAAGTCCTAATAGCAAGTAGGAAACAGTGGCAGTTGAGGCTAGCCCACGATCTCCTAGGAACTAGGGGCGTGTGTAATACGGTGAACTGACTTTTAAGAAAATGTTGCGGTAAGCAAGAGTCGCCACCGACTTTTATTTTATCCAATTGGAAAGGCAAAAAGAACAGGAAAGACCTTTGAAAGATTTTGAGTTCGGGGGGTAGGTTATAGAAAGGGAAGGTGTAAGGAACCCTTTGTATCCATGGTTATCCATGGGCTCTTAATTGCTTAGCTCACTTGTTCGTTTGAATTGTTTGAAAAGATTTTGAATAAGGACTTTAGCTTGTAAATAAGCGTAGCCTTTTTGAATTTGATTTTGAAGAAGAGGTGTGAAAAGTAATTTGAAACTTTGATTTGAATGTGAGCAAGCAATTGAGAACCACCTACTCTAAGTTTTTCTTTCTTATTCTTTAAGTCTTTCGGGTGAAAGGGTCCATCCATACCATCGAGAATAATCGTTCGCCACAAGACTGTCCCTACCATAAATAGGGCAAGTAGTCTGAGGGAAGGATATAATAGTCATTAATTTTTTAGGCATCATGCGAGGATACCTTAGCAATTGGGACAATCATCTTTTACCGAGGCAACTTCGAGGGACTAGATGATTTTTAATCTCTTTAGGCAACCTTGCTTTAGGTATCCTCGGAATCGAGAGACTTGACTATTATTTAGTATAATTAGAGGCAACAGAAACACGGCAACAAGGCAACCAGAGGGATTACCCTAAAGGTGAGTGTGTGGCACAATCACGTGGTTAACTTCGATGATATTTATCTTGTAAATTAGTGATCTATATTCAGTTAATAGTCTTGCACCCCCTAAGATTACTAACCACGCAGTTTAAAATTGCAGAAATTAAAGGCAGAAAAACATAAAAGTCCTAAGCTATTACAATAAATACCTGCGGGAAAGAGGAATAAAAGCAGGAAATAAGAGGGATGAATAATTAGTTTAATTATCTTGAGCCTTGATCTTCCTCGAACCCTTGATCAGCTCTAAAAATTAAGAGGAAAATAATAGGGGTGAGTGTAGAAGGAATTCATTGACTTATTGCCTATTTTGGGAAAAAGGCAAAAATAAAAGTAAAATAATATTTAAATAAGAAAAGAATTAAAAACTTAGCTTTTTGATCTAATGGCGCGCGGCTGAAAGATCTTGGTTAATCCTGAAAATTAGCCACGAAGAAGAAAAAATGTTAGTGCATTAACTGGTCTAAACCCTAATTGATTACAAACCCTAAAAAGTTTACAAACCCTAATCCTGAACCTAAAAGGGTTATTTAAGAAAACTTATTGTGACCAAAAAGGTTTATAAGGCTTAAAAATGCGTTAGTGGATAACACCTACCTGAGGATTCTAGGGTTTATAAATGAATCGAGGTTAACAAACCTAAAAATTAATTATTAATTTTTAATTAATTAATTAATTAAAAGTATATACCAAAATAATAATTTTTATTGCTTAAAAACAATTTTTGATAAAATGACAAAAATTCGAATTTTGATAAAATATAAAGAATTATAAAACTAACATTATTTAGTAAATATAAAATTTTTTAGAAAAATAATTTAATAAGAAAAAGAAAATAAAATAGGGAGAAAAGTTATATAATTAAAAGAAAACTAAAAGAATAAAAAAATAAAAAGAAAAGAATAAAAAAGACTTAGCTCTGGATCTGGTGTATTGCTTCCTTGAGGGTGTATGGCGTGACTGCGATCTGGTCCATCAGATGAGCATTCATGGTGATCCAATGGCTGACGCTGGCGACCATATCATAGGCAACGCATGGGGGGGGCGCACTGGATCAATTGTTCAAACAACTGGAAAAATAAAATTTGCCAAACCATGGATCGAACCCAGGTTTGTGTGGTTGCAAGCTTCATCATCCAACCATCTGTTCCAAGATCATCAATTGCTTATAACATAAACCAAATAAAATAAATAGAAAATACATAGTTAGTGGTGGAATCAAAGCGTGGGGCCCACGCGTGCACGCTGCAATCAATGAGAGAAGGAGAGGGAGTCTATTTTTGTTGACCACCCAATGAGACGCAATCACGCGTATGGAGAGAGGTTGAATGGCTGACCGGCCAATCAAATGACCACACATGCTGCACCCTGTCATCATCTTCTTCGCGAAGACCCCAGCCCCACTTTCTTGCGGATTTATCCGCAAATTCACCTGCGGATTCAGCCGTGAAAAATCCTTCAAATCCTGCAAAAACTGAAACTCAAAGAAAACACATGAATCAAGACAACCTAAGAGCCCAGATCTACTAATTAACAAGCTAGGAATTTAATGGTGCCATCGTTTTGGACGAATACAGCCTCGAGCGTAGAAAACGAAAACTTCTCATCTCAATGCCCTAACAATGGCGTTGCGCCATTCCTGCGTTAAACCTCAAAAGAAACACCTCAAACTGACTCTAAAGAATGTTATGAACATGTATGAGTGCGTAGAATCAATTAAAATAGCGTGAGTCAACAGTTTGAGTTTTAAAGAAAGTGAATGCAAACCATGAGTTAGAAGAGATGATTCACGATGCTGCAAACTCTCAAAGTGATGTGAACTGGCTTCTGGGATCCTGGGGAGCGTGAATGGATGCTTTAATGTGATTGAATTGGCCTGGAACTTGAGATATAAAATTGTGCTTTCTCTTTGAAATTTTTCTTTGAAAACCTTGTCCTCTTGCTCCCTTTTTTCGTGTCCCCCCTGTTCTGAATGAATCACCTATATATAAGGGTTTGAATTAGGTCAATTACTTAGGAAAGAAATCATGTTATTGGTGATTTGGAAAATATGAAAAATTTGATTGAAAATTATGTATAAATCTTTCTATTTTTGATCAATCTTTTTCCAATCAAATTTGCATGATTGACTTGAGCTCCAAGAATGATCTTTGATTGAATAATCAAATCCTGCACCAATTTTGACATTTAGTTTATTTTATTTTGATTTAATTTGCATAAAAATCAAAGATAAATAAAAAAATAAATCCAAACCAAAAACCAACGAAATTCATTGGTCTCCTAGGTGATTCTTGGGCCTCCATATGATTAATGACCAAGCCATGAAAATTGATCCATTTATTTTAGCATTTTACTTAATTTATTTAGCTTTTATTTGAATAAAATCTAAATAAATATGAATAAAAAGCAAAAAAATATGAGGATGGCCTTAGAGGTCCCCATTAGGCTTAGGATCATGTTTGAGATGAAAATCTTAGGCCCATTAATTCAAAAATCCAATATTGGCCACTTTGTATTTTATGCAATTCCTCAAAATCGCCCAACTTGTGCAAGCCATAACTCTCTCAATATTTGTCATATGAAGATGTTTTAGGACTTTTTAGAAAGCTTAAAAAGTCCTCTAAAATCTCCTTTTGGTTTCATCTCAATTGAGTCTTCCATGTTCATGTATGCTCCATTTTAAAAAGATGACCTTTTGTTGACTTTTAGAAAGACCTATAATGTTTTGATCCATATCTCTCTAATGAAGCATTTTTGGACTTGGCTTGTGAGAGACAAAATTGTAGAGAATTCAATTTCCTTCAAAATGAGCTTTGGATGGGAAATTTCTGATGCCCCATGTGAAAGTTATGGATGGTCAAAGTTGGGTTGACTTTCTCCTTAAAAACCCTAATTTAGAAACTTAGGTTTTTGATGATTTTGGAGCTTTTCTTGATGAATCATGATCAATCCTTGATAAAATGATGAATGATACTTCAAAATGAGGATGTTGACCAAAAATCAGGAATTTTGACTGTACTTTGACCACAGTTGACTTTTAGGTCAAACTAGTCGCCTATTGATCATTTGAGCAGTTGACTGAGCAATCCTATGAATCAGAGCTTGAAACTTGGCATGAGTATGCTTTGAACCATGTGAGAAGCCATGGAGCTCACTTGAAGCATCAGAGATCCCATTTTTCTTGATTAAATCAAAACCCTAATTTTGGTCCTCCTTGTTAAGGAGGAGAGTGAATATGCTTGCAATTAGAGATTGTGTGAGCCAGTAGAGACTACCTGAGCAAACTATCTTGAAATATAATGGGCAAATTTTGGGGTATGACATCGTGATGATAGAAAATATTCTCACGTGAGTTTTTGAGAAGACGTTTGAGAGGAATTTCATAATGACTATGACGTCATAGAAGTTGATGGGTTAATGGCATCGAAATGATTTATCAAAAAAATGCCTTTTTCTTCAGTATGTCAAAAATGACATTTTTGAGGGGAAATTTATTAGTTGGAAGTTTTCGACGCCAAGTTTGATTCAATGTGATAACTAAAAAAGGAAGTATGTTGGAAGATGTTATGAGTTTTAGACAAAAAACCTTGTGAAAAAGTTCCAGTCGAAGTCGTCTTTGTATGAGAGGAAGATGTTGGATAGGACTTAGAAATATTTTCTAAGTTTAAGTAACAATTCGACGAACAGCGAATTGCGTTTGACGAAGAGTTTTGAATTTGAATAAGAGATAACTTTTTTTCATCCTCATACAGTTTCAAAGACGTGTAATCTTAAGATAAGTGGAAGACATACCGAGCGAAACGTGCCACTTTTTGGTAGATAGACCGTTGGTGATAGTTATTTCAACTTAGTATATACAAGGGTCTAAGTGTTAGGATTTCCGTGTGTTCATTTGTTTTATAAATACTCAAAGTATATATTGTGAATTGAGAAAA